>NW_004567112.1:41829807-41924176 GCF_000260355.1 Condylura cristata
TCAGTAGGTTGAGCTGAATTTTCCTAACTAGACTGAATCAGTGGACCTGAAAATTTTGATTATTGTTTTATTCAAATTATTAACTGGAATATAATTTAATATCATTCCTTTAACTTTATAAATCAATGTATAAAATCTAGCAAAGAAAAATAAATTAAAAATATCACATATACTTTATCCCATTCTCTTATATTCAAATTCTTTTATACCTGCTGAAATTTCAGCCCAAGAATAACTGTTACCAAATAGCTTCATATTCTTATTGATGGAACCATGTTAAAATATATACATTTAGGTACTGGAATAAGAATAGACATACAGACCAGTGGATTCGAATAGAAAACCCAGATATAAACCCACAAGTTTATGGACGTTAATTTTTGACAAAGGAGCAAAGAAGATACAATGGAACAAAGAAAATTTGTTCAGCAAGTAGTGCTGGGAAAACTGGGAAGCTACATGCAAAAAAATGAAACTAGATCATTGCCTCACTCCAGTCACAAAAATCAACTCGAAGTGGATTAAAGACCTAGACATAAGAACAGAAACCATAAAATACCTGGAAGCAAAGATGGGTCAAACACTACATGACATACACTTTAGCAACATCTTTAAAGACAGAGCATCCAACACCACAATAGTGAAGGCAAAGACAAATAGATGGGACTACATCAAGTTAAAGAGCTTCTGTACAGCAAAAGAAACATTACTAAAAACAAACAGACAGCCCACTAATTGGGGAAATATTTTCTCATACAAAACTGATGATAAAGGACTGATCACAAAAATATATGGAGCACTGATGAAACTCAACAAAAATAAAGTAAACAACCCCATCATAAAATGGGCAGAAGAACTAAAAAAACACTTCTCCAAAGAGGAAATGCAGATGGCAACAAGAATCTGAGAAAATGTTCAACATCACTCATAATAAGGGAGATGCAAATTAAAACCACAATGAGATACCACCTCACCCCAGTGAGAATGGCACATCTTCAAACAACTGGCAACAATAAATGTTGGTGAGGATGTGGAGAGAAAGGAACTCTCCTGCACTGTTGGTGGGAATGTAAACTAGTACAACCACTATGGAAAACTGTTTGGAGGTTCCTAAAACTGCTAAACATGGAGCTTCCCTATGACCCAGCAATCCCACTCCTAGGTATCTACCCAAAAGACACAAAAACACTGATTCAAAAAAATACCTGCACCCCCATGTTTATTGCTGCTTTATTTACAATTTGAAAAACATGGAAGCAGCCCAAATGCCCAAAAGTAGATGACTGGATTAAAAAGATGTGGTACATATATACAGTGGAATATTACTCAGCAACCAACATGTGTCTTTTGCAGCATCTTGGATGGAGCTGGAAAAGATCATGCTAAGTGAGATAAGTCAGAAAGAGAAAGAAACATACTGGAAAGTTTCTCTCATAGCAGGAGTATAATGGACCAGGCAAGAAAATAATAAGAATAATGAACAGCCCTATACCAGAGACATTTTGTGGGGGTGGAGTGGTGAATGGGATCAAAAACAGGGGGTGGGGAGGGGAGTGCACAGGACTATAGTGATGGCACACGAGTGACTTGGTGATGGGAAACCCGCAGGGGTTACAATTGAGATGAAAAAAAAAAATGTACAAAATGATGTAAAAATTAACTGTTATAAAATATATGTATATATACACATTTAACCTTGCATTGGTGGCTGGGAAGTTCTGAGTTGAAATTAAGGCATAGTAAATAATCTTAAGTGCCTGGAATAATGTCTCTTGTACCCCATCAGTTGTCTCTAGAAATTATCTCTATACTAATTCTAATTTTAGAAAAAAATAAAAAGAATACCTACTTATATTGAATATTTTCCTAGTATTAAAATTAAAATCCTCTTATAAAATTAAAATATTCTTGTCACCAGTGAAGGTAGTAATATATCTTAGAATTAGAGAAGACAAAGATGTCCAATATATATTTTACGGTAATTATAACTTCTGTGATTTAAGGATAAATCTCTCTCCTTCCATGTAATTATAGCATATAACTTTTGCATTCATAAAAGTAGACTTCCTATTCCCTAGCATTAACAATTCAAAATCTTACACTTGTAGGTTTTTATCATGCCACAGAGGCATGGATTTAAGTGACATATTGTGGTGTCTGTATGTGACTTACTTGCTACTTAGTGATCCTAGCTTCCTACCAAACTTTAAATAGAGCCTTTTCTACACATTGATACATTCTCAGCAGAAGGTATAGCAAGCCAAAAAGTTTTGATGAGGAAAAGCCCTTAAGGCAAGTGTTTATGAGATGAGAACAGGTCTTGGGTGTGTGTGGGGGGGAGGGTAAAGAAGGGGAAAGCTGCCTGTATATTTATAGCACATAAATAACTTTAAGTAACTTGACTTTTAATGAGAATGGGAAATTATTTGAGAGCTTTGAGTCAGAAACTGACATAAGATTTCTGTTACATCTTTTTGGTTATTTTTTTCAACTCTGCCTTTATTTGCTTTTCAGACAATTAGCCATCTACATATTTCACTCCCTACATTTCTACCTAGAGTTTAATCACAAGCTACAAAGAACAGTTCACCAAAGAAACATCTTCCAATCCCATGATTTTCTATCTACTCTCTTTATTCTCTTATTAATCCCACCCCCTTCAGGTTTTACTCCAGTTCCAATACCAAGTGGTAGCAAATCGTACATGTCAGCCTCTAAAAGCAGTGTCTACAAAAAATTTCTTATAGTGCTTTCTGAAATTATATCTGCTACTTTCAAGGATCTTTCTGAATGCTATGTTGTAGTGCTTCAGAAGAAGCAGAAGTTAGAAAGTCTTCGCTGAAATCTACTTGAGAAATACTGGAGACCAAAACAAGGATTTTAAGAATGGAGAGGGTAAAAATTGTTGTTTAAACTTAAGTGATGAAGGGTGACCCAAGTAAACTTGCAGAAGAATTGATATACTGAGCATAAGAGAGTAGCAGATCAAGGTTAACCCAAGGTATTTAACTTGAGATCTGAGAATTGATTGATAAATTGGTGTAAGAGAAATGAATTTTGGATATTCTACTAGATAACAAAACTGAAAATGTCAGTAGGTTGAGCTGAATTTTCCTAACTAGACTGGAAGTCACCTCATGTTTCAGACTTTACATCCCCCAAAGGTTTCTTTTCTGACACACTCACATTTTTTGATCTCATTTTTTTTTTTTTTTGGAACATTGCCATCCTGTTTAAAACTGCAGAATCTTTCCCAACTCTCTTATAAACTTCTTTCTCTGTTTATTTTTCTACACATCATGTTTCCCCCACTATCTAATTTACATGTTTGTTCCATCTACTAAATATAAGTTCAATGAAAGTAACATTTTCAGTCTTTTTTTTTTTTTAATCCTTCTGGTGCATTCACTTTTAAAACAATGGTTGGCACATAGTAAGTATGCTAGAAATATTTATAGAATGAATGACATTGACCATAAATGTACTTTGACAACAGGAGCATGTGCAGAAGTTGTGGTGGGGGAAGAGGAATTTGATTTAGATCTAGCATTTGTATTTTCCAAAACAGTGTTTTAGTAAATAATTAAGCAACAGTCATTTGGAAAATGTTTATGAGACTTAAGTGTTTATATGATTCTTGGCATTTTTAGTATAGTTTTTGATTATGAAGATCTGGCTGCCAAGTGGTACCCATACTTCTTCATTCACTGAATGTTGTCCTGAAAAATCCTATTTAGTTGTGAAAATATAACATGAAAATAAAGTTAAAATTTAGGAAATAGGAAATATGCATTTAATTATTTTTGTATCAAATACAATGTACATCAGATAATGGTTACAGTAGTTAAAAAAAGAAAGTCAAAAAACCTTGTTTTAAATAATTTTGCAATTCTAAAATTACCTTTGCACACTGAAACTATCAACTAAATTCAAACAGTTCATAACCATATTTTTAATAAGTGATTATCAACATATATATGTGTTAGTAATGTGTTTATTAAGTAGATGTATAAACTGTGGCATAATATTAAAAATTGGTTGAAAACCCATATAAATATTGATGACATAGAAAACAAGAATTCTGTCAGTGTAGGTCATCAGCTCTGTAGTTGAATGTACTCACTCATAAGAAAAGCTCTCAAAAATGTTACCCCACACATCTTTAGATTCTAAGATACTTTAACATAAAATAGCATAGTTTTTACAAATAGACTTCCAAGTTTAAATAATCTTGATTATGCTCCTTATTGCAGTGGACAAGTCAGCAAGTTAGTTAACTTCTTTATACATGTTTGCTTAGTTTTTTTATTTTTTATTTTTTTGTTTAAATGGACCCACTCACACAGGAGGGGTGTGTAATGTTTGAAAGTAGTGGCTTATAGTTAAATGATCAAACTGAAATTATCTTTATTACAATGAGCCTCATCAATGCCACCACCATCATCATCATTTCTTGAATGGATTTCATTTATAACATATTTTTAGTTTTTGCAAGTTGATAGCATTCTCTCCTGATTAGTACTCTTCAATTTTTTTTTTTTTTGAAGATTTATTTATTTGTGCGTGCAGAACTGGGGTACAGACCAGAGGCACACAGGCAGTGAAAGGATTTACCAGAGACAGAGCGGGGAGCAGAACAGGCAGAATGAGGAAGTACGCTGCTGAGGGGAGCAGCGGGCAGGTCAGGAGAGGTCTGCCACATCATGTGGATTACCTCCTGGGGAAGGTGGGGATTGAACTCATGCGGAAGTGGCTTTCGATTCTTAGTGCTGCACTTTAACTTGCAGTGCCACTAGGGAGGGCCTGTACTCTTCAAATTTTACAGAATAATTACTGGGGAAGCCTAGTCTGAGACAGAATGAGTGTTCTCTTTTGTAGGGGGTTTTTACTGGGATTGTCAGTTAATTTGAGGAAAGATGGTCCTTGAGTTAGTTACATGCCTGCCCTGGTCCAGTTTGAACTACAGCTGAAAATAAAATGAACTTTATGCTGCTTCCTTGGATAAGTGATAAAAAAAACATTATCAAGCTATCAGGGATAGTGAATGTTTTGGATGTCAAAATAATCACATGAAATACAGTACAAAAAAAAATGACAGACAGTTGCTAGGGAAAAATAAGAGTCATCAGCATCTAACAAATATTCAGGAAGCACTTGCTTATTTGATTCATGACTTGAGTCACTTGAACTTGAAGTCCAAGACATAGCTATGTAATGTGCACAAGGAATGTATAATCAGCAGAGTAGAGATCATTTAGCTGAGATATTATTCACCTTCCACACTAATAAAGGCAAAAGCATTATATAAGCAGAGGCATTTGAGTAGATTCTTTAGATGGAGTATATAAGCAAATACATTGACATTTTTCCTCATCAGTTCAGGGACATTTTATGTGAAGTCTTAATTACATACTTCCAAAGCAACAATTTGATAGATTTTCGATCCCTCTGATATCCAGCTGTCATCAACTCATCTTTAAAATTGAAGGTGATAAAGTTGCTTTAGTCTGTTCTTTCCTTTCTCTGTTTAACTAGAGATGAAACCAACAACCTTCTAACAGGGGAAAGTAAGGTAACTAGACAACAATGAAAAACTTTGTAGTATCAATTTACTTGAAACTGTTAAATTTAAAAGAAAAAGATGTTCTAATATAAGTAGTAAGACATATTTACCTTTTTAATAGTTCTATTTAAAATTGTGTGGTATTGATCTTTATTAGATCTTTGCTACAATTGTGAAATTTTATGTATTACTAAAATTGAATTTACTGTCAGTTTTCAGTATCCTATTTTACTAAAATTGATGTCTATCCCTCTTTCATACATACGTGCCTTAGAAGAATAATCTTGCCTTTTTATATAAACCATGAAGAAGCAACTACATATGTGAAATTAGGCAAATACGACTATTTAGAGACTGGGATTATAGTTTAGACACATAAAGAATTCTTTTAGGGAAACGAATTAGCAAAACCAGTTTGAGGAGTAAGTGACAAGAACATGTACTCCTGGTTGAAGTATTTTTCTAAATTTTCCCAATTATGCATATTTTTGGTAATGTATTTTATATCTATCATCTATCTATCTATAGTCTATATGTGTGTATGTTTATGTATCTATATGTGTGCCCTTAGTCTATCACAGTTGTTATTCTAATGATAATAGGGAAACATATTTACTTACTACTTAATATGTAGTAGAAACTACGTATCTTTAAAATTTCTTCCACAACTGTCTTTAAGGTAGATATTGCCATTCCCATTCAGATATATAGCAAAAGAGGTTTTGGAGTATCTAGTACCATATAATGTGAAGTCACAGGCCCAGGCTCATCCAGGTATGTTGCTTTAAACACCTTTCTGTGCTCCCACCTTCCCCCTGTACAACACAGCCTCCCTTCTTACAGACCAGGTTTTAGTTGGGACCATTTGAATAAAATCTGTGCATATTTCTGGCCAAAACAAAACAAAGCGAAACACTGGACTTATGGGTGACTAGAACTGATAGAAATTTTGTCCTGATAATCTCATTAACAGTGCCAGGAATCAGGGCCCTCCCTGGTGGCACAGTGGGCTAAAGCACAGCATTAAGAAGATAAAGCTACTTCAGCATGAGTTCAATCCCTGCCCTGGAGGTGACCCACATGGTGCAGTAGACCTCTCCTGACCCATCCGCTGCTCCCCTCAGCAGTATACTTCACCAGTTGGCCTGTTCTGCTCCCCACTCTGTCTCTGGTGAATCCTCTCACCAGCCCTGCACCTCTGGCCTGTACCCCAGTTCTGCATGCATAAATAAATCTTAAAAAAAAAAAAAGCTGGTATCAAGGCTCTCCCTGATGGCACAATAGGTTAAATCACTGCATTATGAAACACTCCAAAGCCACCACAGCAGGAGTTTTACGCCAGCCAGGGAACTGACCCACACAGTGTGGCAGACCTCTCTTGACCCACCTCCTGCTCCCCTCAGCAGTGTACTTTGTCAGTCTGCCTGTTCTGCTCCCCACTCTGTCTCTGGTGAATCCTCTCACCACCCCTGTGCCTATGACCTGTACCCCAGCTCGGTAAGTATAAAGAAAACTTAAAAAAAATAATGCCAGGAATCTTCACTTTGAAATCAAGCATGGAAGTGAAAACAGAGCGGTTATCACACCTGCTACCCACACACATGATTGCAGTTGTATAGCTATGACTATAGCATTAGAATAGTGTGGTTCTGAAAAAGGAAGTTACAAACCACCGTAATCAGGTTTCCTAAAATTGATGAAGAAAGGACTTTATTTGCAAAGTAGGGTTTATGAAAATGTGCGGCATTTCCTTGGTTTTGTTTGCTTTTATGTTCAGAGGAGGCACACACACAAGAACTATAGTTTTAGAATGACTATCTCTGGGGTGAATCCTGGTTCCATTTATTAGTTACTATGACTCTTAGTAATTTATTTATTTCACTGAGATTCTTATTCCTTCTATTTCAAGTTAGATAATATCTATCTGGAAATATTGTAATGAGAAAGAATCAATATAAAGGATCTAGCATAGTTACAGAAAGGTAATGGGTGCATAACACATCAACAGTTTTATTAAAATGCAGTGTTTACAGATGCAGTGATGTCTAACCATACAGACTAATTTATTTTGTAGTCAATTAAGTCTGAACCCTCTAAGTCAAGGTGAACCAGCATGAATAATAAAGCTAAGAGTTTGTTTCCAATTTAGGGAAGGATTAGATAAAATAAGCCTAAAAATGGGAATAAAGAGAAGGAAAGAGTGAGAGGAAGGAAAGTAGGAGAGAAAGAGATGGATTTGCTTGGTTATCTTAATGTTTGAGTAGGACTGACCGTGTGCAATGAACTGAAGAATATGACTAAAAAATAATGCATACTGTAAAAAAGAGAGTAAATATTTATTTTGAGACTTTCACATGATAATGTACTTTCTAACTATAAACAGATAGACAAAGAAATAGGCAGAAAAACTTTATTGTTCAACATAAATGAGACAAACCAAGCCAACAAATAAAGCAGTGAAGTCTGAAAAAATGACGTCATCAACTTGGGAAGATAATAATTAAAATCGATATAAAAAGCAGTCTGTCATTGATCAGTAAGATTAACAGACTCCATCTCCTTTAGCCTTTGTGAGTAAAAAATGGTCCTTGGACAAGAACAGGTTATTCAAAAAGAAGACAGGTAGAATTACTATAGCATGTAAATAGTTGTCCCAATGATCAGAGATCACAAAAATGCAAACAACAGTGATAGTGAAATATTATTTTCCTATTTGTAAAACTTAAAAAAAATGTTTATATCCATGTGAATTTTTTAAATGGACATTTATACACAGTTCAGAAATTAATTTCCAGAGAAAATTTTGGAATTATATCTTAAAAGTTTTCATGAAAGCACTTTGTCTTCTAGAGTTTTTTTCCTCCAGATCTATTTGGAGGACCACAGGAAGATACAAATAGACATAAAGAATACTATATATACCTGCCTGTCTGTATACACAGATATATAGAAATAGAAATCACTGAAAACTTGTAAATAGATTATATAAGTTTTAGAAGATGGACTAAAATTTAAAATTGTGATGGAGCTGAATTTGGCAGACACTGAAATAATATGTGATTAAATGTAGCCACTGAAATACCACTTTCAAAATCTTTGGTGTGTTTTATAAACACACAAATACAATATATGAAAGTATCACAGAAAGCTCTATTTACAATTTATGCATAATCTTAAAGATTCACTGGTTCTTAAAAAATTAGGAAATTTTAATTAACTGTAGTTTTACTATCTATAGAAAATCACAAATTTATCTCCCAATCTTTAAAAAGTTAAGTACAATAAATTATTTATACTTTTATTGGATATTTAATGAAGCATGTCCCATTAAAATCTGATGTTAAAAAAAATGAGGATTCTGATGGAGACCACTAATTTCAAACTAGTGAGATATTCTTTTCCCTCCAAATAACAAATCACATTCCCTCCTGTTTGACTCTGAAGTCAGGACCTTCAGACACAAACTAATAAGCAAATGGGATGGATGTCAAAGTGATAGAATTGCAGTTTAGTAACCAATTTTTCAGTCTGGGCCTAATTGGTAGGACATAGAGCTTTACCCTGCAGTAGTATTACTAATTTATTATTGTTGAGAATGTCTGAAAGCAAAACGCAAGTGAAAAGGCGGACATGCATAGCAGATATTGCAGGCCCAACAGTCTAGCCTGCACATAAGATCAATCTGAGCCAATGTCCACTGGCCCTTGGCCAGGACTTGAGTGTAAGGCAAACTTCTGAACTGTTGAATTACTGACGTTACATTTACAAACGGTTGTGAGGTCTTCCCTGAGACTCTTGGGAAAGTTTGTGTCTTCTAAATAGTTTGATGTTAAAACAATTGGCATCCATGGGAACTGGTTCAGGACCCCCACAGATAACAAAAATCCATGGATGCTAAGTCCCTTCTTTGACATGTTAGAATACTTGAATACAAACTTTATATGTCCTTCTGTATACCTTGAAGTATCTCCAGATTACTTATGTTATCAAATGTAATGTACAGTTTATGCCACAATAAGGAAAAAAAAAGTAGGCCTAACAATATAGCACACATCTTCTGTTTGGGTTGATTGAGTCTGAGACTATAGAACTGACCATAGTCTTGTTTTAATAAAATGATAATGATACTAGATGGAAAATTTTTTAGGTAAAATTTTTATCTCTATACTTTTTGGTTTATAATTTTGTCCATTTTCCACTATGTGAAATAAAATAATTTCCAATATATTTTAACCCCGTTTTTTTTTCTTTAATTTGATATTCTGGTGAAATCCCATACTTGAGTACCTTTAGAAAAAAAAAATCTATCTCATCTTTTATTTTGAAAGTGTTCCTAATTGTTAAAGATTTCATCTGTGAGTTGTTCATATCAAAGCTGTAGTAGAAATATTACATATGAAAACTTAGTGAAGCCTTAACATTATTATATATGTGCTCCCATCATAGACATAGCTTCATCTGGATCCTCTCTCAATACTAAGTTAGACTCATGTCTCAGAGACTGGCTCGTAAGCAGAGACTCAGTTCTATTATCTGAAAGGAATTTTACTCAAGATAGCCTGTATACTGCTTGGTGCTTTTCTCATCCAGATGTTTACCTCTCCAAATTCACATTCAGAAGAGAAGAAGAATTATGTTTTGTTTGTTTGATTTCAGTTTGTGTTCTCACCATATGGATTTTGTTTATACACATGCCATGTACTGCTATTGGTGAAGTGGGGTACGTGTTACTATTGGTCTTGTGTTTCCACTGTTGTAGCAACATTGGAGGGTTTTACATGATTTGAGTCTCCTTAGAATGTACCAAAGTTTTGCATATATCTTCATGTAAAATAATTTTTATGGAACTGTCTAAAAGAAAGGAATTGAATTATCTGCATTGTGTATAAAGGAGAAGGAGTCCTTTGACATCTGACAAAGCAGCACAGGAAGAAGTAATGCATTTATCAAAACCTTGTGATAATTGTAGAATAGTGAGTTCTATAGGCAGTGTAATGATACATAAATATGAGCAAGCTGTTTTAGCTCTTAAGCTTAGAATCTTTGATAACTGTTTAAATTATCAAAAGAATATACCAGCATTGTAAGGGAACCCTCTCCTAAAATCTTCACCTTGATAGAAGAGAGAGGGCGGGAGGGAGGGAGGTCAAACAAGAAATGCAAACAACATTATGCTATAAATGAGGAAACAGAATTATTCAAAACACTGCACTGTCATCTTATTGCTCAGACAAGCTGTATCTCTTCTAGTTGCCCTTGAATTGTACTTTGGGAAATGCCACAGTCCAAGTGATGGGATGCCAACTGGCTACATTATATCAACAGGCACCAATTCTTTGTTTCCTATATGAGAAAGGCATGTTGGAATTAAAATAAGTAGCCCAGAGATGGCCAGCCAGTTAATGAGATCTCTAACCCAGTGTTCTCCATCATGACCTTCCCACCTTATATGATTTTACCCTTCTCTCCTTCCTCATCTATTACCCAGTGATTTATTTCTTAGTAACATAATTTTGCTAATAATTCTGAATGAGAGTACATCATTTTATAATGAATATATATATTTTTCTTGTTCGGCTTATCTTTCAGCTATCATAAGTGCACACTGTACGTGTGTATATGTGTGTTCTTTTGAAATATAAGGCCCAGTCTTGAGAATCTCATAAACTTGTTTGAAGGAATTCTTCTCTAAGTTCTATTTTTATTTTTTCACATTTCTTTGTTATGTAAATTCTCATGAGCAGAACAAGGAAGCGATTAATTGCTCTCTGATAGAGGAATAATTGATGTTTTATTTTTCATTTATATATATTTTTAAAAAGTGTTATTGAAATATAGTTGATATATAACAAACTACTCACAATATGGATAGCTTGATATATGGAGAAGTTTTATTTTAGGTCTTTAAAATTTTTCCTTTACTTCATAATCTAACTGAGTAGATTATAGTTCTTTGATTTATGTGACTATAATCTTATGTATTTTCACACCTCATTATGTACATTTACTCAACCTTCACCAAATCACTGGTGCTAATAACCTATCACATCACTTTTTTATCCCCTTTTCTTTTGCTACCCCCAAACAACTTTCCCTCTGGTAATCACCATATTTTGCAGTGTCTATAAGAGTTGTTTTATATTTTTACATTGTGATTTTCTTCAGTGCCCATATTCCACAAATGAGTAAAACCATCTGGTAATTGCTTATAATTTCTGACTTCTTTCATTTTGCATTATCACCTAAATATTCATCCATGTTGTACCAAAAGGCACCATTTCATTTGATTTTAGAGCTGATTAGGATTCCATTGAGTTTGTATGTGACAATATCTTACCCAGTCACCTGTCAGTGGGCATTGAGGTTTATTTCATGATAAATACAAATAATGACACTATCAACATAGAGGTGCATAAATATTTTGGTATTTCAATAAATACCTAAGAAGTGGTATAGCTGCACCAGATAACTTTTCATGTTACAGATTTTTAAGGAATTTCTGTAGAATTCCCACAAACACTACACCAATTTGTGTACCTATTGACCATGAGTGCTTTATTTTTTTTTTTCTCTGCACTATTACTCACGTGTTTCCTATCTTTTGGCTATAGGTCATTCTCTTGGGGTGAGTGGTAATCCCATTGTGATTTTGACTTATCTTTCCCTTAATAAGTGATGCCTCCATTTGTGGGTGGGTGAGCTACTTGTAAGTCTTCCTTGGACAAGTGCAGTCTTTTGCCCATTTTTAAAATTGTATTGTTTGTTTTTCTGTTGTTGGCTGATGTGTGATCTGAATATATTTTATCCCAACGTGCCTGCTTGGCTTTTTTTTTTTTTTCTTCTTCTTCACTAAAGTACTAAGACTTTTTAGTTTGATGTAGTCCCATTTGTTCATTTTGGTTTTATGTCCCTTACCATTAAAGTTGAGTCCCAAATGCATTTCTGAGGTTGATGTACAGAAGTATAGCTCATGCTTTCTTGCATGTATTTCATAATTTGAGGTCCTATATTTAAATCTTTAATCTATCTTGAATTCTTGTGTGTAAAGTTAAATAATGATCTAGTGAATTTTTTCTTTTTTGGTATTTTACTGTCCAAGTTTCCCAGCACCATTTATTGAAGGCATTTTCCTTTTACATTATATGGTCTATTTTTTAGACCATCTTTGTTTAATTTCATTACCAGTATAACTTTCACCTCAAAATGCGTATGGGTCCTGATCTACATCAATTTTTGGAAATGTTTGAGAAGCATAGGTATCAGACTTTATTTGAAAGTTTGGTGAATTTCGCTAGTGAGGCAATCTGATCCTATTTCTTTATTTTCCTCCTCTCGGGACAGTAGATTACTCTTGCAGCTTTTGTGCTTGGGATTGTTCTGTTCAAGCTGTCTGTCTCATACTGGTTGAATCATAGAAATTTGTATAATTTTAAAAATGTTCCTATGTCATTTAGATTGTTTATTTTGTTGGCATATAATTGTTCATAGTTGCTTCTTATGAACCTTTATCTTTCTGTGATATCTCTTGCAACTTTGTTACTTTTATTTTTGGTTCTTTTCATTATTTTGGTTCTATTTTGCTCAGTAAGTTGAGTTAGGGTTTTTCACTTTTACTTACTTTTTCAATAAATCAGCTTTTCATCAACTTTTCTCTCTTTCTCTCTTTTTTTTTGGTTTTCATTTTATTTCTGCTCAAATTTTAATGTTTCGATTATTATTTTTTAAAATTTTGTTCCTTTTTTTTCCTAGTTCTTTTACATGTGAATTTAGATTGTTAATTTCAGGGGTTTTTTTATTTGTGTTGTTCTGACTGTATATCTACCATCTTACCTCCTAATTCTGTCTTTCTTTACAGACTCCCATATCTTATAGTAGTTCATCATTTTTGTTAGTCTCCAAATAATTATTTTTTATTTTAATGTTTTCTTTTTCTTCTCTTCATTAATGCAAGACTTATTTAGAAACATTTCCTTTAGTCTCCACAGATTGGAAATGTGGTATTCCAGTATCTTTTTTTGTAGTTGAATCTTAGCTTTATTTATATCTTTGTGGTCAGGAAAGATGTTTGACTATGGTTTCAATCCTAACATTTAGTAAGTATTTTTGTGTCCCAGTATGTGAGCTATCCTTAGGAATGGGCCATGTACACTCAAGAAGACTGTACATTTCTCTTGGGATGGAGTGTTTCGTCTTTTGGCTGAAAGTCACATTTGTCAGATATTAGAAAAATAGTTACTGTTTTCTTTCCTTTTTTTTTTTTTAGTACTTTGATTTAAAAGACTTTTCTCCAGACTTTCATGTCTATATTTGCCTTGAGATCTTCAGTGGGATTTTTGTATGCATAATATAGATGGATCAAGCTTTCTTTTCCAACCTGTCACTTTCTATTTTGAGTGATAAGTCTGCTCACATTTATGTGATGTTTGGAGCATAATCCTTGCTATTAAATTTTTGGTTATTTCAATTTTTTTTCTGTATATTTCTATTTGCCTTTTCATTTGGATGGTCTTCCCTAGTGATTGTCTCATTTTCTTCATTTTTATTCCAAATGTCTATGCTCTAGCTTTTGGGTTTTAGTTACTGCCAGGTTTATAACAAACTATATCTAAAGACTTTTTTTTAATATTCATATCAACTTGTCATCATTTGATGAGCTAAATGTCTTCTTTCATCTTTATTGCTTTGTCTCATTTTGAAGTTTTTTTTCTTTTTTCTGTATTAATATCACCTTGTTTAAGGTTTTCTCTCTTTTAGTGGAGTAATTTTTTTCACTGTTTCAAATAGGGTGAATCTGATATTGGTAGATTCTGTCAATACTTTATTAGCAGTAAAGCTGTATTTCTCCATCATATCTGATTGATACTTTTGTAGGACAGATTATTTGGGGCTGGGATTGTGAATATGATATTCCTCTCTCCTCTTCTGAAGAACATCTGCTGAGAAACCTGAGGATAGCCTCCCTGATTGGACTACCTTTATAATTACATAGTTGACCCTGGTCAACCTTTAATATCTTTTCTGTATCCTTGACTGTGGTAACTTTATAAAGTGTCCTGCTGCAGGTATTATTGCATTTAGAAATTTGGTTGTTCCGTCAGCTTCCTGGAATTATATATTTAGTTCTTTCTATTGATTTTGGAAATTCTTAACAATTCATTTCTTCAGTCAACTGTTACTTCCCTTTCCTGTTCCTTGCCTTCTAGTATAGGCAGTATTCCCATCTCTTAGTGAATTCTGACAATTCTTAGCTTTCTAATATTCTACTTTCTCTCTACTTTTGAAAGTGAGTTATTACTGGAATTTTGGCTTCATTATAATTAATTTTTCTGAAAACAAGCCACCTTGATATGCTGGGATTTTTCACTGAAATCATTGGGGTTTTCATTAGCAGCATTTGAGTTTAGGATATTTATATAAGTTTTAATTTCTTTGTAAAAAAATATAATCTCTTGTGTTACTTGTTTAATTTTAGTAATGTGTTTGCATGCATTTGATGGATTTTATTGATTTTATTAATAAGTTATTTTAAATAACTATTTAAATTCACTGTCTATTAGACTTCCCACTTCTGTGTCATTATAGATGACATCCTGAATGGTCTAGTTTATTCAGCCAGTTTTACCTTTTCTAACATTTGATGTTTTTCCAGTAGGTGGCACTATGATTCTCATTTTGTAGTTCTGTTTTGTTCTTCAGAAACTCAAGTTGAGTTTGGAGAGAGGAGCCTGTTTGGGGGGCGGGAGAGGAGTTTTCTTTATTGAACATCTTGAGAGGAGAGGGTTAGTTTTGGCCTAAAATAACTACTTTGTACCATCTCCCATTGTAACTGGGCCTGTTCTCATCTGAGCACAAAGTCCAAGTGGTAAGATCCCTGTTCCATACCCAGTTACAGTTGTCTGCATCTGGTGCAACTTGCTTGAAAAATAAATATCACTGGATCTTGAAGGAACAAAGGGGAGTAAGCCTGATGCTTGCAACTGTTGAAATTTATAAATTTCATGCTCCTTTAAGTCTTGACAGTCAGTGTAGTTATTCTTGTCTTCTGAGGAACTAATAGGAGCCCTAGTATGTAATCAAGAATCTGATGTGCCCCCTGCTTATTCTTATACTTTGCCATAGCTAAGCTCCCTGCTAGACAGAACTGTATTTCTGGTCTTGTAACTGGTAGCAGTAGAGGCATGATGTTGAGTACAAACTTCCACAGTTTCCTTATGATCAGGGAGAAAGGCTTCATTGTACCACACATTGGCTGTGACAAATCACTGGTATACAATATCATATCATGACCTTTAGCCTTTAGGGGATCTGTCCTTTCCATTTCAGTGTGTGAGAACTAGAAATATATGATTCCCTCTCCCCTCAAATCAGGAGTTTCTTAGGCTTGCCCTTCAAATTGATGTGATCAGTGGGATCTTTGCACTCTGACTCTGCTGTGTGTGAAAGTCTATTTCTCTTAAATCCACCAATGCGATTGATTTTTGGCTGTCCATCTTTAATAATGCAAGTGTATGAATAATCATGTACCCTTTAGTGATAAGCAAATGTAAGATTAATGATATATTTAGTTGCATTTTGGTTGTATTTTAAGGAGATATTTCCTTGGCATGATTTTAACTTGTTTTCTGAGTTTGTTTCTGATGATTCTTGTCAGGAGAGTTCAGAATGTCTTGGCCTCTGGGGATCAATTTTAAATCAGTGTACCAGCACCCTATCTTATAAGATCCCAAGGAAGTTTAGTTCGATTATTATGCATTCTATTAAGTAAAAAAAAAAAAAAACATAATAAACACATAAGTAGATAATTATATAATAGCTACATAGCGTTGAAAGATGCCTTTGACGTTATATTTTATATTTTGTCCCAGATATTTTATTTTTAAATTATAGAGTTTTGTCTCTGAGGAAATAGTTTATAATTCATTTAGAGATTCATTAAATTTGTCTTTAGCTTAAGGAGGCTTAGGGAGAATAGAAATATGCAGTATGCATGCAAATAAAGTATTCAACTTGATAAAGATAAATTGTTGAAGAATAATGTTTTTCCTTAATTCTAAAAATTCAAAAGTTAAGGAAATATTTATTTAGGAAACATCTGTTTAGATACGATCCACATAATTACATTTATTGGATTAAGAAGTATGCTTTCATTTTCATATAGGTAATCTAGAATTTTAGATATCACATTCAGTTTCTGGTAAACTTCAAGGTATTGAGACTATGGGAGTATACAAAATTAATACTGCTGTAGTGGAGTTCCATTTTTGTGGGGATAACCTGGTATTTTATTGACAAGATACACTTTTGAAAACTGTTGTTCAGTTGTTGCATACAATTTCATTTTTCAAAGACCCACTACTATGTCAGTAAATGAGAAATGGGTGTTCAGTGAGCTGGAATAGAAAACTCCTTTGTCTCTGAAATTTGGTCTCCCGGTATTATATTTGGACATGAAAATGTCCATTTTGGTTCCTGGGTGGTTAGCAGTAGATATTGAAATTAGCTCCACAATATAAAAAGTAGGCAATAAATAGCATGGACACATGAGAACAAAAGAAATAGCTCAATGATAGTGAATGCAGCTAGAAAGGTGGTTTTTTGGATCTAAGCTCTCAGAAATGCAGAGAAATCTTAGCGAGGGGATTTGGAATTCTCAAGGAACATATGATAAGGATTTTATAAATTTTATTTAAATTACAAAATATAGAAAAATTAATTGGCCATCAATCTTTTATCACAAATGAACAGAAATATTAACAATTGGTCTAAATGTAGCTACAGAAATATATAATTGTGAATTTTACAAATTGATAAAAAATACTTTTTTTTTACTTTTTAAAAGGAGGCAAATGGAAAATAAGTAATGTGTTATCCAAAAATATAAGTATTTTTCTCTGTGATTACATGAGCAATGCTCCACTGTCATTAATTTAATACATGTAGAAATTTTATAAAATTATATACATTATAAAATTAAGAAATTATGTGAAGATTATCAGAGACAGAATTTTTTCATACATGTGTTGATGTTTTTCTACTATATAGCACAATGATATGGCACCACTCCTGCACCCAAGGAGTTTCAAAACTCCTGGTGAAATTGATATTGAAAACACTGTCAATGTACTATTTAAGATTTGTATCTTTAGCAAAATATTTTAATTAGTTATACATGAATATGAAAATCATCTTTTGTAAAACACTAACATCATTGAACTCTTATAGAACAAGCTACTTTAGGCCAAAAAAATATATTCTTAAACTTATAAAACAACATCACTAGAATTGATTTTCAAATTACATTCCATATGTCCTATCTTATCAAGCAAAAATTTCTAAATATATTTTGATAATTTTTTACCAGGAGATTTGAAACTCTTTGGGTGCGGGAATGGTGCTGTATCACTGTGCTGTACAGCCAGAAAACAGAGAATTCTGGGAGATGATGTTGTAAATGACTCATTGTCAGTATTGTGACCACACACAATTGGACAGTGCTATAATACAAAGACACAGTAGGAATGTGGTGTTACAGTAGGAAAGTGTATTCAAAACCCAAAGGCTCCCAATTATCTGAGCTTTGTCTCCTCTTTAATAGATTTTCTTCTCCTTCGTTAGAGTCAGAGTACAGAACTCCCATCTACTTCCAATTTACTGTAAACTGGGGCATGGAATTCAGGTAACTGAGCTAGTTAACTTACGTGCAAAAGTAAAAGTTAATAGCTTCCCACTTTCAACTGTCATGACAGTTGTAAACAAAATAAATGGATTTGTAGTGCTCGTTAGATTTTCTCATAGACTTCATATAATTTTCTTATTGAATTATTCTTTTGTTCTTTCAGGCAATGTATGTTTTTACATTTCTTCCACTTCTTTTTAAAATTAAAGGAAACTATAGAGGTAGCATCGGTTTATAATGTATATGACCCAGAGGTATAGGATCACATCTTAGGAAGTTTGTTGCCACAACACAGACAACACCGAGGCTTCCCTACAGTTCTTGGTCTTTATCTGCCCCTTGTTTTGTTTCTCTATATTCCATGTGTAAATGAAATGATCAGTATTTGTCTTTCTCTTTCTGACTTATTTAGCTTAGCATAGTAGCCTCTAGGGTCATGTTGTCACAAATGACATCTTTTTCTAATAGCCAAGTAGTATCCCATTGTGCATATCTACCACATTTTCCTAATCCACTCACCTCTGTTTTGGCAGTTAAATATATTTTCCCCCTAACTATTGAAAATAGTGCAGAATGAGCATAGAAGTGCTCTTGTCCATTCAATTTAGTGTTTCACACTCTTCATATACCTAGGAGTAAAATCATGGGATCATATGGTATACCTATTTTGAAATAAAAAGGACATAATAGGATTTGGCAAGCATTGATAAACTATAGCCAACAGATCAGATGTGATTCACAACTATTTTTGTACAGCCTCTGAACCAAGGATTTGTGTTTTTTTTTTTTTTTTTTTTTTACATTTCTAAATGGTTGAAAAAGATTTTGGAGTGAATGTAATATTTATGGCACATGAAAATTACATGAATCTCAAATTCCAGTGTCCATAAAAAAGTTTTATTGGAATGCAGCAATACTTGTTGGCATGCACAGTATCTGCAGCTATTCTTGCAACACAGTTGCAGCAGAGTTGGATAATGTTGTAGGGTAGTAGCCTGTAAAACAAAACAGTATCTGTCCATCCATCCACCCATCATTTTATATAAAAGTTCTGCTATATCCTGTTTTAGACTAAAATTGACACAGGAATTTGGATATGCCTAATAGTATAATGGGAGAGAAAAAGAGAATGACATTAGAAATAAAATTCTGAGAAGTCACTGCATAAAGGGGAAGGATGTCCTAAAGGAACTGTGCAGAGTCTTATGGACTCCACCCCCTACTCCAGCTTTCTGGACCCTACACACAACTCCAGTGATTGGAAACTACAACTCCCAGCAGTACCAGGGAGAGAACTGTGAGGACCCAAGGGCAAGGCTAGCAGGAAGGAATTCTGGGACATTTGGGGGATAAATAGGGTGTGATTGCATCTCACACTCTCTTGCTTGGAAACGGCTCTCTCCTGACCTAGTGACTCGTGTGTTCAGTCAGCCTAGCGGTAAGGTATTTCAGTTACTTTGTATCCCATTCTGTTTTCCTGGGTTGTTTCCTATTCCTTTCCCCTTCTGTAAATAAACCCGTTATTGACCCTTTTGTGTGTACCTGCAGTATAACTGAATTGTGAGCGTTCAGGTGAGGCCCCACAGACAGGCAGCCCTGTCCACTCTGGGCTACCCTGTAACAAAATGAAGTACTGAAATTATTTGTGCAAGCGACACTTGCCATTTGTTATCATTTATAAATGCAAAAAAAAATTAATTTCATTTCATCTCTGAAGTGGCCTGTGAAGTAAATAGGGATTGCTTTCAGTTTCAGATAAAAAAAAAATAGATATTGAAAAATACTATATTTTGGTAAATAGTTGCATTCAAGTGTAGGAAATGATAGAGAAATACCATCAAAGAGAATATAGACATTTTGGCATATTATGAGCAGTGTTTCTTGTGTTGTTGGCAGGTTGATAACTTTAGACCCAGAGTCTTTGGATTTGTATGCTGATTCTAACACCTGAGAAAAATCACTAAACTTTTAAATACTCGGCTTTATAATCCATAAAATTAAGATAATAATACCTATCTCACAGGGCTACAGTCAAAGCTGATATTTAAATATATGTAAAGTACCTAAAATGTCACATAAGTTTTCATTGTCTTTAGCAACAAATTACAAATCAGTTGCCATTAAATTTAAATGCATTCAGATGCCAGTGATTCAGAGAACTTGTGGCAATTTACATCAGAGTTCTACTCTATAGATTTGAGCTGAGGCATATAGTCAACTCGTGATAACACAAAGATTTAACTTAACTGAGTTTTATTAAGTTTGTCAATTTCTTTGCTCACCCTACACAAAACAGTCCAGTAAGAAGTTTTTATCAGAACTTGTAAATGTCAAGCATTCTTTTAAGCCTTGTTTTGAAATTTTCATAGTGATTGAAATTGATTGATAGCATATAATAAATCATTCATAGAAGTACTAAAAACCTTCAGTAAAGGTGTCAGTCTATAATTTAATGTTTTGCTCTTGTTGTTCTCCTCGTGAGTCAGAATTCTCTAGAACTTTTTAATTTTGTAAATTATTGCCCAACTTTGGGCCCTTATCTTGTCAGAAGGAAAGGTCTGTCAATTGTAATTCACCATGTGAGTTGAGATGTTATTAAGGAAATCGAGTGCAACCGATGAGATTCCTGTTCGTGACAGGGTCAGATTCAATGTTATCCAGTAATCGACTGTGTTTCCTGCATGGCAGGTGGGTAGCAGTTGTAATTTACTGTCATTTTGTTTCTGAAGAAATATAGACAGTAGGGTTAAGTGACTCTCCTCAAGGTCGTATTGGAAATTGTTGTATTCCAAGGGATGGAATTTGGAATACATGTAATCAAATCCTTTCTTGAATAATTTTAACTAACTTTTCTTTGATGATAGTGAGGAGTTTTCTATGATGCACTTTAAAATTGTTTAACCAAAATTTTGAATTTATGTACTCTTAGATACAGACTGAAAGAAACGAGGCCCAACTGAATATATCATTTGAAAATTTCAAACTATCTTCTTTTGAAAATAAAGAAAATGATAGTGAGTAGTAGTCAAGACAGAAAATTTATTTCTATCTTTGATCTAGTCCAATGGATTGGTAGCTTGTCATTTGCATAATGTTCTTGCATATTACTAATGTAAGATATAAGTGAGCTGTGTCTTCATTTACATGCTTTGCCTTATGTCAACAGTGTAAAAATTTCTCCTCTTTCAATCTATGTATCAAGAAGGCACCTTTCTTGAGAAAAGAAACCACAAACTGTCTCCAAATCCTAAGAAAGTGTTCATCGATTAAAATTCTAATGCCATACAACTTAATTTAAGCCTTCAAATAGAAATAAGTAATGAAAATAAAACAAATTTTAAATTCTACATTTATGAATATATTTGACAAAATTCTTATTGAATAAGAAATAGCTGTCATTTATTGGACATTGAATATATGTCAAGCATCATGCTAAGGAACTTAGAGCAAACTTTAAGTCAGAAAAACCTCATTTTCTCTACTAGGTAAGAACTGAAGCATAGATAATTAATCTTAACATTTCACAGATACCGGGTTATTTTAAACTCTGAGTTAGCTTTACAAGTGTAATAACCGACAAACTTGATGTTGGGTCTTTAATTTTTATTTCATTTTTTAAAATTATTTATTCGTATAGAACTGGGGTACCGGCCAGAGATGCGGAGGGTGAGGGGATTCACCAGAGACAGAGTGGGGAAAAGAACAGGCAGATCAATGAAGTACACTGCTGAGGGGAGCAGCTGGAGGGTCAGGAGAGGTCTGCCTTGCCCTGTGGTCACCTGCACGGCAGGCAGGGATCGAACTCATGCGGAAGTGGCTTGAGCTTTTTAGTGCAGTGCTTTAACCCGCTGCGCCACCAGGGAGGGCCTGATTTTTATTTTTTAGTTAGATTTTCCATTGTTCATGCTTTGATTATTTCCATTCATTTATTTAAGCCTTTCTACTATTGTACACTATTGATTCAATGTGTTCTAAGTATTCTTAAGCTTGTATCTGGAATATTGTGAAGTTTTTTTGATGCGATTTCTTCCTTTATTTTCCCCATATATGGTGTCCTAGAAATTGGTGTCCAGAAATAGAAAGGCACTGTAGATGTCATATTCTATATGTCAATGTAATCAAATACATCGGTTTCATTTATGGATATGATTTATCCTTAAGCTATGCACAGATTCTTTTTTTGACAATATAGATGATTATATTAGCAGCCTCCTTATATATAGTATAGACAGTTTATATAAACCTATGAAATTCTGTCACTTTGGTATTATCAAATCAAGGTTCTCATTTTATTTGACACATAGCCCCAGGCTGTAGGTGCTAAAATTGTGAGTATCATAGTTTAGGAGAATAAAATTTTTGTCCTTCCTACATTTTAGATTGTAAGTGGAAATTGAGCAAATTGTCTACTATTCAAAATACTACACACAGAAAGGATAGTAATATACAGCACATCAAGCTTACTGTACTTGGTAGAATACCACTTATAGGGGATTGCGCTAATAAACCCTGCTCATAATAATTTTACTCTTCATGCCATATGGTTCTTATGACTTAATATATGTACTCACATAATTTATAATTGTGTATATTATTACTTTTTAAACTGGTATATATTCAGTGTTCATGTAAGAATCTTTATCTTTGTGTGGGTGTATATATAAGATATAGTCTTATTTCAAATAAAAAATGTTAGATTTCCATTTGTTTGCATATAAAATTAAATGAAGCATATGTTTTTAACAATATTTTGCAAATTCTCACATTTATATTAAGAAGATTTAGGCCATCGGTGGTGCTGGTTAAGACACAGCACTGCAAGCTAGCCCCTTCAGTTCTAGTTGGATCCCTGGCCCCATAGGTGACCATGGAGCAGCAGATCTCTCCTGTCCTGTCGCTGCTCCCCTCAGCACTGTACTTTGTTAATCTGTCTGTTATGCTCCCTACTCTGTCTCTAGTGAAGCCTCTCACCACCTCCACACCTCTGGCCTTAAATCTATTTGTATAAATAACCTTAAAAAAATATTTAAACATGTCAGGTGCTAAATTCTACACTGTTATTCTGAAATGTAGTATGGTATTTTTAGAGCAAACAATGATAATTCAACAGATTTTTCATATGAAGAGTAAACCTAGGAGATTTTGATTATACAACATAAATGAGAACTATGACATCTGTTTATTACTGAGCGGGTTTTATTAGCATTTTATAGTAAGATATTAATGATTTTGATATAGTGGAATGATTATAAATAGTATTATTTGTTTTAGGCTAAGATGACTCAGTTGCCTGAAGCAGAAAAGGAAAAGATTGCTGAGCAAGTCGCTGATTTCAAGAAAGTGAAGAGCAAACTGGATGCTGAGATAGAGATATGGGATGATACAAGCAATGATATCATTGTTTTGGCGAAGAAGATGTGCATGATAATGATGGAGATGACCGACTTCACAAGGTAAATATGTGGAAAATTACATGTTGCATGTGCCTAGAAACATTTGTAATGTTAGTAAAACCCCAAGTTTCTCTGAGTGGAAGACACAAAAAATCAAAAAGAAAAGAAAATGATGTACAACCCAAATGCCAAAAATAGATGACTGGATCAATAAGAAGTGGTTCATATACACCATGGAATATTACTCAGCAAAGAGATAAACTCATGCCATTTGCAGCAACATAGATGGAGCTGGAAGGGATTATGCTTAGTTACATAAATCAGAAAGAAGTGGAAGCACATTGGATGGTTTCCCTCACAGGAAGAATGTAGGGGAACCAAATGAGGAATCATGAATAAAGAAAGTTTTAATAAATTAAAAAATATTAACAGGCAACTATAAATCAAAGACACTGCAGGAGAAAATGAGGGAGAAGGGTCAAAATAGGACAAGGGACTAGGGTGGTAGTGCATGGGTGAATTGTTGGTTGGAGTTATATGGGGACTACATCTGAGAGAAGAAAGTGTACATTGTACAAAAAGGAGGATGATGTAAAATACATATAAAATTAAAAAAATAAATATAAAAAGTTGTTGATTTAGAAAATTGTTAATATGAAGTTCTAGATGTGTTGCTTATGAACAAGCATGGCAGAGTTTCTTATAAACTACCCAAAAATGCTTTTTGTAATCACGCTATACCATCCATCTTCATCTTCCTCAAGAATCTTCTCTGTGCATCATATTTGCATTTTTTCCAAACAAATTGATAATTTAACTTAGCACAGATCCCTTTAGTTACATGTACATGATCATAAATGGCAGGATTTAGTTCTGTTTTTGCAATGACGTGATATTCCATTATGGGTATATACTACATCTTCTTTACCTACTCATCTGTTGTTATAATCTTAGGTTGTTTCCATAACTTGGCTATTATAAGCAGTGTTGAAATGAATGTAGGTGCAATGTATAAGAACATGGGTGTGCATATATCCTTTGAATTAGTGTTTCTGCATTCTTTGGATAGATGCCTAGGTGTGGAAATGTTGATTCATATGATAGATCTACTTTTAATATTTTGATAAAAATCAAAACTGCTTTCCAGAGGACCTGACCAGTCTCCACCCACACCAACAGACAAGAGGGTTCCCTCATTTCCATATGCTCACCAGCATTTATTGTTTCTGGTTTTTCAATGTGGGCCTTTCTTAACAGCATGTGGTAGTATCTCATGGTTCTAATTTGAATTTCTTTGATGACATATTATGATGAACATTTTTTCATGTGGTCATAGACCATCTGCATGTCTTTGGAGAAAAGTCTATTTAGCTTTTCTCCCATAAATTACCTTACGGTTAACAAATATACACCAAATTTTAACAAAGCTATTATTGGCTTTCCGTCATTGCCTAATTCTGTAGTGATGGAGGGTAGCAAATCAACAAAATAAAGCACTTAATAAAAATAAGTGAAGTGTAAATATATAATAAACTATAGAAAATACAGAGGTCTTGATCTTGACAACACCAAGTAGAGAGAGTTTAAGCATGGTCTTGGTTGAATCTTAGTGAATCTTCACTTTTGATGGAATGAAAATGTAAGACAAATAATACTGGCAATATGCTATTGATTGAGAAGAAAGATATAAGTAAGACATTAAGAATTCTAGAGAAATAAAGAATCAGAATATATCTAAACCTCTCCCATTCTTAGCCATTCAGGAAAAATGATCTCCATTAAGGAAAAAAAATGACCTCCATTAAGGGAAAATGATCTGCATTAAGGAATGTTTACTGTATAATAATTGTGGAGGAGAAACTATGTGGATTAGATAATCTGCCTAGGGAAGAGGAAGATTCAAAACTGGGATGCAGCACTACTTACTATAAAGAAGTATATATATATATATAATATTCACAATAGCCAAGATATGAAACAACCTGGATGTTCAGTCATTGAGGCCGAATTGGATAAAATGTGATAGCTCTATTTCTAGTCATGAGAGAATATTATGCAGCCATAAAAGGAAAAGAAACCCTTTTGTTTGTGACACATGGTTGAGTGTGGAAGGCATTATGCTCTGTGAAATCAGTCAAGCAGAGAAAGTTTAAACTGCATGCAAATGCATTTGTACATGGTATGTATGTGTGTGTGTGGGGGGGTTATAGAATTCATCAGAAATAGAGGGAGTGAGGAAAGTTATGAAATGTTTTTCCTGCTCTGTATCTATATGAATGAATAGATACAGAGCATGTTTTAAAGGAATGAATGTTTTATCACTGCCATATTTTAATAAGTGAGTTGGAAAAGAATGCTGAACTCTGACTTTGGAAAAAATGTTCAGTGACTTTGAGGGTGTCATAATTGGCAGCTAAGGTGTTAGAAGAGGATTCACAACCCCACAAAGTGATAATTCATTGAGAAATAGATAACATTATTTGTTTTACAAAAGCTAAACAGCCCAAACTTCTCACAGTCTGTAAGTATCACTGCCAAAGATATCCACACATTAGGAATAGTGTATGCTTAAGTTTCAGTAAAGGAGGAGGAACAGAATTGAATTTTGGAATCTTATAATCTTTTGTGCTTGAACAAATCCACATTCAGTTTAAGTTTAACTCCTATAAATGGCTATAAATCTCCAATCGTATTAAAATTTTGTTTACTTTGTTTTACTCCAGGTCTGTTCAAGAGTTTCAGACACTGTAATGTTTTACTGAGACGTAAATTTAGCAGTTTTATGTATTGGCTATTTTCTAGGTCTACCCACATCACAATTCCTTCATTGCAGCTATTTCGGCTTGTTTGTAATGTGACCTCTGGGAATAAGGGGCATGTTTAGTTGGCAGTGCTGTATTTATCAACACACTCAATCATTTGGTGCACACTAGCCTCTGAATAGATGTAAAAATAGCTGCATATTGAAAACATCACAAAACTAAAAAAAAAAAACTATCTCTTTTGAACTGTCACAGAATGCTGTTTTCCCATATTCTTTATTTCATGATTAACGAGAAGCATAAGAATAAAAAATTTGATGAATATTTACTATGCACTACACCAGGAGGCTGCAGAGAATATGTAAGGAATGTGATTAAGAATGGAGGTACATTTTTTCTCACCCTAGGCGTCACCCACCATAGGACTTAGAATTGTATGTAAGAAAAATTTTCTCTCTATTTTCCTTATCTAAGATACAATCCCAAGAGACAGAATCCAAAATGAGCAGCAGGAGGGGGCAGAAATTTACTTGGGTCTATTTAACTAGGGCTTCAGAACCAAAGCCTTTCTGAAAAAGTCATTAGAATGTATGAAATTCATGTGTTCTAAGGATGCCTCTTGTCCTTTTGATTGTTAAGAATCTCTTTCCACGCAGTTTACTCTGTTTTCCAGAATAAAACAATTATATTTTAATGTGTATATAATGTGTGAACAGCAAAAAGCAATTTAAATGTTTGAGCCCACATAGCAAAGGGAGTACAAAATATTAGTACGTTTCATTTTTTCTCTTTTAAAAATTCTTATGATTTCATCTATAAAGGCAGAGAAATGCAGTTTGCTTTACTTGAAAAGGCTTCAGAACTTTCTTTCCCATATATAATAAGTGTACACAGAAGTGTAAATACATATAGAAGTATGTAAGAGCATAATGTATAAAATGTGAATCACTTAAGATTTTGAAAAATAACATCTGGCCTTTTAGCTTACAACTTTAGAGAAACATTTAAAATAAGTGTGATATCAGAAAAAGAGTCATTTTTTAGTGCTATACAATAATGGTTATGCTTTTTATCTCTGTTAAGACTAATTATGATGTTTTATCATTTGACTATCTTCTCTGTAAAGAATTGGTTTGATTTTATTTGTGGCATCTTAGTCTGGAATCGCTGGAAAGATTCGCTAACACCAAGGAGAAATGCTGTAAACTGAAGGAGAATCATTCTTTTTGCCCACTATGAATTACATGGAAACCAATTTCATATATTCTGAAATGGCAGTGAGAAATATTAAGTGTATATGATATCTTAGGAATTGCTTATTAGAATTAACTGAGTGAGCACAGACACATTTAACCTGAAATCTGGTATTCAATGTCTGTTGTGAATTTATCAGAGAATTTGGTGAATTGAAAATGGCATGTCAACTTCCAGCTGATAAACAGCTATATTATATGGGTCTGCAGAGTTTTTGGTGGATATAATAGAATTATACATTGTCCTGGAATACAGGAACTAAACTGTTAGAATTTCAGGGTTTTACGAAGATCGCCCAAATGAGAACATACTGAAAGTATTGATTCAGAACTTGTCTGTGGCAAAGGAGCCAGTCACCATCATTTACTTTTGGTAGAGACTCAAAGACAAGGGAGAAGAGTTTTAAAATGAAAAAAAAAAAAAAAAAAGGAAACTTCAGGTAGCTCTGATTGAAAGGTGTTAACACAGGGAACCTGCAAGCGAGGTTAACTAGAAGCAGGACATCGTATGTGATTGGTTTTAGATAGATTTTGTGCTTTATGAGTATCTCTGAATTTAAATCAGGGGCAAATTGTCTCAGTGCTAAGCATTCTGCATCATTTACCATAGAACTTGTGATTTAATTTTTTGAACTAGTTGCAACACACATTAGTCTTCAACGTTCTTTTGTTATTTTTATATTTGTGTATTTTGTGTATTTGTATATTCAGTCTCTCAGAAATGTGAGTAATAACCACTTTGAGATAATGAAGGATAAATATTTTGTATAAGCAATATAAAATATTTTTAGAGAAAAAAAGCAACTCTTGATAATCTGTATCTAAATCAGTGGTCTAATGACTTTAAAATGGTTAAAAAAAGAAATAACTTTAAAATGGCTAAAAAAAGCAAAAACAGTAAATTATTCCAATGGATGGATCTTTGAGAATATATCTAATTTTATGAGTCATTCTGGCTGATGATGAACACTTATTAAAGCAGTATGGAATTTATTTGCTCATTTGGAATACTTTGATGAGTATATTTTACAATAGGATATTTTCTCCCATATCTGGCATCATAAATTCCCAACCCTGTTTCCAAACCTTTCAATTTCACTAGGTTTTAACACCTCACCTTCATCAGGCTATTTTGTGTTTGAATCACCCCCTACCCTACCAAGTTTCTTAGTTACCTCATTTTTCTTATATAGCCTAAAACACTTGGTCCATCATGTAAACCCATTTGCATGAATATTTTGATCTACTTGTCATCGATTGCCTGCACAATGAACAGATCTCAATCTTGCCAAAAAAGAAAAATCTGATATAAAATCTAAATCTAACCATACCCTATTCTGTGTTAGTTTGGGCTTCAGATTGTGAATTTCACCCAGTCTTCTTTACTGTTCAGGTGTTTGTACCAGGAATTGTTACAGAGAGAAGGAAACTCTGAGATACTAAAGTCCGTGACTGTTGTTATTTGCCTATTTTTTTAAAGCTTCTTTTTTTATTAAGAGTGAAATCTTGTCAAATAGGGTATCAAATCTTTCTTTTTCTCTTGTCCTTCCTTTCCCACCCACCTCCTTTATTACCTAGAAGCCACAGTGTAGTTATCAATGTCTATACATTTTGTTTATAATTAGTACAATATTTAAATTGTTTTGTCAATTCATCTGCCTTGTTTACTTATACTATTTATATATATGGAGTCATCTAATATTTGTCTTTGTCTTTCTGGATCCCCTTCATATAATGCCTACAAGAGTTCCTTTCTTTTTTTCCTGTAAATGATGGCAGTTCTTCTTTCCTTAGAACTGAATAGTATCCCATTCTCTTGTAAGCCATATCTTTAGCCAGTCCTTTATCAGTGGGCAAATAGGCTGTTTATCCTAGCAATTGTAAAGAGTAGCACAGTAAGCATTATGGAATGTGCAGTTTACTTTCATTTTTTTATTTAAAAAGTTATTTTCATTTTTCTTTTTGCACACAAAAACTGGGGTACAGGCCAAAGGTGCAGTGGGTGAGAGGATGCACTAGAGACAATTTAGGGAGCAGAACAAGCTGACTGAAATGCACTGCTGAGGGAGTAGATCAGGAGAGGTGTGCTGTGCCATGTAGGTCACCTCCCTAGCTGGGAATCTAACTGTGCTGCAGTAACTGGTGATATCTTGATAGCACTGAGACTTTAGCCTCTGCACCACCAGGGAGGCCCAACATACAGTTTTTAAAATGATATTTATGGGTACTTTGATAGAAACACAAGAGGTGGTTTCTATGGATCCACATGGTACTTTCATGCTCGGCTTTTTTTTTTTTTTTTTTTTTGATTTATTTATTTGTGCATACAGAACTGGGGTACAGGCCAGAGGCTCAGGGGTGGTGAGAGGCTTCACCAGAGACAGAGTGGGGAACAGAACACTCAGCTCACAGAAGTACACTGCTGAGGGGAGCAGCGGGCAGGTCAGGAGAGGTCTGCCACGCCATGTGGTCACCTCCAGGGCAGGGGGGAATCAAACTCATGCAGAAGCGGCTTTAGATTCTCAGTGCTGTGCTTTAACCCGCTGCGCCACCAGGGAGGGCCCGCTTGGCTTTTTTTTTTTTTTTTAAAGCAAATCCAGACCACTTTCCAAAATGGAACCAAGAGCTTACATTGCACGGACAGAATAAGGTTCATTTTCTCTACATGGTCTTCAACACTTGTTAGAGGTCCTTTCATTGAATGCCTTCCTTACAGGTATGAGATAATATTCAGTTGAGGTTTTGATTGACATTTCCCTTATTAGAAGTGATGATAAGCATTTTTTTTTTTCATGTATCTGTTGGCTTCTGTAGATCTTTTTGGGAAAATTGTCTACTCAGATTTGCAACTGATATCATTAGTTTGTTGGTTTATTTGTTACATTGGATGAATTGTCTGTTTATTAATTGATGGTTGGTTGTACGATGTGTAAATTTCTTCTGCCAGTAGGTAGTATGCTCTTTTAATCTTTCATTATGTAGAAGTTTTTAATCTGAGGTAGTTCTGTTTTTGCTTTTGTCATTCTTTCCATTGGGGTTGAACTCAAAGACATTTCTGATATTGACTTTATAGAACATATTAGTCATGTTTCCTTTATGTATTTTATTATGGGTCAAATATCTATATTTATGTTTTCTTAATTTTGATTTGTTTGTGTCACTAATATGAAGCAAGTAAAACGCACATGAAGAAATTTTGCTGTGATGGCTATATAAACAATGCATATAAAAATAGCCTGGTAAAGAGTAAGAACACAACAAATGATGGTGATTTTCAAATAATTAAATTTTTGAAAAATATGTGATTAGGCAAAGTTAAAAAGCCCTAGCAATTTAGTGTTATTAAAAATTACAAAAACTTAAACAGAAAGGACATGGGCCAAATTCACCAAGATGGGCAAAAGAGAAAGTATAGTCAATGATTGATAGTAGAGACAGGAAATATTTTTATCATAACATAGACATTAACTATGATGTATACAAATGATTAATATATATTTAAAGATTTATTTATTTATTCATACAGAGCTAGGGTATAAGCTAGAGGTGCAAGGGCAGTGAGAGTCTTCACCAGAGACAGAGTGGGGAGCAGAACAGGCAGATCAACGAAGTACATTGCTGAGGGGAGCAGCGGGTAGGTCAGGAGAGGTCTGCCGTGCCATGTGGTCAACTTCCTGGGTCTGGGATCGAACTCATGCTGCAGTGGCTTTAGCTTCTTAGTGCTGTGCTTTAACCCGCTGTGCTACCAGGGAGGGCCCAAATGATTAATATTTTATTAAAGTGAGTGAAAAATGAAGTGTAAAAAGTAGTTATTACGTTTGAGCTACACCATGACTCATAACCCCGAGGTCTGTCTTCTAAAAATATTAGGAAGATCAGATTGAGACATCTCGGCAGTGTCAATTTGCCAGTTCGTCACCCATGTGTGACTGGCTGGCCTCTGCTGCAGAGCACGGACATAACTGAGGCAACTGCATAACTGAATAACTGAGGCAACTGCAACCCACAAATGAAAAAGCAACCACCTTACTTGTAATGGACCACTGAGAAATGTCAAGGTAAATCACATCACACGGTGTCGCCTACTTTGACAGCCTTCAGATCATCTGCCCATGGTGCTTTTTTTTTTTTTTCTTTCAATTTTCTTCTTATCTAATGAAGCGATTCTGATGCCAGTGGGGATTAGCAGACTTATACAGTTCGCAGATGGAAAAGAACACTTATATTTCTTATATAACAAATGTGACTCATTTGTTATAGCTACGGGCAGATAACTGAATCACTGTTGCTCTTAATGAGAGCAAAGCTCACTTAATATAGCTACTCAGAAAAATTCCCTGAAAAAATTACATGAGTAATTTTATAGTATGACTGTGGCTGCATTGCCATTATAATTTCTGATGGTGCGTTCAACATTTGCTTATTGTTTTTCATAAAGAAAGTTAACTTTAAGTTACTATTTTTTTTTAGGAAATTCTCTATTGCAACAGACAAAGAATGGTCCAGTATTTAAGAATTTCTAATAGATTTCCAAATCATAATTTCTTTCTTGTCTGTGGGGCTTCACTTTTGCTTACATTCCTTATTTTACTTTTCATGCTTCACTTGTGTTTTTATTTAGTTGTTATTGTTAAATATCCTTATCTTTGTATTGTCATTAAGTTTTTTATCTTCCTGTCATTATTCTGTGTTTCCTTTATTTCCCCTAGTAGCCAAATAAATACTTGATGTTTGGTGTTTTCCATGGTGACCATCTTTTGTGCTTTTTCCTAATTCTATTATCTCTGGGATTGTTCTTGTCAATTATTTTCCACCTACCCATTCTTTCTCTTTCTACTCTTCTCCTACTTATCTCCATGACATTTGCATGTTCTATATTACCTTTATATTTATGGCTCATCAGTGATTTTTTTTTCTCTTAACTTTCATACTTTTTAAATAATGACACTTTATTTTAAAGATTTATTTATTTATGCATACAAAACTGGGGTACAGGCCAGAGGTGCAGGAGCAGTGAGAGGATTCACCAGAGACAGAGTGGGGAACAGAACAGGCAGATCTATGAGGTACACTGCTGTGGGGAACAGCGGAGTGGGGAGGGTATCAGGAGATGTCTGCTGTGCCATGTGGTCAACTCCAGGGCCGGGGATCAAACGCGCACTGAAGCTGCCAAGACTAGCTTACAGTGTTGCCCTTAAACCCGCTGTGCCACCAGGGAGGGCCAACTTTTGTATTTTTTGTTGTTTTGCCTTTTTCTAATGTCTCTGTCACCTTTCCCTTACATTTTTTTTTTTAAGATTTATTTATTTGTAGAGAACTGGGGTACATGCCAGAGATGTGGAGGGTGAGCGGTTTCACCAGAGACAGAGTAGGGTGCAGAACAGGCAGATCGACGAAGTACACTGCTGAGGGGAGCAGCAGGCGGGTCAGGAGAGGTCTGCCTCTCCATGTGGATCTCCTACGGGGCAGGCGGGGATCGAACTCCTGAGGAAGTGGCTTAAGCCTCTTTGTGCTGTGCTTTAACCTGATGCGCCACCTGGGAGGGCCCCCTTACATTTTTATATTAATTTTGATATCTATTTTCTAACTGCTTCTTCCACCCCCATGTTGTAGGTATTTATTGAAGTTTATTGTGCCAACAACATAGGTACCTAGAGATAATATCACAAAGATCTTGCCTTCACTGAATTTCCCTTAGAAGAGATCAACACATAAATCAACCAATCTTTACATTTAGGAAGTACCAGGATACAACTAGATATGGAGCAGTAAAAAAGTGCTAAAGAATGGTGATACTGTGTTGGAAGAAGATACCACTAAGGAAAAACTTTCTCAGCTAAGGCTTGGGGGAGATAGGGTAAAAAATAGAAGAGCTTTATAGGTAGAGTGAGTGGTATGAAAAAGAGCCATGCAAGACAACATTTGTTGTAAGTGGTTTGGCATCATCTGACTACAGATGGAAGGCCGAGAATGTGGATGGGAGACTGAGAATAGAAAATTGTCTCACTGTAGATGGAATTATTTTCCATACTGAGAAACATGGACAGGAACCATGTGTGCACTTGAAGCAGGAAATGGCTGTAAGCAGATACGCATTTTGAACACACAGTCTTTCCACTATAAGGAAGATTGATTTGAGAACTACAGGAAAGGAGTTAGGGATCCTAGAGGATCTGAGAATCAGAGTAACAAGTCCGGAGAGAGCAGATTCAAGAATTATTTAAATGAAAACCTGAACAAAAATTAATTGCTGATTAAATAAAGGGAATAAAGGAGAAGGCGATCCTTGGAGTCTGCATTTAGTGGATGATGTTGTCCAAAACAAAAAGAGAATAGGACAGAGGAACCAGTTTTAACTTTGTTCTCCTACCCTAACTGCTCTAATGTAAATACTGATACCTTCCAGTTTTAAAAGTGCATTGTATATCTTAAAGTTTTTACCCATTCTATATGGAATGTAATGCTCCCGAGTATTCTCTGAAATTACGCAGGTGATATTAGTCTCAATTTCACATAAGAGCACCAGAAAATAAAAGCTCAAATATATATCCTAGTGAGTGTAAGTTATGTAAATATTCAAAATGCTTTCAAAGAGGCAATTTGGGCTTTTAGTCTGGGGTACAGAATGGTGGAACTGAGTGAAATGGCCATGAAGAAATTGCCTTCACAAACATTAAAAACATGAGAGAAGATGATTCTTATCAGCTGTATCCTCAGCCCACCTGAACATATAATTGAGCAGTTCCTCCTACATGAAAATTTGCCATCATCATCAGAAGGAAACTTTAAGTACAAGAAAATGATCTGTTGTCTTAGAGGCTGCTCTTAATATGCAAATGTTTCATATACAGATAGATTGTGCATACCATATTTATTCATTGATACATGAAAACTAAATCTGTGTTAACAACTCCCCAAATCAACCTATTGATCTCTTCATATTTGTTACTCTTTTATTATTCTGAAGCTTTATTATAGACATACAGTAGTCTACAAGTGGTTGGTATGAAAGAAAGTCTTGAGTATTCTAACAGCCTGAGTGAAAAATCAGAAATATTACTTTTATAAAAACAACAACATGGTGAAGTTCATAATTAAAGACCTTTTTCTGCACTGAACTCATATTCATTTCAAAATAAGATTGCACAATTATGAGGCAGGGCACCATAAACTAGTTTCACTTAATGTATTTGAATCCATCTTAACTAAAAGAGTGTATCATTTCTCCATATTTATGCCATGTTACTATGTGGTATGCACTGGTGAGCGTCCTTGAAAGAAATTCTCATTCTTCTTCTTCGTATTAAAGCTATATTTACCTTTAAGGTTTGGTTTAAGATTGGATACTTCTTCACTCAGCAGGCAAATGAAGAGAAAATTAATTGGATTAAGATCACTGTGAGGAATTTGGCAGTGGCCAAACCATATAAACTAATTGAAGGGACCTGTCAAGTGATACTTAGCAGCATAAAATCTTGAACTGCTAGTTAGAATAAGATCAGATTCAATCTGAGTGTTGATTCTTTTAATCATATTTTTTGTGTGTATATGAACTATCCTGATCCAAAAAATTGGGTTTGTCATAAACATTTTTTTCCTATAAAGAGCTAGAAGACTTATATGTTTAAAATCTGAATTATCTTAAAATTTAGAACTGTGTAATTTGTATACATGTTTATAGATCTCTGCAATATAGATCAAGTTAAATAGGTCTCATCTAAACTCTCTAGATCAATTCACCAATGCAGTGTGAATAGCTTTAACACAAACCAAGGAATGAGTTAGAACATTTGTTCCAAACTATAATCAAAATTACCTGAGAAGTTTTTTATACATTATTTTTGACCCCTTTATGGACTTACTGAACCTGGACATCAGGGTATAGCAGTTGAGAAGAATTTTAGTTTTGCAGTTTAGTCTGCTCTGAACTGTTTAAAAAATGCCAGCTCATGGCCCTCCCTGTTGGCATGACAGGTTGAAGCACAGCACTAAGAAGCTAAAGTCACTTCAGCATGAGTTTGATTCCCTGCCCCAGAGGTGACCCACATGCCACGGAAGACCTCTCCTGAATCTCCTGCTGATCCTCAGCAGTGTACATCATCAGTCAATCTGTTCTGCTCCCCACTCTGTCTCTGGTGACTCCTCTCACCAGCCCTGCACCTCTGGCCTGTGCCCCAGTTCTGTATGCATAAATAAATAAATCTTTAAAAAAAATGCCAGCTTAAAATATAGGTTTGATATTATTCATCAGATGGATAAAATAATAGCATGTATAACTCCTTGTGTAGCTTGCTGCCATCTGTCTGTTAATATTAAATATGTACTCAGTACTGGTCTCTATGTGTGTGTGTGTTCATATAACTTAGATTTATAAATATTGTATATTCATATATTATAAAATATTTTTTTCTATAATATACATGCATACATACACACATCTATATAGAAACATGTTTAAGTCTTTCCTCTGAAAGGCCAGGCATCAGGCAAAGGTAATAAAGATTTTTGACTATAAACTCTATTCACTTATACCATTTAAAATTACTTTTCAGTAAGTTTCTGAGTTACAAATGTGAGTGTGTGGGAGGGTGAGTGGGTATGTCAGGAACGATGGTGTGGGCGTGTATACATCAGAATATAGAAAAGTATATGGCGCTTTGTTTCATTCATTTGAATACAAGGTACATTTTGATTTCTACTCAAAAGATTCCTGTTCATTTTTTTAAATGATCAGTTAATATACACAAAAAATGTTTTCCCCGTCCCTCATACCCACCCCCTCCCTAACCCTACCATATAATTAAGCATTTATAGAGTTTTCACTGTGAGCCAGGTCCTCGCTCCACTGTGGAAATATAAGACAAGTGACATATGGTTGTTACCGTCAAATGTTGGCAATAGAAACAAAAACACATAAAGAAATATGTTATATAAATGCATCTTCCAAGCACCTCATGTAAAAAGATTTCATTGTGCCTCAAAATTTCCTACTGAGATTTTAGTGTTTATTACAGAGAGATGGAAAATATTACTAATTTTTCTATTGTTACTATTAATTCTCTTGTATGTGGGATTTTCCCTATTTTCTTTTGATCATATATTTTAAAATTGTCCTATTCTAAGATAGTCCTATAAGATTTTTTTTATTTGTTCCTGGATCATTCTAAATTTTCAGAGAATTATTTATGCATGCATACAAGAACTGGAATGTAGCCCAGAGGTGGAGGGTTGGGAGGTAGAGAGAATTCACCAAAGACAGATTGGGAAGCATAATAGGTGGATTGACTGAAATACACTGCTGAGGAGAGCAGCTGATGAAACAGAAGAGGTCTGCTATGTCACATGAATTAACTCCCTGGCCAGGGATCAAATCCTTGCAACAGTGGCTATCAACAGCTTCATAGCACTGAGACTTAACCCCTTGTGCCACCAGAGAGGCTCTATCATTCTAAATTTTAGTGATACCGAGATATCACACAAAGGAGTCTGAAGGTAAAAGGAAAGGATATTTTGAGTGTCCTCTGTATATATTCTATATTTATCTGGAATGTCCCTTTCATCCCTGCTTGTACCCTTTTCTGTTTTACAGATTCCTCTGAATGCTTCATTTTCCATTAATACATCTGGTTATCATTTATGCTTGTTTTGAGCTATATTTAATTTGAGTTTATGTTTATACACACACACATACACAACTTCTATATGTATACATATAGGCATACACACTATACATGTATGCATGTGTGCACAAAGAAGTAAAATTTGAAAGAGGTGAAAAATAAAGGCAAAAAAAGAGGAAAGAGGATTTGGTTGTAAAAAAGCACAAACAAGATTTAAACATAAAAGCAAGTATTCAAAGTATAATTCACTGGTCAAGAGTAGAACATAAATTTGACTTTGATATGTTTAATAATTAAAAGTGATTTAAAATAGTGAAAATGATTTTAAAATATAATTTAGTGTTCAAGGAAAGTAAAAGAATTTCTGATTTGGAGATGCACAGTTCATTTCATATTTTTTCTTTTTCTTTTTTTTTTTAACCATTACTCTTCATTTTGTACATTTTTTTTCACCTCAATTGTAATCCGGTGAACTTCCCACCACCACTTCACCCATGTGCCATCACCATAGTTCCATTTGCTCCTCCCACCCCCATTTTGGTCTTGTCCCCCCTTCCCTCCCCTTTAGATTGTCATTGGTTTATAGTTGTTAGTTTATGTTCTTTTTTACTTTATTAAAATTATTGTATTTTTTTTTCCTGATCCCTTATGTTCCTGCTGTGAATGAAACTATTCAGTCTAATGGTTAGGATTAGGCACTCTCATTTTGTAATCTTAATCTAAAGTTGACAACTGTTGATTATAGATGTTTTCTGTTTTCCTTCCATGAGTTTGAATTGGCTAAAACTGATCTCTCTCTGCTCATTCAGGTGACTAATATCTGGGCTACAGAAAATTTGAAGTAACTGGCAGTTAAAGAAGTTCTCTTTGATATTCACTAAATAGTTTTATAAGTGATCTAAAATTAGTAAATGGTGAAAGTAATGTTCAATTTGCACTTACACAGTGAAGGTAAGGGGTGGAACATAGCTTTCAAATTACCTAAGTAAACAGCCTATTTTCCCATCACTGAGCCTGTCTTGCTGCTGCCACTGAAGTTTGGTAAAAAGTGTGAAGAATTGGACTAGAGAGGATATACCTAGGACTGTTATGAGTCCCAGAAAGGCAATAATAAATGCTTTCATTTTTTTCCCTTCTCAGAATTCTACTGCAGAATGAATCAGAGATTGATAATAACTCAACTGAGAGGAAGTACAGTGAGAATCTCAAAATATCAACCAGTCCCAACTGTATAGTATTTAAATATTTTCATGTGGTGGTTCAATTAATATTGAATCAACTAACACTCTTTACACTTAAACATTTCAACTCTTCTTTACCGTAGATACTGATATGATTAAGGGAAATAGTGAGAGACCTTTCAAATCTTGTGTACATGTACATCTAGTTTGATTTTCCAGGTCACCTCTGAGGAAAATAGAGTTAATAATAATTTATTAAATGCCTTTGTGTCTCCAACCAGATTCTAAATTCTTCTGTTCATTTAACCTTTGAAACAATCCTCTGACCTGTATATATCATTACTCTTTTATAGACTAAGGCACTGGAAAATGAAGAGTATATCAATAATTAAAGGCTTCACAGATAATGAATGCTAGAGATGAGATTTGAATTCAAGCAGTTTGACTCCAATGTCTGTCTCAAACTTTATCAACATATTTCATAAGACCACAGTAGAAACAAGAAGTAGAATTCTATGATTCCCTAGTACATGTCTCTGACATGCAGAGGTCTGAAGAACAGCTTGAGTCTGAAGTTATATGAGCCAATTTTAGTTTTAATCAGTCAAGAAAAGAAGCCAAAGGTCTATTGCAAGCCTTTTTGTTTTCCTAAGTTTATGTGTTGGGGGAACTTCTGTTTTCCATTCTTATTAAGGTAGCATTGATTTATTGTAGTGTATGCATTTCAGATGCAAACCCTATAACTCAACATCTTTCTACACTACAACATGTTCATTGATAATAGATTAGTTTTCCATCTGTCACCACACAATTGACCCTTTTCATGTATCTCACCTTTCTACCACCGCCAATCTGTTCTCTGTATTTGAGTTTGTTTTTGTTATGTCTGATTGTTCACTTGTTAAGTTGTAAGACTATATGAGTCAATTGTATCATATATATCTTTTCCACTTGATTATTTCTCCTGGTATAGCATCGTCAAGGTAAATGCATATTGTGCAAATGTCACAGACTTCATCTTGGCTGAGTATTGTGTGAATGTGTACATTTGTGTATATGTTAATTATATGTGTTTGTATATATTAATAAAATCTCAGTTGTCTCTTAGTGGACATGTAGTTTCTTTCTACATATCCTGGCTATTGTAAATAATGCTGCAGTGAACATTTCGAATCAGTATCTTCTTTGGCTGAATGCTTAGAGAGCAATAGCTGAATCTGTGGATTAGGATCTTCATTAATATGTTGCACAGTGGTTGTACCAATTTACATTCCCATTTTTCCACATATTCTTGAATACTGGTTATTTCGTATATTTTTGAGAACATGCATTCCAACATTTTAAAAGTTACCTATTTTCAATATTTTAAAAGACCTCCATACGTTACTATAGGGATGAGATCAGTCTACTTTCCCACCAACACTATAGGAATGTTTCCTCTACATTCTCACTAGTTGTCATTTGCAGTCTTTTTGATAAAAGATTGTCACAGGTGTGAGGGAGTATCTCATTGTTGTTTTGATTTAAATTTCCCTGATTATAAGTGACAAGCATTTTTTGGTATGTTGTAACCATATATATGTCTTCTTTGAAGAAGTGCATATTTAGTCCTTCTGCCCTTTTTTGAGTAGGTTTTTTTTTTTTGGTTGTTGTTGCATGATATGAGTTACTTGCAGATGCCTAATGTCTAGTAAATTTTAACGGGGTTATTCCTGTGTTGAGGAAAAATTTAAGAGACAAGTTTAGTAGCAAAGATAAATTAGAACAGGGAATCAAGAAAAACATATGGCCTCCATCACTAAGAATTCTATCTTTTTAAGTGTAAACTTTCTGTCAGTTTTCTGTCTCTCTGGAGAGCCCATTTAGTTGAATATTAAATGAGTGTTTCTTAACTTTTCTCTCAAAAGTTCTCTATCTTGTCTTTTATTTTATCTTCTAATTTTACCATTGAAATAATTATAATGAAACCATTTAGTTTCACTTTATCTTGTTATTTAAATGCTTTTATTTTCTCTGTAGTTTATTTATTTTTATTTTAGATTTATTTGTGCATACAGTACTGGGGTACAGGCCAGAGGCTCAGGGCCGGTGAGAGGCTTCACCAGAGACAGAGTGGGGAACAGAATAGGCAGATGGACGAAGTACACTGCTGAGGGGAGCAGCGGGCGGCTCAGGAGAGGTCTGCCGCGCCATGTGGTCACCTCCGGGGTAGGCGGGAATCGAACTCATGTGGAAGCGGTTTTAGATTTTCAGTGCTGTGCTTTAACCTGCTGCGCCATCAGTGAGGGCCATTTCTCTGTAGTTTATTACAATTGTTATATGGATATATTTATAAGTAAGTCATTTTTAAAAAGCATTAAGAGCTTAATTTTGGAGCCCTGGACTTTTCCAACTGTCCCCTCTTTTTATATTTCTGTTTTGTTTTTTCCATGCTGAAGGTTTTATCGTGATTAGTTAAAGAAAAGCAGACATACACAGCTACATTTAGGTGGGACTTGTGTCTCTCATTTAAGAAACAAAAAACAGGATGAATTTGGCCTTGAAACTGGAGGATTATAAGCATTTTAATGTGGGACGTTAGCATTTGTGTTAGAAGTTGGAGAATTAGAATAGCTAGCTATCTATGTATATCTTTTATAATTCTTTAGAGAAGTAACCTTCACCTTTTGGCTTGAGAGAGATTTTTGACTATCAGTCTCCGGTGAGTCAGTGTTGATGAGGGATGTTGACAGTCAGGTAGGAGTGACTGTTTAAAACAGAATTTCAGCCGCATTATTTGCTGTTAACCTGATGGTTCCAAGTCCGTATCTGGATCTAAATAGTGTCTTCACTATGAGGCATAAGTAAATAGAATGTTATATAAGCAATATGTGCTCTTTCTTTGAAAAATATAAAAAGGATACTTAGTACGGATAAGATTTCTCTGAGAAACTGACATTTATGAAGAGATCTAATAAGGAGGAGCTAGTAAGTTCAAAATGATAGCATATCCCTGGCATAACATGTTCAAAGTTTTATTTCAGAAGAGGGCACAGTGTAAATGAGAGATGCATTTAAACTTTCTTTTATGTTACTTATTTTTTTGTTATTTTGGAGTTGATTATTCCAGTTTGAATTGAGTATTAATAATAACTACAGTTACAACAAAGATATATAACATGAAATTATTAATAAATTCACTTTAAATGATTACCCAAACAAGTACCAATTTTGAGTCAACAATATGTACAATTTACATGCATTATTTATAATACCTAATGTCACTGTTTTATCTCTGATTTGCAAATGTAGAAATTGAAATTTAGAAAACAAAATTTGCCAAAGATTACAACACCACTAGAGATAGAACTATAATAACCAATACTCTGATTTTTCAGATTTTAGTCATTTTCTCTCTGTCTTCTTTGGAAATTTAACCTAATTTGAAAAGTTGAATAAGATGGTATCTAAAATTTCTGGATTTGTACACCTAGTCATTTCACCTTTTTTCTTTTTTTATAACATATGTGATGTTTGGAAAAACAAAAGTAAATACAAAGAAAGAATAACTACATAGAGTATCAACATTACTGTTAAACTTTGATTTCAAAGTACTATTTTCATACAGTATTATTTTAACTCATAATTACAGCCCAATCACCAATGCTTTTAAACTGATTCTCTTCTGACTTACTGAGATTACAAAATCTTGCTTCTGCAGTGCTAAAAAGGTGACATAAATATACTCATGAGGTTTGTTAATAAATAGGATGAAAATAATGAAGATATTAAAATGGAAAACTCTAGATGAAGTTTGCTATCCAACATTGTAGCTGCTAGAGATGAGGAAGCAGTATTTAACAGTGAAACTAGCTTTAGCAGAATGTTCAACTTTAAACTGAGATACTTTTATGTTCCATTTGAAAGAATCCATGATTCTGATCCTTCCGCAGATATCACAGAAGACTCTGATGATTCTGGTTTTGTTTTGGTAGAATTTTTAAAAGGGTTCCTTTCCTTTTCTGTTCTTTATAAATCAATTTTGACTAACTGAAAGAACAAGGCATGAAATATGGGAATAATAGTTCAGTGAATCCAGCTTTGGGAATAGTAGCCAGAATGATAGCTTTGGGAAATCAGCTCAGTGAAAATATTGATTAAATGCCTTCATCAAAGTAAACATTAATGTGAAATGTATTCTAGGAACATCAGGGATTACATTTGAGGTTTATTATAATTGCTTGCCTGTTGAGCCAATCCTTTGTTTCTATTTTCTCCTACATAAAGCAGATTCCAGTCTTTCATCTAAAGCATATACAAGCAGTTACACAGAAATTCAGTGGCAGACTACAAATCAGAAGAGCTTGTTTACCTAATTTTCATTAAATTAATATTTGAATGCCATTAGCTTATACATATTTTAAAGCAAAGTTTTCAAAAATGCAAAATACGAGGCTCACGGGGAGATATAAATTAAGCTAACATTGGAAAGTGAAACACATTGCTTTTTAAGGCATGTGCACGCATACCTGTCCAGTGTATGTGTAGCTTCTAACCTTAGACAGCCACGCAAAATCTTTTTTTACAAACGATTCAAATCTACCACATGGACTCATTTTAAAATCATGTTTCTTTTATGAAGCCCAATGCCTCTTACTCTTGCTTAGGTAACAAAATGCCTGTTACTAGTTGGTATGTCTTAATATGTTCTGTTGTTGAAATTCTTTTCTAAATCTAAGGCTCATAAAATGTAAACCGTTTAAAATAATTACACCCTTGGAAATAACCATTTCTGCCTGATGTAAGTTGTATACTGCCATATGTGAAATATTCTTTTATTACAGGTGGACAGACGATAAATGTACAAAAGACAGTAGCCTATGTGCAGAAAAACATTCGTGATATAAAACACGTTTTTTTGTACTTATATCAGTATTCAAAGCTTTGCAACATTTGAAAAGGAGAAATAGTGTCATTTAATATAATGCACACTTGCTCACTTGAACCATAGGTGTTTGGCATTGTTTTCTAAAAGGTTGGATGGGTGGGTTGTTTTGATCACCTCCACTGTGACCCAGACTATCCATTGACAATTGGACTTGCTAAAATAACAACTAGAACTTGTGCAGCCAGGTTTTACGCAGCTTTGTGAACTGAGCTGAATGGGGGGTGGAGTCTGTGACCTTGTCCTCATTAACTGAGTGCTCTGGCTCATGGAGTTAACTTCTCCAATGCACATTGGAGTGTGTGCTGGGTGTGTAATAATTGGCAATACATTGCCAGAATTTTCATTTTAAAATGAAAGGCTTTCTTTGCAGAATCCAACATCAGCCTCTTAATTAATCATTATTAACCCAAGCATTCAACTAGATACGATGCTGTCACTGCTAGATTTAGCATTTGAAATCATAAGAGATGACACTGTTAGGAATATTCCTATGTGTAAGGTCTAGAAATGATGATATGTGAAAAATCAGCCCCCTGTTTCTTCAGCCCATGATGTATTATCAGGCCAGATGCAGGGTACAGAGAATCTTCTGCAGTGCTCTATATAGATTTTCTGAGTTCAGTCCTCAGGGTACAGAACCCTGAAGTCACTTAACTTGTACTACTTTTATTTATACATAAAGAAGCCTTCCATTACTGAAATCATGTTAATACTTCAAAGTGTGGCTATTTACATTATCATTATCAAATTGCTTACTGTTGACCTAACATGCAGCTTTGGTGACTGCTTCTTATTTTGACTTATTAATAAAAACATATATATATGTTTTTATGCAGTATAATGTTATAATGTAGTATAATGTTATAATGTAGATTTTTTTTCTGAATTATACATAGTCACAGTCATCTGTTTAGAAGGTGATACCAGTTACTTAAAAGCCAGATTTTCAAAGTATAGTCATTTTCATACCATTGACAAGACTTCACACAATTTTTGAAATTATTTTAACCATGTCATCTACCAGTGTCTTAGGTAGCAAGAGAGGCTACATTCTTACTGAACCATAGTATGCTAACAAAATGTAATTTAGCTATTCCATTTTTGATACAAAGGGTTTCTGAATATTCACAATGAACTTTTTTTCTAGAAATCTTTTTTGAAGAACTACAGCAATAATTTGTAATTCAGCTAACATATACTTGTTTTTTTAATCAATTGTTATGTTTCAAATATTTCAAAGGTCACAAAATTCTTATAGTTCATAATCATTTTATAGGCAAGGAATTGAGATTCAGAACAGTTTCAGAAACAAGTCTATAACACATCTAGGGATAACTCAGATACCTGTATTCAACATTTCATCACACAGCACAATCTTCATTATTTTTAAGGTAAACTTTGTTGTAACATTCAAAGGCATGCTTTTATTAATTCATCTGATGTCTGCATCTCTATAATAAAGGAACAATATATAGCTTCCACATCATCTTCATTACTGGAATTGGAAAGGCCAGGTGCCTAAGTAAGATTTTACTGATGTCAATATCCTTCCTCACATATGGTTTATCTGTTTGCCACTTCAAATGTATGAGGTGTGTGTGTATGTGTATACACTAATAGGCAAAGTAGTTGGTTTAAAATTTTCTACATTTATCAAACAATGCTTCTTAAATGAAAAATTGTGACTGACTGTCCTCTTGCAACTTTAGAAAAAAGTACTCATTTTGCAGGTTTCTAAAAGATACTTGTTTCAACATTGTTTTGTTAGAATGGATTTTAGTAAGTATGTAAAATAAAATTTAGATGAAGACTTTCTTAAAATATAAAATGAGCATTTGCTTCATGGTAATCTATGTTATAAGTACTAATGGTACTGTCAAAATAATAACATTGGAGGCCCTCCTTGGTGACGTAGCAGATTAAAGCACAACACTAAGAAGCTAAAGCCACTTCACCATGAGTTCAATCCCCACCCTGGAGGTGACCCACATGGCGTGGCAGACCTCTACTGAACTGCCCACTATTTCATTGTCCTCTGTATCTAATTTTTTTCCCTCCAATACCATTGTTTTGACTATTAGTGCCTTATAGTTTTCTTTGAAACATGGAAGTATAATACTTTCATTTCTGTTCTTTTTTTTTTTTTTTAAGTATTACTTGGGTTACTTAGGTTCTTTTTTCATCTATATTTCAGTAATTAATGCTTTTTTCAATGTCTGAATAATTCCATGAAATTTTCATCATATCTTCATTGAATATATGTATTTCTTTGCATAAGAAGGACATAGTATTAGGATTAGTAATGTAAATTCTTCCAATTTGAGAATGGAATATCCTTCCATTTGTTTGTGTCTTTTTCAGTTTCTTTTTACAATGTTTTATAATTCTTGTTGAAGCTCCTTTTCTCTTTATTCACTTCATTTGTTAGGCTCATACCTAAATATTAATTACTTTTTAGATATAACTGTAAATGGGATTTCTTCCTTTACTTCTTTCTCTTCTATTTCATGATTTGCATATAGAGTACAACAAATTTTTGTACATTGGTTTTTGTAGCCTGCCATAATACTATCTCGCTATCTTGTTTTTGTAGCATATATTACTAGACTTCAGTATTTTCAATGTATCTTGTCTCCAGACAAAATACTTCAGAATTCAGCTCCAGTGTTTATTTCCCCACCTACTTCGTTTCAATGGTCTGCCAGGACCTAGTGTCAGATGCTTGCTAGATATGCTGTGCTGTTTTCAGGCTGTCAGGGCTCACATTTTTTGGCCAAAGTACCTGTTTTCCCATTCAGCTGTTTGCTGGTGCCTCCTTCCTTTGGAATTTGTTCCTAATGTGTGCTATAATTATCTGCTTTTCCTACATGAAGGTGTTTTTTTTTTGTTTGTTTTTTTTTTTGTTTTTTTTTTTCTGCTGTAATCTAGTGATGAGTATGTGGAGGAGGCAAGCCTGAAGTTCTCTGTTGCTATTTTGCCTCTCCGAGAATTTAACTTTTTTTAAAGCATTGATATTAAAAAAAATAAACTGTGGACTTAGAACAAATAAATATAGACAAAAGGAAGATGAACTAATAGGGAATGAAAAAAATGGGAGACATAGGGTTTTCTAATTTGGGATTTTTGGTTCCTTACTACTTCAATGAAGTAATTTAGTTGCAATATTGTTTGAAAATCTTTGATTTACCTATATATTTAAAAGTCAACTACAGTGCTTTTATTTCCATTACACCCTCTGTGAAAATGCTACTAATAGAACTGATTGAAGTACTTAAATACAATTATAGAAATTGATATATTACCACATATATAATTGTCTGGAGCTATTACTGAATGTGGATGAAAGATAATTCATCTTTCTTAATTTGTTTGAGAAGTAATCATAAAATTAAACACTTGGCCCATTGTTAATTGTGACAATGTCTTGGCAGTAAAAGTCTCAGTTAAATAGGTAATATATGACATTTTCATGAGCCAGCTTAGCAGTTTGGTTGAAATGTTTCATGTTTATCTTGGTTATACATTTATTAATACCATATGGCCGATCATCTGTGTGACTGCCTTCTTAACTGGTATCAGATAGTTGAAAATGAAACCATATTTGCTTTATAACTTATTTAGGAAATAATGTAATTATGATTGATTATTTGTCACTGCACAATCACTTTTTCATTTAAGCCAAATATGTAGCCTATTTAATTCTGATGAACATTTTACTCATAGAGAAGGGGACATAAATTTACAGGATGTGAGTTCTGGTAACAACTTGTCCAATTGTCTTATTTTGTAGTTAGAAAAGATAATTTCTTAATTTAAAATTTACCCCTTCTAGTGCAAATATTTCCAGAAATGTTTGTGCTTTCTCTGAAGGCATTGCATTTCAGGGCTTTAGATTTAATGTGACATTTCACACAAAACACAAGTTGTCGATTTTGTAATAAGTAAAGCATATTGTGATATAATTGTTCTAAATGAGGTGTGAGTGCCCATAAAGAATAACTTTGGTGAAATAGATGTCATAATTGTGCTCATTAAGCAATCTGTTCATCTGAGGGTAACTGATTATTTTCTATGAAAACTATTTTGAAGGTATATTAAAAAAATTCCAATACTTTCACATTGCTCATCCGGATAATATTCATCCCTATATGGGATGGGTAATATACAACCTTCAAAATATAATTACTATTAAGCTTTATTGAATAAAATTGAATTAATATGTAGTATAAAATATTTCTGCTCATCCAAGAATATCTTATATACTGAATAATTTCATAGGAATTCTTTTGTCAACAATTAGAGATTATGTATATTGCTGTGTATTTGAAATCATTTTATCTCCCAAAAGAGTCAATTAAGTACTAAATTCCATTTCCACAGTGTATGTCTTTTGTAATTTGTATATATCATGACAGCTATTGGATCATGTTATTTATTTCTGAGGTGGGATTGGAAATCTCTCTAGCCGACCAATCATGTTCTTCGTGGTTAAAGAGTGAAGATCATTCAAAAGACCATATGTTCTAAGCACCATACCATCTCTAACCACCATAATATCAGTTCAGTGAAGATTACAAAGACCATATTGAACATGAAAATAATTGCATATACCTTTGGGAGAAAATGAATTTTCCTTCAGAGAATGATCAAAAACAACCCCTAAAATATTCTAATCACAATATTTATAAATACGTTATTTTGCCTGCCATAACAAACAAAACCCATTTTCTTCTTTTTCAAACTGAAAGTTCAATGACTATGTTAATCTGTTCTGTTAGGCACCGTGGTGAAGAGACATACAGGATGTTGCATGTTGTCTGCTATTTATGTGTCTGTTAACACATAAGATGTTCAGAGATTCTTTAGCTGCTGGAAGTCACTAGTCCTTATTAAAAATTTCATTACTTGGTATAAATGTTGCCAGTTTTTTCAGATAAAATACCAGCATCAGTGAATCTGCTTTCCTTTCAATTCAAACAAAATTCCTTCAAAATATTTTACTTTAAGTCATATAAATGATTTAAAGAAGCCATAGAAAGCTTTAGTTATCACAGAAATGCCAGAGAAAAATGTAATTGAAACCTTGAAAGGGACTGTGATTAACCTGTATGTTATTTTGGGTAACATTTTAATAATATCTTTTCTAATATATCATGAAGAAATATCTTTGTTTTTTTTTTATATTTTCTATTTATTTTATTAATGTCTTCGTTTTCATTGTACAAGTTTTCTGTCTCCTCAGTTAACTTTTTTTTCTTTATTTCATCTCTTCTACTTCATTGTTTATATGTAAGGAATTCAGTAGACATTTGTTCATTAATTCCATATCCTGCCCCTTCATTCTGCTGATTCATTGTAACGACAATAGTTTTTCAGAAGAGTCTATAAGGTTTTCTGCATATACTGTGATGTCTTATGCAAATAGTTATTGTTTAACCTCTCTCCTGATTTAATTTATTTTATATCTTTCTGTTGCTAACCCACCGAGGGGTGCGCTGACCATTACATTCGCCGAAAGTAGGAGACTCAGAGACTCTAGAGATTAAAGCAGGAGCCTAGGGTCTGGAGTCCCAAGTCTGTTTATTAAGACTGCTCATGAGTATATATAGGGTTAAACAGTGAAAAACAGGAAATGTGCCCAAAGCATGGAGTGGGGTGCATGTTTGTACCAGGCCTGGGGCTTCTTGTAGCTTCTACTTGAAACAAAGCTATTTGCAGGACAGAGTGTACTGTGCTCTGCTGACTATTTTGTTAGCCTTAAGGGAGAATGTGCTCACCCATGCACAACATTGGCCAGGGCAGACAGGTGCACCTGAGGTCCTCTCAAGTTAGCCACATTTTTCCCTTAATTTTCTAGATAGGATTTGCAATACTATCTTAAGTAGTGGTAGTGAAAGTCTAATCATAGAGAAAAACAAAATAGGACATTAGCTGTCAGTTTCTCATACAGAAAGTATATTTTAACTTAAGGATTTTTTTCTTAACAATGAATGGCATCTCTTACATTTTCAGAGCAAGTCAAAAATACTGTGAATAAAATCTAAGTACTTAAATTGACTAGTTACAGTTTATCTGGGATAGATGCTGCACATTTGTGATTTTTTTCGGTTGCTTCTTTCATTAAATGATAGGTCATGAATGTTCTTTAGTGCATGTCATTCTCCTCTGTCTGCTTTCAGCTCATGGCAAATAATGTATACAAGACATCCTTTAATTTGAAGACCATCCTTCTTTCCCGTTGAACTAAAATGAGGGCATATGTCACACTCAGCACAACTGCAGTGACAGCTCACATGGTTCTTCTCCCAGACTCATCCAGAGCTGCTTAGTTATTGTTGCATATGTATAATTGAATAGTTATGTCAATGGGTGTGTCTCAATATGTAAGCATGGATTAGTTATTATCTCTGTGGCATTCAGTATCTTGCAACTTTTTAGGCTATTATCTTGAAAATAATATTGGAATGCACATATGGTCCACTCTAGCTCTAAAACTTTATGATCACCAAAATTCTAGAAAAACACATTTGCTTCTTTTACTAAAATAAGAAAACAGATGCTATAAAAGATTGTGCATCATAATGGTACATGAAAGTTTTGTTAATATTTTTACACACATATAATTTAGTATCTCACTTGATAAATTACTGTAAATGTTAGGAATATATAACTATATAACTATAACTATAACTATAACTATATATATATATATATACACACATTACACAGACATTGCATATACTGTGTAATATATTCTATATAGCCATTGACCTGAGAAAGGTATATTTCATTATAAGAATTTCATCCTCTTTTATCATATACTCATTCATCTAGTCATCTAGTCAGAGGGTTATATATTTTTTTCCATGAAAGGTCAGCTAGAAAACATTCCAGGTTTTGTATGTCATATGGTTCTTCTTTTGTAGCACACAAGTAGTTACTGGCAATAAATAAATGAATGAACATGTTTCAATAAAGTTTTATTTTGAACCAGGTATTTAGTTGAAATGGGATGTTAGTCATAGTCCTAGCAACTACTGAGTTAGGTTGTATGGAAAAGATTCTGAATATATCCACACTCTAATGAACTATATATATTGCTATTGCAGCTTTATTTTTACCCCAACAATGTGTAGAAAGACTGCTGTTATATTACTAAGGATCTGATATAATTCTCTTTTTCATACATAAAGCAGTCATTCTAGCATAAATATTTGTATAAATAATTTAGCATTCAGAAGTCCAAATTTCATTTTATTCCATTTTATTTCTATTGATGCAATATTGGTTTACAGTAAGGTATATGATTCCGAAGTACGGGTTTACATCTCTTCATTTGTATGCTGCCCACCATGTATGTATATATAGGTGCACACCACCACAATACCACATCTCCTGGATTGTGTTTCTTGTGCCCCTTCCCTACTTTACTTACCATTTCCCTTTCTAGTATCTCAATTTCATAGCTATATTTCTAGGGTAAGATTAATTTTATTTTTTTCTGTTTCTTCTTTTTGTTTCTTTCTAATCCACAATGAATGAAATCATCTCACATCTGCCCTTCTCCTTTTGACTATTTTGTAAAGCAAATTTTATTATTTCAGAAAGTCATATAGTATAGTTTAGCCCTGCACTGACCCATACCTATTCAAGTGTGGCTATTTAAATAAGTATAAATTAACTAAAATTAATGAAAATCATTAATGAAATCTAAATTTTGGTCTTTAGTCTTATGACACATTTCAAATGCTCAATTGTCCATGCTTCTACATGTTACTGTAGTGGCTAACATAGAGAACATGTCCATCTGTCATGACTGAAAGTTCTGGCATGCAATACTGATATCAGATCACAAGCATATATATAGTCAACATTTATACATACAAAGTAATAATAAGTGATAGAGATAGTTTGCCAAAAGGAAGCCTGAACTTTCAAAATCTATGATTATATTTTCAAACTTGCAAAGATTTCCACTTAAGACGATTACCACAGAAGTTTCCTAGATTTGTGTCATGCCCTTGTATGTTAAAAAGAAAATTCCAGCTCAAGTAAGTGCCATTCATCAAAGCAACTTGACAATTGCAGAGGGCTACAGACTACTACTTGCAGACATCTATACAACTATAAATTTTAAGAAAAAAATGTAAAAATTTGAGCTTGCATGTACCCACACTCTGAGAACATGCTCAGGTTTGTACATTAAATTTTCTTAAATTTTTATACATATGTATAATGTATGAGAGAAATACAGTTATCTGATATTACATATGTGTAATATCACACATACACAGCCATATATGTGCCTGAGCTTGTTGTATTTGACTGCCTATGACTCGCTTCCAACCCATGACATTGAAAATAATTTTAATTTGGCCCTCCGTGGTGGCGCAGCGGGTTAAAGCACAGTACAAAGAAGCTGAAGCCACTTCCACATGAGTTCAATCCCCGCCTCCCCAAAAGGAGATCACATGGCAAGGCAGACCTCTCCTGACCCCGCCCGCTGCTCCCCTCAGCAGTGTACTTCTTTGATCTGCCTGTTCTGCTCCCCACTCTGTCTCTGGTGAATCCTCCCACCCTCCACATCTCTGGCCTGTACCACTGTTCCGTGTGAATAAATAAATAAATCTTTTTAAAAAAAAGAAAATAATTTTAATTTGTAATGAAAGACCTAACATTTTTGAATCAAGACACATTTTAGCTTTAAGGTGGTTTTTATTCCTTTACAAATTCTCATTGCTGAAATGTTTTTAGAAATTTCAGCAACAAATTGAGATTCTAAAAGGAACACACATAGGACTGGTTTTAATTTTTTAATCTAGTCAAGGGAAACAGTCTTGAATCAATTATCCACAGTTTTCAATGTATAATCAAGAATTCTGACAATATTTAGATATTGAATTGCCAAGCTATTAGGAACCAAGAGATTTGATTAGACATCCATATTAATAAACACCTGTCATAATATTGTAACAGATGTTCTAGAAATACAGCTAACCCAAAATGTAAATTTAAAAATTTCGTTCATATTCCTCTGCACCCTGATTCATAAATAGAATTTGGAAACCTTATTTGTTTTGCTAAAATTCAATTGCTGAAATGATTTATGTAAGTGAAAAGCATTTTTTGGTTGAAATTACTAAAAGATCTCATTGAAATCAAAATGAATTGCACAAACATTTAAAATTATCAGCTAAAAGTAAGTTGGCAAATAATATGTGTGTGTGTGTATATATATATATATATATATACACACACACTAAATCATTTAGGATTCTCTACATATATAATACACATATAGTACACACATTATTATATATATATATATATATATATATATACACTAAATCATTTAGGATTTTCTACATTTGTGAGTCCTAAATAAATTTGTGAGAGTTGAGATTTAATACTCACATATGTAAGTTACATAAATTTATAGATTTTTGTAAAATACTGAACACCAGTCTTCTTAATACAGTGGTCTTAATAAAGCAATAAATGTGTGACTAAATGCATTCTCATTGGTCTAAGAGTATATTTCTTGAGAATACTGTAGATAAAATATAAATGAATATTGAATATTGGAATGCAAGTACTATTTAAAATATTATCAAAAAATAAGTGTATTTATAAGACCTTAAAATGTGTCTATCTACAGTTGAGCTGATAGGGTTTTTTAATGCATTAGTGTATTAAATTTTCCCATTAAAGTCTAAATATGGAAAATTTCCTATACACATGTATATATATATATAGTATTTATATACTATAACTTACAATTATACTGAAATTGACAAATGCCAACTTCAGGGAACATCTATTTGCTATGCCAGATTATTAAAATATTTGTCTCAAGTAAATCCAACATCATATATAGTATTAATGGCATTCATATATCTCTATAAGAATCTAGTATATACAGAGTACTTCCTTGTTCATCAATTAATTTAATCCTAGAACTTATTCCAGAAGTTGGGCAGAACTGATATTACTATGCCATTTCAAATAATATAAACTTGATATTTAGAAAGAGTAATGACAACTTGTAAGTGGTGACTGTCCCAACCTCAGTCTCCACCAACCCTCCAGTATGTGGCAAGCTGTCATGGGCATCTAGATACCTGGTATTGATGGTGTCAATTTTGGAAAACATTGAAACCAGTTGCTAAATAGAGCAGCAGAAAAATCCAAGGATAATGATACAAATAAGACACTTGAACACTTGGAAGAAAGATTTGTCTTCTATGACCTTAAAACAAACACACATACACATACATGCACTTTCACAACTTTCAGGTGATGAAAAGTTAACCATTGTGAATGTTTCAGAATTATGACCCCTGAGATGTATACTGATTTTCACTTACTTGTTGACTGTTTTTATCTGTAATCTAGGCTAAATGTTAGAATATCTAATTCTGTGCTAAATTTACAACCAAATAAAGACTGAATGCAAGTTAATGTTTCTCCTTCTACCTCTTCATTCGTTCCCCTTCCCTCTTCATAAAGCCACTAGACTTCCATAGCTTATTTTGCATATTATAAGTCCCACTTCCACAGGTTTTCATAGAAATAGAGCCCTAAGTTTTTAAAATGTCTCATTCTGCTAGCTGCTGCTAGTCACTGTAATTACATGTTATTCCAACACTTGATGTGTCTTCTCTTTGTACTGGATATGAGTTTTGATAAGAACACTCAGCCACATGTGCTTCTCAAAACCTGCCTGAATTTTGACTGGAAGAAATAATGGGTATTTCCCCCTTATTTCTTTTCTTCCTCCTTCACTTAGGTTTTTGATGTGAAGAACAGTGTATTTTTCTTCTTTGATTACAATGTATAATTTTTAAAATGTCCATTTTCTTCCTAATATCCTCAATGTATTTTTCAGAAAATATAATGCCAGATATCTGAATCTAACCACTCATTCTTATAAAGATTTATTATGTGTTGCTTCAAAGATTATATCTTGGACAAATGTGAGAAATTAAGTAGATTGTTGCTCAAATGAAAGAAATAACTAATAGTTAAATCTGTCAGTCTATGAGAAAGAGACCTATTCCATGGTGATCTGGCCTCTAGTGTAGAAATATGCAATCGGAAACTAGATAACTATTAGTCAGGGAGGTTGTAGAAATTATATCCACAGCTGAGAGAACCCAGACTAATTAGCCATCAAGTTCCCATTCAACTATTAGTTTCTGTAATTGTATGGTTCAAAGGCATTTGTGATTTTAAAGTATCATGATTCATGTCCACTATGATTAACAATTTTTCATTCGTCTCTCATCTATCTTGGCTTTTATTTCAGTGTCATTATGTATGGTTTATAGTTCCTATTGAAGAAAGAAATTGCCTCCTTTGTAAATACCCTGTGGATCACTTTTAAAACAGCTGGAATTTAAAATGTAAAAATTTTATCTTTTTCTTATCCACATTCAATCATTATAATATATTTTCCCTGTCAATTCCTAACTGGATACAGTCTTTAAATATCTTCCCCTTCTACTAATGCTAGCTCTGCCCTAACCAACCTTTTTTTTTTTTACTGAATTACTGTTTTATTCTCAAAGAAGAAAATGTCTAGGAAAAATTCTAATCAGTAATTAAAATGTACAAGAGTACTATGTAATGAATGAATTAATAAGTAAAGCAATTTATGAATGAACTACTGTTGTATCCATGAAGCTTATTATCCAAGAAAAAAAAGGATTTTTTTAAATGCTCTTTTCCAGTGAGCAAAATTTCCATCCAGTTATTGTGTTATAGAGAACAGATGACTTATTCATATTTCTTCCCAACATCTTGCTATCAAAGCACCCAGACATAACCAATAATCAAAAAATTTTGGTAATATGAGTTAATTGATGGCCATTCCTAGAAGTGAAATTGTTTCTTCTAAATAATTCCAAAGAACTGGGATCTGTCATTATCAAAGATAGGAGAAATAAGGACTCTTTTTTTTAACCCACAAAATGTAAAATAAATAAAATAAAACTGGGAAACTGTAGGGGCAGGAGAAAAAAATCAGAAATACCAGGTCTGAGTGACACCCCTAATCTGGTATTTCTGAATGTGTACATATCATGGAGCCTCTAGTTTTTATAAGGATTATTATTATTTTTTATAAGTAGAACTGAAAAACTTCACAGTCCTATAAGGAAGAATTTTTTTGGTGCATATTAAAATTCAGTGATGTGTAGTAAAGTGTTTTTTTTATAAAATTTCACATGATTGAAACATGCAGTTAGGGACAACATTAAAACTGGGGAGTCAAGGGTAACAGATTGTTTAATCCAAAATTAAAGCTAGTAAATGTCTCTAGTATTATCTAGTGTGGGGACATAGGAAAAATTAGAAGAGATAAGGCAAAAAATGAAAGGGAAAGCAATGGCAAGAGAGAAAAGGAAGCAAAAGAACAGATAAAATAACATGATTATATTTCAATGAGAAGGTATGACCAAAAGCCGGGCAGAGAAAGGGGATTAGAATGAGCAAAAGAGAAAATAATTGCATGTATTGAGGAAATGAAAGTAGACCTCCCGGTGAGCACATGTAGGCCGGGCTCCCTTTGAAGTAAACTGTATTACATAGCATTAGACTGTGAAACCAGATACAGGTAGAGATGTGTGTTTCAGCCCAGCACAAGATTAGCCAAGGCAAAATGTATTTCCATGGCGATGAATAAATTCAATTGTCAAGACACTATGCCATGCATTTATTCATTGTTAAATTAGAAATAGCAACAAGAATGTATGCTCATGTCACAAAGAATTTCTTCTTAAGCAGTTTTTATGATTTTATGTTTCCAAGAGCAGGGCTTTAGTGGATAGTTCCCTCCTGGTAGTGGAGTATTTTCTTCAGTGCAAACAGGAGGAATGATGACTGAACTGTATTTTACTTATCTCCAATTTGGCCTAATTGGAAGCTCTGTAGTTCTCCTGTTGTTACCTGGTATACTGTCTCCACAATTACCTATCCTGTACATGACTTAATGATGGAACATAAACTTTGAAAAAAAAAATCAATCATTAATCTCACTGGTGATCCTCAGGAGGCATCTGAGTATATGGAAGATGATAAAGAATGGCCAGGCTCAGCTCTCAGCAGACAGAGCAGATCCTGTAGTCTTTGGCCTTTAAAGTAGCTGTATGTTTCTAGAAATAGTAGCTATGTTTAAAAATAATTTCCTCTTTTGTTCCTTATACTTTTCTTATAATTATGTTTTCTGATTTTCAATTTGAATTCACCTTTCACCTTTAGTTCTTTGATGCTCTGAAAAGTCCGTAAGGATAATTCCTATTTTCTTTATCATCTGAAGTGCTAAAATTGTTCTTTAGCTGGGCCCTCCCTGGTGGCACAGCGGGTTAAAGCACAGTACTAAGAAGCTGAAGCCACTGCAGCATGAGTTCGATTCCCTCCTGCCCCGGAGGTGATCCACATGGCGTGGCAGACCTCTCCTGACCCACCTGCTTCTTCCCTCAGCAGTGTACCTCATAGATCTGCCTGTTCTACTCCCCACTCTGGTTCTGGTAAATTCTTTCACCACCCTGCACCTCTGGCCTGATCCCATTTCTGTATATATAAATAAAATAAATTGTAAAAAAAAAAAAAAGTTCTTTAGCTTATATGAGTACCTTTAATATCCAATATCTAAAATTTGGAGTAATTAAAAACATGTTTTCATGATCATAGTTTCTCTTTAGAACTAGGAGAAAGTTGTGTGACAGATGAGAATATGTTGAAAGTACATGCATACATATTTTAAAAACAGAATAAAATGTATCTTAAGATTACACTCTTTTCTAAGTTTATTCCAAAATGTGAATTTGATCTTTGAGTCTTTCCAAAAAATAAATAAGTAACATATGTCCTATTCTCCTTTTATGTGCCCTTTAATAACTTAAGTCTTTGGTTGCTTGTACCTCAGAAGACAAGAATCTAAAATAAAAGTCAAAACAGTATAGTTTATTTGAGGCTGGGACATGGGAATTAATTATCTCTTGAAACGTGTATTTTGTATTTATGGAAGAATATTAAAATGTCAGTCCAAGGTGAGTCTCCCCACAGTTCTTCCTCCTTCCAGAGGCTATGGGATACCCAAGTTTGGTTCATTTCCCAAGTAAGTATAGAATGTACTTCAAGAGCCAAGATGTGTGTAAGTGTGTGTGTGTGTGTGTGTGTGTGTGTGTAACGGTCTATACTAGGGAGGAAGAGGTGACAATTCTCAGGAGAGCTACAGATAGGAGAGAAGGAATATTCAGAAAATTTAAATATCAATTTCCAGCTTTGGGGGAAGAGGAAGACTTCCCTAAAAAATATCTAATTTGAGCCATTACTTTAAATGATAATCTCCAAAATGGTTTTTTGAGATACCCTAATGGAGAGTAGAAGTAAAATACTGCAAATTTTTCATGTATATTACCATAGCTCTAAGAACCAGTGCTTAATATATGTTGACAATGGTATTGTCTCTCAGTAAATATTGCAGACAAGAGAGCTTTGTTATCTATGATCATGGTGCTATCAAAATATTACAATGAACATTGACCTGGTTAACTGTGTTTATGAATTATACTATCCAGTCTTAACTGGATTAACTCATTAACTTAATGTAATGAGCTCTGTTGATTTAAAATTTTCAGGGAAAAAAAAAAAAAAAACTTGGCTTGAGGATAATTAAATGAGAAGCCCTAACAAATAACAAGATGTCAGAGTTGACAATTCTTTTATTCCTAACAGGAGAAGTTGGTCAGACACGTTAGAGAGTAAAATCAATGATGATATAATCAAAACTGACAAGAGCTGGGTCAATAAAATTAATTATGAAGAAGAGTGCATGAACTATGGATTTATATTCTCTAATATGTTAAATTTCTCCTTAGGGGAGTATTGCACATTAGGATTGTTTTTAATGACTTTAAGAAGATATTTTTAGAAATTCCTTTCATCTTTAATCTCTTTAAAAAGTATATTTATTTTATAATCATAATTTACTAGTATAATGCTATGCATGTAACATATAAGAGAGAATGAAGGTGAAATATGCTTCATCTCATTCAATACTCATCAAAGTAAACTGAATAAAGTCCCCAGAACATCTAGATTTCTTGCCTGAAAATGCACGTTGGGCTGTTGAAAGTCCCCAAAATTTGGTCAATGTGAAGAGAGCATGTCTTCAGGATGCCAACTCCTAGCATAAACATATTAGCCTTCTCCATCCTATGGAATAAGTCACAATCACAGTGATTTTAGCCTCCGAGGTGACATTTCCCCCTAATGTTATAGAGAGTTTAACACCAGAGTTTAAACCATTTAATTTAATTCTGTGAAGTTCCTCCTGAGAGCTGCAAATTTGAATTTTATTCAGAATAACCATCTTATCACATGAATACTCATTTTCTCCTTTCTTATTCATTTCTTCTTAAATGATCCCATGTAATTGAAGGCCCAGTGCCTCAACTTCAAGGAACATTTTCAAAAAAAAAAAAAATCACTGGCTTGGGGAGGAGTTTTAAGTAAGAGGAAAAGGTGGCTGTCTCAGTGGAGTTCAGTATGTCTCACCCATCATTTAAGTTTCTGAAAGAAACCTGTGAGGCCTATTTTGAGCGAGAACTGGGAGACATTAAAAGGAATAGACCCTCTGTCGAGAAAGCTGGAAAGGAGATCTATGATTGAATGCATTCTGAATCCACAGCTGGGGTAGCACCAAAGCCTCTATACTTAACAAAGAGAAAAATAGTGAAAGTTCAAAAGTAAAGAACATCCACTGCCCTTCTATTGTATTTTTGGCTTAATAAGAAATCATTGAGCATGCAGTTCTAAACTAGGTTATAATTCTTTTAATTGAATTCTGTTTGACATCAACATGCCAAGTTCCAGTTATGCTATCTAGTATGAAAGTGGGTACAAATATCAGAGTATGGTTGTGTCTGTTTTATTTGGGGGGCAGGAGATTTCAGACCAGGAAGTGAGCATTATACTGGATGACTGCTGACTTAGAATGATATTGTGTTAGCATCTTTTAATTGAGGAGGTATTGAGTATGTTGTCTCACATCAAGTTTAAATAAATAGTGGATATTAGACCTGAGATGGGAGAAAGTAAAATCAATAAATTAAGTATGTGTTTGAACTACAGTTGATTATTTCAAGTATGTGTTTGAACTAAAGTTGATTATTTCAATCAAGTTTTAACATCATGCCCTTTAAAGAAATCCTTTTGGTTACTGTACAATAAAATAATTCAGTGATTATAATTACTGTAAGGCATGTGAATCAATAGCAACCAGCTACAGTGGCACATTGACATAAACAGTAGCTGCATAAAACAGTATGTCTCAGGTCACAGACAAGCAGAAAATGGTAGGCTTTACCTATCTTAAAATATAATAACCTAGCTATGCCCAACCAGACTAGGGGGAGAAGGGCCTGCCAAAGAACTGGCAGGGTCTTATTCCAGAAACAGAAGGCTTGATACTGTCCAGGCTTGATACTTTGAACCAGCACAGTACCCATTCTGTTACCTATGAAAAGTCTTGAGTAAGTTAGTGTCCTTTATAGCACTAACTGTGTGTTTCTCCATCTTGATCTTAGGATAGCATTGCATAGTGCCCAGAGTAAAAAATGAATTGGTATACAGACTGTAAGATGGTCAAATGCTAACTATGAAGACTAAATCGCATTATCTTCATAAATTCAAAAGTCTCTGAATCTGTAACACTGGCTCTGATTATAGAGCAGGGACAGCTTGTATAGCACAGTGGTTAAGGGGAGCTGGAAAAAAAATGCCTCGACTCAGTAAGAGATCATGTACATGATTAATGTCGAGGCCACTGCCAACAGGAAAAAGAGGGACTCCCACAGTCAGGAGTGCAATTGTATTTACAGTACATTGCCTTTGATTAATGTGAACACTCAGAGAAGTAATGTGTAGAGGGCAAGAAAAGATCTGTTTTCAAATGTTGGTGCTGAGTACAGATTTCCCATTATGTCCTGAGAAGGTGGAAGTGAATAATGACTTCTGACTTATAATCTTTTTTTTTTTTTTTTTTGGTGGGGTTTGGGGAATGAGGTTGCTGAAAGGGTTACTTTCCCAAGCATCAAGGAAGTTTATGAAGGAAGGTACTAATTTATCCTGCCAGTTTTTAGTAAACTTGTGAGTATGGAGTCACCAAAGAGAAGTTCATTTTTTATTTCCCAATTGCAATGATCACCTGCTTCAAAGAGGTTTCTTAGTTTAACTATAAGTTGTCCCTTTTTTACCCCTTTAAGTATGCAGTGGGTCTAGTTTCTGAATGCCTTGGGAAAACATGCTCCATCCTCCAGGCCTGTAGGCTGAAACAAATGGCTTAATTTCATATACTAATCATTTTGTAAATCTCCCCCAAAATGAAGCTCCTCCTCTCTTCCTGCCCCTTGCTAGATTCTAATATGCTTCCTGTAATTACATGCATTTTATATGTCACCCTAGGAAGAGAGAAACACCTGATAGAATTAGTCAGGGGTAAGGGAAGGATACTTGAAGTATGCCTCCAGGTTGCTCTGTTTTGCTTTCTGGTGTCACCAGATTTGCCCTTTGATATGAATTGTAAGTAAAGGATTGTCTAGTTAGGAAACTATTAAGAACCAAGAAACTGACACATCCACTGGCAATTACAATAATTTGGTCAAAGTAAAACAAAAGATCAGCAAGCTGGAGAAGCAATCATCAGAATACTGTTCATTTGTACAAACTGATGTGATCTAAATTCAAGAAACCAGCGTAGCCCTGTCAGAGGTGCCAAGTATGATTACTTGTAGTGAATCTTGAGGACTGTGGTAGACTGGATAATTATTCTTCAAGATAGAAGACATTCTAAAATCTGAATGTTGACTTTATTGGCAAAAGGATTTGCAGATATGGCTGCATGAGAGATACTGTTATGGGAAATGATCCCAGAAAATCTGGGAGTGTCCAAAGTAATCACATAGGTCTTTATAGGAAGGAGCAGGAAATAAGTCCATCAAGATGACCACAGAAGCAGTGATGTACATGGAAGATGAAGGAAGGCATCATAAGCTTGGGGTCTCCAGCAACGCCTGGGAGCTGAAAAAGCCCAGGGAATAGATTCTCTCAACTGTCACCATGAACCAGCTGCTGATGCTTCTATGTCAATTTAGTGAAACTTATTTTGGAGTTCTGATGTCTGGATCTGTAAAATGACAAATTTTTGTAATTTGAAATCGCTGAGTTTGTGGTAGGTAATCTTTTTATAGCAGCAATGGGAAAATAATACCAAACTCCATATGAAGAAAGATTAGGACAGCAATTGATAGGAGTGCCTGGATCTCTGAGAGAAAACAGAGAATCAACTACCAACTTTAATTTTCCCTTTAGACTGATGTAAGAATTTCCTTGACAATGAATGAGAAGATGAAAATGGCAATGTTTCTGAAATGTCTAGTTTTTTTTTGTTTTTGTTTTTTAAAGATAAATAATCTTTTCTTAGTTTCACAAAGAAAGTTGACTTAGTAAGCTGTTTATCGGTGATTAGTCAAAGAGAGCAAATCCCAGATCCTCATCCAGTTCCTCCACCTCTTCCTTTGCTTCAGCCTTTGCTAGGTCTGCAGTAGCAGCGGGAAGGACAGCCACAAATGGATCAGCAGAGGGAAGCCTTGACCTTCTCAGCAAGTGGAAAGATGTATGTAGTCTCCAAAGACAAAGCCAGTTTCTGCTTGTACCCACTGGTGAGGGCACTCAGGCAACCATTGGGTAGCCACTCAACAGACACAGTGACAACATTATTACTCCCTTCAGGAAGTCAGAGTGCATGTCATGTGATTTCACTCACTTCGAGGTTGTGTATGGATGATTAGTCCAAAGAAGAAAGGGGTGATGTTCAGTGTTCAACAAGGGGACTCCACTGGCTCCCACTTTGTTTCCAGTCTTAGCTTTATATCACTTAGGATCTCAGTGGTGCTTCTGGGATTGTAGTGCTGATGCCCAAAACCTGGAAGAAGGTTGTCTGCTCTGTCCCCAGACCAGCATTTTGGGCTGGCACAGTGACGTCACATGGGATGATGGCATCAGCAGGGACAACAGCTGTTTCCTTACTGGCCAGCAGCATGTTCTTGATCTCAGTCAAGTCTTCTTGGTAACACAAAGCCCAAGTTCCCCTCAATTGGAGGCAGCAGTTTCTCCAGAGTTGGGTTGTTTTCCAGATGCCCTCAATGTCCTTGTGCATAAGCATTACCCTGACCATCAGCATTATACATGCCCACAGAGGAGCATGAGGATCTGTTGCTTCTGCTGAATACTCACATTGTCTGCTCCCACAATGACACATTTTGGATAATCATCCAAAGTTGTGTGATCTTAGGATGTAGTTGGACTTTCCCAGTCAGCTTATCTTCCCGGGGCATCATGACAGTTCATCAGGGATTGCCGCATCCTCACATCCTCAGGAGGAGGCCTGGAGAGAGCTCTATTGCTCTTTAGATATGTTTTTAAAACTAATTAGGTAAAAATTGGGTGAAGTCATTAAAAAAATAACTTCTTTTTGTACGGCTCAATTTTTATTCATGCTACAATTCTCATGAACTTAATGACTTTCTTTGGGGTTTTGGAATACTGATGGCCAAGTCTTGGCCACACCACCAGACTACCTTTTCTGTGAAAGTCAGACTGCAGTTGAAAAAGAAAAAAATAGTGTGACTTTCTTTGCTTTAATGTATCTGCTTCAGCCCCTAGGCAAATTGGGGCTGAAAATAGGGGGAGGGGAAAGAGGAGCAGAAAGAAGAAAAATAAATGTCAGTTTGCTGAAAAGGGAAACTCAGTCAAAGAAAGCTTATTGCATAACCCTTGAAATTGGTCATATAGAGAGAAGGATGCTTTCATAGGTTTCCACTCACAACAACAGTGCATCTCTTATTGTATATTTCTTTGTATTCAACATTCCACTGATTCCAAGCTATGGATTGAATTTCACAGCTTCAAGATGCTTACCAAAAGGAAACTCTATGATACTTCCATCTACATGATTTCATTGTGAACTCTGAAAGTCCTAATCACCTAAGCTCCTTGCTTTTAAATTCAGACCAGCTGATAATCATCTTCCTTGAGGGGAAGTTTAGGCACTTGTAGTTACTAAGGTTCTGTTTTCTAGTGTATAGAATGCAGATTGTGCCCCTCCAGCAGGACAGCAGAGATGGTCTGAGCGAAGGACATCAGGATTAAAACACACACTTCATGGTCAGCAAGCAAAGCACACTTTATTCTTCTCTCCTTCCCTATTTATACCCTTCAGCATGGAACCTGGGGCTGGGGGTAGGTGGAAGCTCTCAGCAAGTGCGTCAATAATGTACGTCAATAGCATGTGACAATAACATGGGGGTCAAAGAACAGTCACATAAACACAAGGTAGGAACACTTCATGCTTCCTGTTTTTCTGTTCCAGCACCCATGGCTCACTTTTTCTGTTTCCACGCATGTGATTCTGTGGGGAAGGTGGGGAAGTCTGTCCAGGCAAAGGACCCAACAGATTGTAGGGACAGAATGAGTCTGTCAGGCAGCTTCTGCTGTGGTATGTGCAAATTTGGGATCATCCTAATGGGGCCCAGTAGGGTTTAGAGTAAACCTGTGGCCATGCTGGATATGGGACTGTGTAAGAAACCTGAGCCATTTAACAGTGCCTGGAACATAGTAAGTGCACCAAATTGTTTTTCTTTTTGTAATTTTGGTATAAAAATCTCATGGAAAAGTAGTAAAAATCTTTGCACTCAGGAAGAAATGGAGAAAGTCTATTTTAGTACAGACAAGCTGAAAAAATCGGGATGCCTGACCTCTTCTTTACCTACAACTTCAAAACTGCTAACGAAATCCTTCATTCTAATTCTCTTATGATTCTGCCTAGGTGTTCAGTGCTGTTGCCTTTAAGGGTACTGTTTTTGTAGTCTGTCTAGGATGTCCTAGAACACCAACTGGCTGGGGATAAATTGGGGATTCAAGAAGAGAAGGAAAATTTACCTCAGAATTTTTGTGAAAAACAAGTGTTTGGATTTGAGAAATGAAATTCCTACTTCAGAAGCAACAGCCCTCTTCCCGGCGTCACACACATACACAAAAACACACTACAGAAAATATTGTCCCCAGGCAGATTCTCAAAAAGGTCTCCAAAATAACCTCTAGTCTTGTTTTATAAGCAAATATACCTTTTAAAATACTATCATCACCATGCACAAAATGAAGCTTATCTAATTGTTATTTTTAATAATAGACCATATATACATTGTGACAATTTCAAAACAAAAAGAACTGGTATTGTGCTCAGGTTGAGTATATGTTTTATAATTTCCACTGTATTGGTGAAGACTCAGGCTACTTTCCCCATTTTATCCCATCTACTTTTCTCTCACAGAGAACATAGACTTTAACTACTAAGGTGAAAAAAGAAAGTAAGATTTTAGCACCCCTGGGAGTATGTACAGAGGGAAAGTTATGTGTTAGTAAAATCCCATTTTCTTTTCTTCCTCAATCCAAATACATTTCCAAGTTGTCTTGGCAGTATATGAATCTGCTTATCTGGATTTTGGAGTATTGATAGGAGTTATATGTCCCAGTTATTACCCTGACCCCTCGAATCATCTATGAGATACTGGTTTTTTCCTTTGTCAGAGTCTTGATACAAATGTGGAGTTTCAGGAGGTAGGTCATCTTGTACCTCAAAGGGGTCTGGCATCTTAAATGGCTATGTGGTATATAGATGGCCTGCTGTCCCAAAATCCACCTTAACTATGCTTTGAGAGAGAAATAAACTTTATTGGTTTAGAACATTAAAACACTTTGATGTTTTCATAGCAGCTTGGTCACTCTAAGTAAAATGGAAAAAGAGGAGGAGTAGAAATGGTATGTACACTTATGCCCACACATACGTTCAGTCAATGCTCAGAGAATATTTTCATCATCCACAGGACAGCACTCTTTTCAAACTGAAATCCCAAAAGCTTCTCAGATACTTTACCAGATTATTTGCTACCTGATTTTCCAAGGGCTTTTATCTGATAGTCAAAACTTGACAATAGCACTTTACAAGGGAAAGTAATATCCAGAGGGAAGAGATGTCTAATTAAAATTTTGTTTTTCATTAGCAAACAGAATGCCCTTGCTTGAATCTGGTTCCTCTCTTTATTCTATCATTTTCAATTGTTTCCATGTTAATATTTTTATTTTGCATCTAATGTCAGAATTGTAAGTAAGAGAATTGCAGTGATTTCCTAGTATAGATAAATCTTTAATACTGGAAAATTGTTGTAGTATCAAACATACTGTCATTAAATGCAAAGCAGCTCCTTAGAAGGAATTAAAAGCAACAATAACTACACACATACAGTTTATGGGTTTTTCTCAGTAAAAATAATGGATAAGTGTTACTAACCCACTGAGGGCTGTGCTGACTGCTACATTCGCCCAAACTTAGGAGACTCAGAGACGTGAGGGAATGAAGCAGGAGCCTGAGGTCTGAAGTCTGTTTACTAGGACCGCCCAGGGGTGCTGGGAAAAACAGGAAATGTTGGCCTTACTGGGGAGTGTGCTCACCCATGCACAACATTAGCCAGGGCAGACAGGTGCACTTAAGGTCCTGCAAAGTAGCCACAGGTTAGATTATACATTTATACTGTCAGTTGGTGTGAGAAGTTACTCTATTTGATCAAGTTAGTTCACAGTTTATGAAAAGTACTGTGACTCTTAAATAAATGATCAAGACATGTATTTTCTAAATTGTCATTAATTTTAAAGGCATAAAGGAAAGACCAAATAACATTTTCTGAGCAACTGATATGTCCCAATTGTTGTGAAAAATATGTGCTTTATTCTTACCATGGGATGGTTATCACAATCTTTATTTTAATTAAGGAAAAATAAACTTAGATAAACTAAGTTACCCTAGGCTATATAGCTAATAGGCAGCAATGTTGTTCTGCAGATAAAGTGTATTTCCCAGGTCCATGGTCATTTCACTAGACTCACTGCAGCACTACATCTGAGTACTGGAATTGAGTAAATAACTGTTTAAACTACAATCACAGAAAAAAAATAAAAACCTGTTACAAATAAATAAGCATCAAAGTATAATCATCTGTCTAATATGGCACATAATTGCTAAATTTAAGCTTAGTGCTTAGAATTCAGGGAAAAGGAAGGGAGGAAGGAAAGATATTAGAAAAATGTGAAAGGAAAAAAAATCAAAAGAAAAAAAGAAATCCCAGAACTATAACTGACTTGTGCCTTTGCAACCATTTGTCGTGAGTTTAAACGTGCACGTAAAATAGCACATTTTTATTTTGTGGGCATTGAAACACCGATTAAGGTTGTGTTTTGAGGTTGTGTGTGGTCAAGTTGATCCATTTAATGGACCTCATCTTTCTCTCTCTTGCATTCCTGGCAACCCCATCAATGCCTAAGGAGATCTTATAAATGTTTTAATTTATCTCTCTATGTCTTATTGGAAGTAGGATAGAATAGTCGTTAAACGTGAACTTGACTGGGATACAAAATTGCCTAGTTCAAATCATTTCTCTTTTACAAGCTGCAAAACTTGGGCAGGGTTTTCTTCGTGTCTCTTCCTCATTTCCCTTGACTGTGAGGTGAAGATAATTCTAAATTCATAAGGTTATTGTAATGATCAAATGAGTTTCTGTATGGCATATTGCCTAGTATGTAGGAAATGCCAAGTATGTTTATTATTATGAAACAAAATATATGCTATCATTAATGCTATCTGATAAGTGAAACCTAAGGATGTAAATATACATATCATTATATAATGTAATGACATATCAAAGATGTGAGTATATTAAAGACAAAAATATCAATATATAAAAATACCAAAGAACAGAGGTTTCAGTGAAAGTTTTTGGTTTTAACAAGGGAATAATATTATGTTTTCAAAGATTTAGGGCCTACGAAATACAAATCTAGAAGTAAACTTCTTGCTTTGATTTTCATTATAGCAGAACATAACAAATCATTGCGTGGATATTCTCTGTCTGTGCAAGACAAAATAAAGCAATGAAATTGTCTGATACTTCCTATTATTAATCCTGGTTTAATGAGCTTTTACTAGGCATAGACACCATCTTATTTCTTGTGCTAATAAAAAGAGAAAACAAGGGAGAAGTGGATTCCAGATGGGAGTGAGGTCATGGAGCCCAGTGAGAGCCAAGGTTGAGGCATTGTCAAAATAGCTGCATGCTTACATTGCACCAACATATATAAGTTTCACAGGTATCCCTTTTATTTACTTGCCGAAAATTAAATTTTCCATAACATCAACATCTCTGGGTTGTTACAGCTTTTCCCATTATATTTTTAATCTATAATTTAATGATTTATCAGCAGACTGTGCCACCGCTTGATCTGCACTCCTTTTTAGAGAAATAGATTGCTATTGCAAGCACTAATTATTACAGATTCCTGGCATCTGGCTTTTTTAAAACGTTTGCAGAGTTTACTTCTGCTCTCGTCTGGGTTATCTTTCTCTGTAGGATCCGACCTCAGTGATTTAAGACACAATTTGCTGACTGTCGATCCTGAGACCCATTATGAAAATGAAGGTGCAAACAACCTTTGAATGCATTTCCCAATTTAAAAAGCCTTCATTACATAGCACATTTCAGGCTGAGGAGTGTTAAAAATTTATCATAGTTTCAGTAATTGTAGCTTCCTTTGGAAGCTTGGCATGATAAGGAGTCATTTGTAAAATGTGTATTTTGTTTGGCACTCACTAGGAAGCTGGCCAGGCAATACATTTAATTAGAAAGGTGAGGAAGAGAATAATTGCTGTGTATCATAACATATTAATGCTACTTTTAAGTTCTACATGTTGTGAAGATAGTGGTCTCATAGCATGACAGATATTTAAAGCTAGAAATAATTTTCCTTTCATCAGCCCAAGGTTTTTATATGGGGAATATATTATTTTGAGGGGAAGAGTACATTAGTTGTGCTCTTTAGATGTAACTCTTTGTCTATTGTTTAAGCTAAGAAAGTGTTAGATGCTGTCCTTGGAAAGTACCTTTGTCCATTGTTTGAGACCTTGAAATTGATGCATTGCCATTTGGGAACAGCTTTATTTAAGTTTAACTTTCTATGGAGATGCATGGTAATAATGAAATGCAGCTCCATCTTGAGCATAACCATGTACATAATATCTAGCCTTGCCTCATGCATAAGGTAAATTTGATAAGAGCAACTCAAACATTATTATGATTAATGTTGATTTTTAAACAAATTATAAAGTAACCTGTGTCAGCAGATTCAAAGTGAAGAAATATGATGACAAAAATCTTACATGTCAGATATTGATTGTGTTAAACATGCTGTTCCATTTTAATAGGGAAACTTGCCTGTGATGAATTTGAGAAACAGCATGGAAAAGTAAAATGAAACAGCTTTTGGGGATAAGGGCGCACACATTTTGATGTTTTGGTTTTCAAGTATTAAATACTCTGATCACTTAGTTTTGCATGAATACCATGCTTGGTACATCTTTAATGAACAGATTTTCTTCCAGTAACAAATCTTGCCAGATTCACATTGGGGTATCTACCCTCAAAAGCAGCTCACAGTATAAAGAAGCCATGGAGAAAGCTTGTTTCCATCACCCTTCTTTTCTAATGCCACTGTAATTTGACCTCTCAAAAAAAAATTTTTTTTCACTTAAACAGCATATTCCTCTTTCTTCTTCTTCTTGTCCCCTGCTCCCCTGGCAAAAAAAAAAAAAAAAAAAAAAAAATCCCTTTAGTCAGTAATTTCTCAGTGTCCCATTATCAGCTAAGGATGAGGAACACGAGCCAACTAGTTGGAACAGTCAGTGTTCTGCAAAGGGTAAAATATTGAATGTAAAGAAATGAGGAGAGGGACAGTTTTAGTTAGATAAAATGGTGTCATTCATTCTGTTAATCATTTCTTATTTATTTTGGGCAAAGAGAAGGTAGAGGGGCTCTCCCTGGTGGCACAGCAGGTTAAAATGCAGCACTGAGAAGCTGGCCCCCACAGCCACTTAGGTGTGAGTGTGATCCCCCCCAGGGAGGTGACCCACATGGCACATCAGACCTCTCCTGCCTCACATACTGCTCCCCTCAGTGTTGTACTTTGTCAATCTACCTGTTCTGCTCCCTGCTGTGACTCTGGTGAATCCTCTCACAGGTCTTGCACCTCTGGCTTGTACCCCAGTTCTATATGCATAAATAAATCTTTAAAAAAGAAGAGGAGTGGGCCCTCCCTGGTGGCGCAACCAGTTAAAGCACTGCACTAAGAACCTTAAGCCAATTCCACATGAGTTCGATCCCCGCCTGCCCCAGAGGTGACCACATGGCATGGCAGACCTCTCCTGACCCACCCGCTGCTCCCCTCAGCAGTGTACTTCGTCCATCTGCCTGTTCTTCTCCCCACTCTGCTCCTGGTGAATCCTCTCACCCTCCGTATCTCTGGCCTGTACCCCAGTTCTGTATGAATAAACAAATCTTTAAAAAAAAAGTTAGAAAAATATCTCTTTTATGAATCCCACTCCCAAAATTAAGACTTGAATTTCTTTTTGTATACTTACAAAATCCATAAAGAAACCCCAGTTGTTTTTTTTTTATTCCAAGCCATTAGGAACCAAACTTGTCTTGAAATAGTCACTACCCCTCCTCCCATTAACAAGTAATATTATTCAATGCCTACTTTATTTTATGCATCTTCAGAGTGCTTTGTAGAAATTAACTAAATGTAATGTTTTGAATGTCCCCTGTGGCTGGTGGTACTATTACAGAGGAATGGGGGCACAGAATCAGTATTTATCTTGCTTGATTTATTCAGTTTAAGATGTTATCTGATGTGGAAAACAATCTAGGACAGTGACACTCCAGATTCATACTCAGTTACTTTCTTTTTTCAAGATTTATCTATATTGCATACAAGAACTGGAGTACAGGCCAGAGGTGTAGGCTGTGAGAGGATCTGCCAAAGACAGAGTGGGGAACAGAACAGGTAGACTGACTGAAATACACTAAAGAGGGGAGGAGCAGGTGAGATAGACACCATGTGGGTCTGCTCCCCACCGGAGGATGGAACTCCTGCTGCAGTGGCTGTCCATAGCTTTGTAGCGCTGAGACTTAACCCCTTTCTTGCACCACTAGGGAGTCATCATACACAATTATAATATATTAATTCTGAACAAGAGAATGTGATAAAAATGAATTACAAGTAGGGTTTCCCTGGTGACACAACGGGTTAAAACACAGCACTATGAAGACATCCAAAGCCACTGAAGCATGAGTTCAATCCCTGGCCAGGGAGCTGACCCATTTGGCACAGCAGACCTCTCCTCTCCTCCTGCTGCTCCCCTCAGCAGTGTATTTCAGTCAGTCTGCCTGTTCTGTTACCTTCTCTGTCTCTGGTGAATCTTCCTATCCCCACATCTCTATTCTGTACCGCAGGTTTTCATGCATGAATAAATATCTTTAAAAATATACAAGTAATGAAAGGACTATGGAAAATTAAAAGATTACAAGTGGTTCTTCTGATCAAATTATACTGTTAAGCATATTTAATTTGTAGAATTGTGTTTCCTCCTAGAATCTATAATTTATATCTACAAAGAATATCTCTAAGCTAAGGTCTACTGTAAAAAACCTGGGAATTAATATTAAATGGAGTTTGTCGTCTTAGCAGCATTTATAAATCATAACCATCAACAGGATTTCTTTTTTCTTTTTCTATTTTATATGCAATACTGGTGTTTCATTGGATCCTATCCAAAACTGACGTGTGGAAAGTCAGGCTTCAGTCAGTATGTGTGCTGTGTGTTTATCTTGTGCCTGAGTCTGATTTTGTGTACGTGTAGAAATAGAAGAGAAACTTCTTTTAACAAACACTGCACCATGTGTTCTTCTACATTAAGGGGCAAAGGGCCACTGAAGCACACAACTGATGTGATTTATGCTGCTAAAATGATATCAGAATCGGGATCAAGGATGGATGTTCTCGCTCGTCAGATTGCAAACCAGGTGAGTGCTCTACAAATGGGTGGTGAAAAGTCATGTGAATTTCTCTACCAATTAATACTGATTGGAGCAAAACTGAATTTTTACTTTGTGGGATCAGTTTTTCCTAAATAGTTATTGAATTATATTGAAGTTGTGTTGTATAATGAATATGTAAGTAGTGGCCACATCACTTTAATGAAGCTTATTTTTGTAGGAGTTAATATTTTATTTTTTATTATTTAGGATTCGAATGTTTCTCAGATTTTTGAGCTTCAAATACTTTAAGATATATTGAAATTATTTTAAATATAAGATTTTGGCATTTCAAATATATTCCAATGATTTTTATTGTTGTAAGGACGAATGTCAGTATCTTTTACCCTAAATACCTTAAGTTTCTTGTTTTTGTTCTTCAGAAATGAACATTGTTGGAATCCTTTTGTTGGTGGTTCTGTCTGGAATTCTACATAAAATTGCAAGGCAAATAGTAACTAGTAGAATACCAAAGTGAAGATATTGAGGAAGTGTAGGAAGTAAATACTTGTAGACACTGCTGAAAAAATTTTCTAAGCACTTAACTTTTTCCTTTTTCTGTAATTGAGGTATCATTGGTTTGCAACACTGTATTTGATTCAGCCATCGGCACATACTTTCCCAGATGTATTAGAGAGCACACTCACCACCAAGGCACCCATAGTCCTCTGCCACAGTCCATTTGCCCCTCACTACACCCTGCTCTCCAAAACCCCCTCTGGGAGCCACAGTGCCATAGTCAACATCCAGGCTTCTTATTGCTTTGTTTCTGTGTAACATTTTATTATTATTATTATTTCTCTATATTTCAGAGATAGTGAAACTATATGGCATTTATTTCTCCTGACTTATTTCACTTAGCATTATTCCTTCCAGTTCTATCCAGGTGGTTGTGAATGGCTAGAGTTCATCTTTTATTATACCTGAGCAGTAATCCATTGTCTATATATACATCTTCTTAATCCATTCATCTGTTTTTATCTCCCTTTGAAAAGCATTTTTCTTATAACTTCACAGTGATTTGGTATTATTTATAGCTGTTATATTTTGAGGGAAATTTTATTATGTGATTTATTATCACTCCTTTTATCCTCTTTTTCTTGGAACATGAATTTCTTTCTCCTATTAGATACTGTATTTCTGTATGTAGGAAGAAAATTCTGTAATAATAATGAGCCAGGTATTTTTAAAATCATTTTTAGGTTCTTAGTACTGTAGGTTCTTTAAGCACTGTAAACATTTTATTAATATTTTAGTATTTAGCATTTGCAGTTAAAATGAGTGTTGTCATAATATAATTCAAAATCTGCTGGGAATAAGTGAATGAAGTCCAAATCCACCATGACTTTCATATTTTGGAATTTTATTGCATTCAATTTTATGAGAAAGACTAAATAAGTAGTGGCATAATAAGTAAACCCGTAATACATTGGACAGATTTATGTGCACTAAGTTTTATGATATTTAATGTTTCGTACCATTGTGCTTCTATTTATTTAGGACCATATAATTTTCAATTTCACATATTTGTGTGGTTTGGAAGTACTTTTTCATACACTGATATTCTTTAATTGGATCAGATTTCTCATTCTGGATATTTTTATACTATAGATTATTATTTAAGGAAGGCCTTTGTTGTTAGCATTATTCAAAATGCATAGGGTAAAGCAAAAGTATTAGGAAATAATATTTGAAATTTATTGTGGCATGAAATGGAATAGTGTGAGCAATGTGATTTTGATTGGTGTCCACATATATTATGAAAATAATTGTCAGAATATTGGTTGCTTTTATAAATCAAGATTCTGGAATTTTGAATTTATATGCAGGGTGATTCTCTAACTTAATGCTCTCTTTATTCATGAGACAAAGTTTTAAGAAGTGTGATTGCTACAATATATTCTCCTTTATTATTATACTGCATAATGAAGTCAAGATTGACACTGGAATTCCACAGGACTTAGAAAATATGGTTTTGAATGGGATATATAATCCAAAACATCATCTGAAGACAATTTTATAAATCATCCAATAGTTCCAAATTTTTAAACAATTTTTATGACGCTTTTTAGTTGATTTTTTTAGTAAGATGTATAAAAGTCAAACATTATTGGCTTTTTGAGTTCTACCTAAGAACCTCATATGTGTTGAATACACTAATACATGCATGTACTAATACTAGTACACAGTATTAGCCCAATTTACTTTCATTCTGTAAATTTTAAGAATTTATATGTAATGAGAATGAAATGAAATCAGATAAAAATTCTACCCGACTGGACTCTTTCTTTTCAATTTTTCTCCCCTGAATTGCTTAATACACATGATTATTGTTTGTGACCATGTACAGGTCACAATTCTGGCATTGCCATTAGCTAGCTAGAAAAGATATATTAAAAGCAGCTGTTTTAATAGCCAGAACTCTAACATGATCCTATTGTCTTCATCCCCTAATATATATATATATATATATATATTTTTTTTTTAAAGATTTATTTATTCATACAGAACTGGGGTACAGGCCAGAGGCTCAGGGGCGGTGAGAGGCTTCACCAGAGACAGAGTGGGGAACAGAACAGGCAGATCGATGAAGTACACTGCTGAGGGGAGCAGCGTGCGGGTCAGGAGAGGTCTGCAACACCATGTGGTCACCTCCGGGGCAGGCGGGAATTGAACTCATGCTGAAGTGGCTTTAGCTTCTCAGTGCTGTGCTTTAACCCACTGCGCCACCAGGGAGGGCCCATCCCCTAATACTTAATGACCTAACAACTTAAAATTGTCTTGAGATGGTGTTTTGGAATATATATCTCATTCAGGGATTTTCTAGGCCCTGTGGAATTCTAGTGTCAACGTTGACTTCATTATTCAGCATAATAATAAAGGAGAGTATATTGTTAGCAATCATACTTCTTAAAACTTTGTGTCATGAATAAATAAGTAACACGTTAGAGAATTACCCTGCATACTAATTCAAGATTCCAAACTCTTGGTAGATAGTTTGTCTATTCCTCAATGCTATCCTGTAATTTATCATGTTAGCAGATATTTTCAATTAGATGAGCTCGGTAATAACGTCACAAGGTAGGAGTGATACACAGAAAGTTCTCATTGACAGAGGCAGTGCATGCCAAAAAAAAAAAACAGAAGTTAAAGTTAAATTAACATTAGCTAAAGTGATTTGCACAAGGAAAGGAAAACAATCAAACTTTTTGACACCTGGATTGTAAATGTGAACCTGAATCTTCCTTCATGGTAATTTTACCAAAGATACCCAGATTATTAATTGGGTATTAATCAAAATCACCTACTTATAAAAAGTGAATATGAGGGCCCTCCCTGGTGGTGCAACAGGTTAAAGCACAGCACTAAGACACTTCAGCATGAGTTTCAACACAGCCTGCCAGGGAGGTGACCACATGGCGTTGCAGGCCTCTCCTGACCTGCCCGCTGCTCCCCTCAACAGTGTACTTCATCAGTCAGCCTGTTCTTCTCCCTTCTCTGTCTCTGGTGAATCCTCTCATTGCTCCTGCACCTTTGACCTGTACCCTAATTCTGTATGCATAAAAAAATCAATATTAAAAAATGAACATGAATGTAAATAACTTTTCAATATAAAATACTAAAGCTAGTGGTAACAGAAGAAAAGATGGCATTTTGAAAACAAGATAGAGTTATAAACCAAGTCATAAACAATTTACTCAACTATGAACAAGCAACCTACAAGCATAATTTATACTGATATTTCACTAAGATATTGTCAGTAGCTAGCCTCATTTGAGTTGATCCCCTACTGATTTTATGAGAATAAAGAAAGAATTATGATAAAATTGTTCTAAAAAGAAACTTCTGAAGCATTCACTATATCATTCTAACATATCTCTAAGCATATAATTTCTAAATACATCTTGTATTTAGATAGTATTTTGATAGTATTATCTCTAAGAAACCTACCTGTAGGAGAGAGATTGATATCCACAATTGCCTTCCAGAGTAATATAAAAAGAAAAGAAAGATTACCCCTTACTTTATAAAAATACATAGAGGATTCTCAGGAAATAGGGATATAAGAGACAATATTTGACCGGTTTGCATCTTAATATAATAACCTCCAGTTTAAAGCCATGCTATATTGCTGTCAGAAGAAGAAACATATGAGATGATTTTATACATATGTGGAATATAAAGAAAGAAAGCAGAAAGCAAAGGAACACAAAATTAAGATAAAGTAAACCTTAGAAGACTGTCTATGGAATTGAATATAGAAGATGGGGAGGCTGGAGGGTAGGGAGCAAAGAAGTAAGGGACCCCATGGATTACTGTGAGGGATTATTGGGACATGAGTAATGAGTGTCTTGTGGCAACATGAATCTGAAAAGATGTGAACCTGTACCCTTCAATTATATACAATGTTGTAAACCAACTTTACCTCAATCATACAATTAAATTGAAAAAATAAACAAAGGATATGCTTATTTAGTGTGTTCTCGATATTTTTGTGTCCAAAATAAATCAAAAAATTTAAAACAATTTGTGAAAAGAAGACAAACTTAGATTAAACTTTTTGTTTAAATAGGAACAGAGGACTAAATTTGAATAGCATGTATAATTTGTGAACATTTAGAAGTAAAAGATGCCACACACTATAGGTTTTCAAATGTAGCTCTCACAAGTTAGCATGGCCAATCTATACAGGAGTCAGTGTTGTCCTCTATGAGTTGCAAGAATATCCGTGAATTTCTTATGAGAGTCTCCTATATGCCTTTTCAAATCTGTGTTTTAGAAACTTCAGCTTGCCAAAACTAGCAGTGATAGATAAGGAAAGAAGCATTGAAAGTACTATGAGATTTCTAGGTATAGAATAATTTCAAATTAAGTACAGGGTCAATTTAACAGATGGGAGCAGAGAAGAAAGGTTTTCATTGAGATAGTAATAGGATGAGAAAAATATAGACTTTATAATGGCAACTATAAGATTTATGAATATGAGATACAGAGAGTATGAGATAGTTGAGGGCTGTGTTTTAAGTATGAATTACTGATGAGACAGTGAAATGAGCAAGCAAATGCAATAGCTGTATGGATTTCTGCAAGGCAGCACTAGATGATAGAAATGTAGTTACTTCTGTTTTGTGATAAATAACACCTTTTGTATATCATTGCCTAAGAAGAGAGAAAGAGTGACAATATGCCCATGAACAAAAGCTAAGAACACCAATAGTGTCAGTATTGTAGATGCTTGGTAAAGAAGAGACAAATGGTGTTACAGGGTTGAGGAGAAATTATTGGTTTTGTGGGAAATTATGTTGAGAGATTCAAGGACAGAAAAAGGAGACATTAAAAGTATCGAAAAATGATAAATGAAATATAGAGAAACTAAACCAGGAACCAGAAAAAGATAACCTTAAAAGGTTACCCTGGAAAATGGACTTCAAAATGGAAGCATCCAAAGGTGGGGGAGGGGCCAGGGAAAAGGGTGAAAAGATGGAAGGAAGCACAGTAGGCTATGTGGTGGGTTATGGGCGATTTGGTGGTGGGTGCACTACAGCAGTGAAGGCTGATGGAGATAATGTTAGCAAAGTTTTAAAAAAAAATAGGTAATTAATAAAAAATAAGATGGGATAACTGATAACCTGTGACCCTAGAAGAGTGAAATGAGGCTGCACCTTGATTGAAGTCCGGTAGAACTGGGCCCCATAGGAAAGGGAAAGGTCATGGATGCAGAGTGCTTTTTCTCTCACTGATTTCTCAAAATTTATATTGTAAATATTCAAACTGACACCTAAAACCTCACGTGCTTAGCAGAATTTATAATGTCGGTAATTATGAAAGTTATTATAAGTGTGGCTTAAATAAAAGTCACATTAGGCAAAAATACTAATTGGCAAGCTTATGGAATCAAGCAGCTTAAAGGTATCAGTTTGCCAACTCTTAAAATTTAAGCTGAAAGGTAATTTTGTTTTGTTTTGTTTTGTTTTCCTCTCATTGTTAAATGTATTCTACTAGTATCAGGTACCTTACCAGAAGAGTGAAAGATAGACTTGATGCAAAAAAGACACTTATATGGACATGGAATCTGTGCACATGTGAATGTCATGATGGTTATAAAACTTAAAAAAAAAAAAAAAGTGTGCATTAAATACCAAAGCAAATCTGCTAGTCAACAGCTCTTAATAAGTGGCAAATATTATTTAGAAAATATCAGGGCAAATTTTTTCTATAAATTTTCCTATCATCCCATGGGAAAATATAAAAGCTTAGATAACCATTATTGATTTTAATGAAGTTTGCAAATAATAGAAGATAATTTTTAAAGCAAGAGTGATTCATTACCCTTATTCTGCTTTCAGGTGGCAAAAGTGACTCAGAAAGGCTTTTCAAATGCCACTAGAAAAGACAGATTTTAATAAATTTTATAGCATGGAATTTACCAATTAGATTTTTTTTTATTTCAGTTTTTAAGCTAATTCCCATCTTTTAATATAGCCAAGAATGTCAGCTATTCTGGAAATGCAGGGGAATGTAGGTTGAACAACTTTTTATCTCAAGAAGTTGTCTTCAATGTTTTTCCTTTGATTCATTCTTGCCCTAAAAAATCTCTGATCTCTTCTACTAAAGCCTGGAGACAGTTTTTTGAGAGGGACTGCATATTTTGCTTAAACTTGTATGATTGCAATATGGGTTCTTCATTGCGAATTAAATTGTCCAATAGGAATTCAATATGAACCACATTCAGTTTAGCTTCAATCCTGAAATTTGATTATGTTCTCTGCATTTCTGATTTACCACTTGTAAAATAAGGAAATCCCTTCCTTTTTTGTTCTTCCTTTTCTTACCCCTCTTCCTCATCCTTTAGTTAACATGCAGTCCTGTTGATGAGACTGGGAAGTCTGCTCTCATGTATTAAAACATTTGAAAATGACTCCTAATGTCAAGGCTTCTATCTTGCCTGATAGTCCATCTAAATGATTATCCATTCACATGGCCATGCTCCTCTAGCAGATCATTTCTATATAGTCTGAACAATTTATTTCTGAATATCTTCGTCGATTAACTTGTACTCAAGTTTTCACTATCCACACATTCTGGATCTATACAGACTCGTCTATTTAGCATTTTTAAAAGACATAAGATTCTCAGTAATTAACTAATGAAACTCCAGCTTGTTGATTACTAGATAAAAGCAGAAGTGCATAGAATTCTTTCTGGTCATTGTTTGTACCTTTTAAAGTGTACTTTTAGCCATCCATTAGAATTAAGATGTTTTTGATAATAGCATTTTATATGTAAAGAGAAATGAAAATCACTGATAAGATGTTTATTATCTTCATGTGTTTACTTCCCATTATATTTTTAAAAGAAGTACATGTTTTACACAATTTTATTGAGATACTATACACAATTTTTAAATACTAAATCTTTTTTTACCTTCCAAAAAGCTTTTTCCCAGATGCTTTGAAAATGTTATTTTCATAAGATGTTACAATATCACATTATGTAGAATAATCTGATATAATGCTGCCATTAAATTAGGACAGTTACAGTATTTTCAAATTTTTCTATTTTTCTGCAATTATATAAGGTATTCATGTATAAAACCATATTTCAGTATCTTTGTGAAAAATGTATTTAAAGTAGAAAATGATGTTACGAGAAAGGAAAAAAAAAACTGTTGTGGTTGTATAGGAAAAAGAGCAAAAAGAGTAAACAGTGACCACACATATTCACTGTGTTATGCTGAAGCTTAAAACTGTCCTTCAGGAAGTTCTTTCCAGCTGATAATATAATGCAAGACAATATTCTGAGTAGAAAAATGTAATGTGATTATAAAACATGTATGCTATGTATTTCTCTGCTCCAGATGTTATATAAAATGAAATTATTTCCTTTTGCATGTAATAGCTGGAAATATCAGATGCTAAAAGGAATAGAACATAGTAAACTTTTTCATTGAAGGCATTTTTATATTCCTTTAAATAACATAGACAGACATTGCAGCTGTTCTGGTCCTAAGAGTATTCTAGTGCAATTTGAGGTGAAGAGAATAATTGCTTTTAAAATATCTCTTTAGATTTGCCTTAAAATGTAATTTGAAGGTTCTAATCTTATCAAGAAATTACTTTATATGCCTTTTCTTATCTGGACTTTGTTATGCTGAAGTTGTGAAGTTTGAAATATGAATAAACTCTTCTAAGATTGGAAGCATATGGAAATCTGCATGACCTGTCTGAGAAATGAAGCTCAATGAAAGTAAAGTCATGCCCTTATAAGTTACCTGCAATGCCAATATTTATTCAGTGTGATCTGCTTATTATTGATTTTGCTGTTCCCATTTTCATCTTTTATGAATATTTAGTGTCCAGATCCATCATGCAAGCAAGATTTATTGGCCTACCTGGAACAGATTAAGTTCTACTCTCACCAACTGAAAATCTGCAGTCAAGTGAAAGCTGAGATCCAGAACCTGGGAGGAGAGCTCATCATGTCAGCTGTGAGTAATGCTTGACACTTAACTATTGTATGTGGAAGATGCTTGAAACAAGAGATTGCTCACCCCATCAATTTTTTAATTCCATGTAGAAAAGAGAAAACGCAATGTGGGTGTATAAAGCATCGTGGAATGAAACCATATTGAAATTAACCAGATTTCTTAAAGAAATGTTGTCATACTTTGTTTTTATTTGCTTCACAGACTGTTAGAGTGAATCGGATTTTGTAAGTCAGTTGGATAAAAAATGGATGGTAAGTTAGAGCATAGTTTTCAGACTTCAGAAATTGCACAGAAGATACTCTAAATTGAATCTATAATTGTAATAAAAGACATGTACATGTGATTGCAAATAAGAATGATAGCTTTATTACTATAAATTGACACACATTTCTTTGTTATTAATTTATATGTAACACAGATGTTCTAGTCTTGAAAACTGTTACTTCCATATGTAATTATAGAATAGAAATATGATAGTGCAATATAAATGTAGAAGGATTTTCATAAATTCTTTGGTGACCCTAAATTTTTGTCTTCTATAAATTTACCATAGTAGAAATAATGTGTATTATTTTACCTATCTCTTAATAACAGTAAACAATTTTTCTGGATTGGGAATGGTAATAAAATGATATTTGATATCTCTATTGGATTTAGTTATCAGTGACTTTGAGAAGGACATGAACCAACAGTATAAATTTAACATTGACCATTAAATGAAACATCTGAAAATTCAGGAACTAATTTTTATTTAATATTTTAATTATATGGTGAAACTTGAGTACAAACCAAAAGTGAGTAATTTGGTAATATGTATACTCATTTTTAGAGATAAAGACTTAATTTTGTTGATATTCAAAATTGCCAAAAAAACAAAGTACTACTGTGCAGTACTGGCATCTGGTCACTTTTTAAAGGAAACTATAGTATATTTAGTGATAATCCATGCACACACATGTATGTATGTTGATAAATACATGTACATGAAACATACATACATACACATATAAACACAACACATGCATATGTACATACATAGTCAAATATATATTTAAACATGATATCTTTATTTGGACTATTAAGACGTCCTTTACTTTCTTATTTAACATTACACTACTTTAAATGTGTAATAATATATTCATTTGGAGACCCAAATTTTCTTCTGTTTACTTTTCTCATTCACACACTCACCACCATTTACATGGTCTAAATTATTACGAATTTTATTTTATAGCTATATGCATATGCTGTTGGCTCATGTTATCTGAGCTAAGCTTTCCAAACCAGGTAAAATTTCAGCTTATGTATTACTCCTAAAATACATTATTGTTAATTGTCCCTATAGAGTATAATTTCCTCCAGCTGTGTAAATTGAGTTTGTATTCCTTCCTATTTGGTGTGATGATTTAAATTCATGAACCTTATACATTTTACAGATAGAATAGTCACAAACTATTGAAATTCATGAGTTATTATTCAAAAGCTGAGTCATTGTGAGAAGCAGGAATAGTGTTACAAATACAGAACTGTTTATCATCAGTTCACCCACAATTTCCCTTTAGTAAAAATAAATCTGGAGAAGGAGAATTTGTGCTTCTATATACCCTACTAATACCTGTTTGTAGGTATATCCTGGAGTGGTTTTTAAATGCATTTAATTTATGTGTGCCAAAGCATGCTTCCTTTAGTCTCTCAGTGACCTGGGTTTGTTTCTATGTCCTTGAAGTTGATAACATCGCTCCGAGTCAGCATTTTTTCTATGAGGTTTTTTTTTTTTTTAGAAGCAACAAGCATGTTTGTAAAACAAGGACACTTATTAAAACTTAGAAAAGTTTGGTATGCAAAAATCAAGAGTAAAGATTGCACTTCCAAACTGGGGTCATGAAACGTTAGTTTTGGCAAGTATATCTGGTGAAAAGAAGTAGATATGATTGTAACGCACAATTACAAAATAAAAGCGATGGGCTCAATGCTTTCTAGGCCCACCCAGGTTTATAGGATTTAGGATAAAGAAGGTAAGTGCATAGCATAAAGGAATTTGAAAGCCATTTTCAAATTGTAATTATTTTCCAATCAATCTGAAATGTATCGTGATTTTACAACTTTGAGTTAAAATGGAATAATGGTGATGAATTCAAAACCTCAAGGTTGACTGGTGAAGTACTTATATATTGAATTTTGTACTTAAAAGTAGCTATACTTTTCTGATAAAAGTTAAAACTTAGATCATAAATACTAAATGTGCATTGATGGACAAAATGTAATGGTTTAGGTTGAATTTTCCATTCCTTTGTAGATGAATGGAGTAAGAATATGAGAAACTTGAAAGGTAGATAGAAATGGTGGAAACAACTTCTTCTACGTCCCCTCCATGTTTTGGTCAAAAGTTTTAATTATGCTTTATATAATGGAAAAAAATTAATATTTAAGTAACCAGACCAAGAAGTAACCAGAAAAGACTATATCTAAAAATATATAAATAAATAAATAAAATGTGACGACTAATAGAGTAAAACCTTAAGCAAGTGAGAGTAGAGTTGAGGAAACAGCAAGAAAGACTAGGTTTCTGACAAAGGAAGAACTATTTTTCTGAGATAAGATGAAGATACAGGTTTAGTTACAGGTGCATAGAAAGTTGAAGCGCTTCTTGCTTATTTATAGATCCCATATTTTGGTAAAATAGGAGTAGCTTTGATAATGATTACATGTTGTATCCACAGTTCCATTTCAGGAAGAGTTGAAAATGAAGATGTTCATGTTTCAAATATGTCTCTATATAATGTAGAAGAAAAAAAGAAGCTAGTAACAACAATGATTTGAAATGGTCATCAGAGATACTGTAGGTGAGAGTTTGTTATCGCAGATCTGAGCTCCAGGACATTGTCCAAAATTTAGAGCCCAACTTAGTTTCATTTCATCCTTCAGTCACATGAAAACAAAGCTAGTTTGGACTTTTAGTGACTAGTCTCTAGTGAAAAATAGAGATTATGTAAAAATTGAAGAAATGATAGCAAAACAAAAAGAAGCTATAATTAAGCATGTAGTTATAGATCAGTTTCCATAGCCACACTGGCTTTCTTATGTACTAATGTAGGAGTACAGTAAAAATACAACTGTGAAAAGATTGAAATGTACCTAATTACCTAAGGGTGTTCCCATAAATTCTCAGTTAATTGTTCCTTATGGATAGTACCAAATGAGAAAGTTATTTCTTGTGAAAGGAACCTTGGCATAAAGACGTGAAAACTGCCATATTCTAACCTATACATAAGAAGTAAAATGCCGGAGAAAAAGATAACATAATTAAAATGGTTTGAAATTCCTAAATTTTCCTTTTCCAAAGTGCTATGCTGGTAGGGCAGAGATTTTTTACACTACTTAAAACTGTAATTGTGTAATCACCATGCTTTGTGTATTTCCTTTTATGTGATTGTGTGCTCTTACCCTAAGGCAGGTGTGCCAAAGCCACAATTTTGAAAATGTGGGTAAATAAATAAAACTAATCAGTCAAGGGGGAAGGATCAGACAGACTGAAAATTTGCCAAGCAATCGCAAGTAGTCAGCTATAGCAGAAAGCAAGGAGCAGTGTGCTTTCAATTAGGGATGATGGGGAAGAACAACGATATAGCTATTGACCGAAAGAGCCACCAGGGCCTACAAAACTCAGGCAATCAAGCACATACAGAATGACTTAGTAGGTTAATGTGCTTGCCACATGAAGACATTAAGGGAATTAGTTAATGAGCTTTCTGAACTGAGTGCAATCATTGGTAGGCATCAACAAAATTAAGAAAACTGAAGGATGTGGAAAATTAGCCAAAGTATTTAGAGAAAATAAAAAAGGAACTGGGGAATGTATGCAATGGAATGGTGAAAGATGACGGAATAAAAGAAGGAGAAATGGAGGGGAGATTGGAGGAATGAAAGTAAAGGGAAGAAGATATTTTGGCAATAAATGTTAGCCTCTAGAATATTTGTTTGCTTGTTTGCTGTGAATGCTAGATAGGAGGGAAGTGGAAGTCAGCACATCTTAGTAATACTGTGTGTGTGGTGTGTATGTATGTATGTATATATATATGTGTGTGTGTATATATATGTATATGTATGTATATGTATGTGTGTATATATATGTGTGTGTGTGTGTGTGTGTGTGTATAGTTCCTTGTCGTTCCCGACCTGCAGAAACGACAAGATACACTAGTTCTCACGCCACTGCTGCTTATTGCTGTTGTGCAGCGCTATTTATCATTCCCAGCGACCAATCAGGCTACATCAAGAGAGTGGATTAGCAAATCAGAAGTGCCCCTCCTCCTACCCCAGCCTACTGGTGTCCAATGGTGCTTATTTCCTCCTTGGCGGCTCTCCTGCGATCACGCGCATTCTGGGCTTGGCAGGCGTCCCAGCGCCATCTTGTAATGGAGGACGGTGCCTCCGCCGTAAGCACGCCCGGACAGTTCCTAAATGTATATGTATGTATGTATATTTAGGAAAGAAAAGATGTGGAGGTAAGGGGTCTCTTTAAGACATTATATACTTAAGTGAGCAAAGGAATTGTATTGATATTTAGGTGAGTAAAATGATATCACAATGGATTATACTTTTCAGAGAACACTGATTATGTTGTGCATCTGGTTGTAATAGCACTTCAAGGAACCTTTGAAATCATGTATTAGCATTATAACTTGAATTAACTTATATATTAGCATTGAACTTGAATTAGCCTCATAGTGAAATAAGTCAGGGGCTTTCAATGATTTTTTTTCCCCCTAGTTCATGAAGGTATCTAGTGGTAGAAGTAGAATCAGAATGTCCTATGTGCTTCAGTTCTGTGCTACTGAAAGCAAAACATAATGTCCTACCATTGAGAGAGTAATAGAGTGGGGGAGGGGAGGGAAAGCTGATATATTCAGCCAGGAACGTTGCTCCATGACTGAGAGGAGTAATATTATCAAATATTTGGAGAATATCTGAATAAATCACAACAGGAACTTTCAGTAATAATCATTTCATGATACTGGATTTGTAAGAAAGTTTGAGCAGAACATAGTCTTCAGTTTCAACATGAGAAGTTATTATAGAGCAATAGAAGGGATAACTGGACTCCAAAGTAGAAGAACCCAAGTTATGATTAGACATCGATGTCTTTTGTGCTATTTTTTCAGTTATCTCTACATATGGTTGGGGTTACATTAATTCTTTTTGCCTATCAATTCATATTTTCTGAAAATTTCTTTATAGTGAATTTTTTTTTCATTCTCAAATATATTCTTTAACAATATTCATTGTGATTATAATGGGGACTACATCTCAAATCCTAAAAGTAGAACATTCTAATTGTGATTTATAGCAACTTTGCTTCAGTAACAGATAAGAATCCCACTATTTTAATAGCTTTATCTTCTATGTATTTCAGTGTTGATACCACACAACTACATCTGTAAGTATTATGTGTCCAAAACCATAATCTAATAAAGTTTAATGTTAAACCTAAATCATGTAGAAAACTAAAATGAAGATTTAATGGCTGAAATCACAATAGTAACATTTACATTAATAATGGTTAAATGTATTACATAATAAATCATGTTGAAAATAAAATGGAGTTACACACAACTGTTACAGTAACATTGGTTTTTATAATCATGCAAGCTTGTCTTTACTGGACAGTTTATTTCTTCCTACAGCTTCAAGATACAGTATATTGTTTCATTTCAACTTGCAGCACTTCTGTTAGCCTTTTCTACAGGGAGAGGTAGTAGTAATGCACCCTGTCATCCTTTCTGTACCTGGGAATGTTTTAATTTCTCTATCACTTGTAAAGCACTATTTTGCTACATAGAAGATTTGTGATTGATAGGTTTTCTTACATCACCTTAAATATATCATCCTATACCTTTGATTCTCAAAGGTTTGATGACAAGTCTGACAAGTCTGTTGATTGCCTTACCAAAGAGCTCTTACTAGTGACCCATTCCATCCATCTTGTTGCCTTCAAATTTTTCTTTATTTTTTTCCTGGTGCTTAAGAATATGGTTATAATTCACCTGGTGTGATTCTCTGAGTTTATCATATAGTTTGGAATTTTGCATCTTTATCACCATACCATGTCAAAATGACATGATGTGATATTTTATTTACTGTTTTCACTCTCCCTTCTAGGACTATCACAATGTTTAGTTTGCTTGATAATGGTGTCCCACAATTTCTTCAGGCTTTGTTAATTTTTCTGTAATCATTTTCTGTTCCTCAGATTTCTTCATTTTTTGGTTGTATCTTTAAATCTACTGTTCTCCCTTTTTAGATTTGCTCTCGCAGAACCTGCTAGTAAATATTTCAATTTTGTTTTGTACTTACAACTCCAGAATTTCTTTATGGTTCCTTTTAATTTTCTGTCTTTGTATTGATATTTCCATTCTGTGTAATGAACATTTTCTTGATTTCCTCCATCTCTTCAGTGGTGTAAACATTTTTTTAAAAAAATATTTTATGCATACAGGAACCTGGGGTACAGACCAGAGGTGCAGGGGTGAGAGGGTTTACCAGAGACAGAGTGGGGAACCGAACAGGAAGATGTACTGAAAGACACAGCTGAGGGGAGGAGTGGGCAAATAGGAGAGAGCTCGGTGGATCACACCCTGGCTGGAGATCAAACTCAGGTGCTGCAGTGGCTGTGGATTGCTTCTTAGTGCTGTGTTTTTGTTACAGGGCACCCCAGTGTGAATTGAGTTGCCTATCTGTGGGTCTCACCCACGCATTTTAAGATTCAATCGTACTGTGGGCACACAAAAAGTTCAATAATGGTTTATTTACAAGGAGAAAGGTAAAATAAACCAACCAAGGAAAAAGAGAGAAATGCAAGTTAACTAGAAGATCCTACCAGTTCTTCTGACTTGGACTCCACCAACACAGTGAAAACTGATCAAGAGCCAAATGACCAGCCGTGAACCACCAGGCCAAGAGAGCCCCAGAGCCCACATGTTCTGTTTTATCCTAACCTGGCTGCTCAGCTCCGCCCCCCACGGTCCCCGTGTGCTTCTCATTGGTATTGCTAGGATTTGTAGTTCCAGTATCTGGAGTGGGGACGAGTCCTTGAAACCTGTATCTGTTACATTTTAACCTTTGCGACATCCGGGAGGGCCCTCTGAACATTTTGAAAGCACTTTTTAAATATATTTATATAATTCTAGCAGATCAGTAATGGTGCCTTTTTAAAGTACAAATTCTGTTCATTTTTTTTTCTTTTGAATAGATATGTGCTTTTTTGGTCAAAAATTGACCTTCTAAATTTAATAATGTCATTCAAGATCAGGTTTTTCTCCTTCCCCAGGATATGCCCTTTTTTTTTTTGTTTTGTTTTTTTGTATTTTGCATGGATTTAATTTTCTTTTTGACTATTGCAATCTATTGTAAGTCAAAGACCAATTTGAAGTTTAAATGAAAGATCTTTTATTGTCTTTTTGTGAACCTGTGACTTCCCCCGGGGATATGCAGCAACTTTCTGATTTGACTTTTATATGTGGTTGCTTTTGAACATCCTATTCATCAATGTTTGGCTTGTAAAAGGAGAAAAAAAGAGAAATGGTTGGGGTAAAAGAAAGTGCTGCATCTGTAAATCCCCTGCAAGTTTTTCTAGTCAATGAGAGGGCTGATAACAATTAGGGGAGGTATACAACAGCTGTGGCCACTGACTCCAGCCGCACATCTGTGATGACCAATAATCCGCGATCAATAGAGGTGATGACCAACAACTAGTTGTTATGTCATATATTCGTGATATTTAGACAACAGGGCTCGTTTTTACCCTACCTCTCTTTCACAAATTGCAAGAAAGCTGCTGAAGGCTCCCATGCAGATCAGCCTACCCAAGTGGCTGAAAGAGTTGGAGATGAATAGCTGGTATTGTGTAAGAGCAGAAAGTAACTGTAATGTACTTTCCAATACTTGTTCTAGAAGTTTTGAGCCATCATTAGTCTCCAGGATTCCCAATAGCTATATCAGACAGACTCAGTTTATTGTGGCCCAGGTGAGGAGGGATTTCTGGTGCTCCCTATTCTACACAATTCTCTTCCCAATTCCTATCAAAATTTTACTGTCAATATCAATTGGTAAATTATAGCATGGCATAGTAAGTAGTTTCATTTTGAGTGCTTGTAGAATCTGGTTTGAGCTGTTTGTACCAGTAAGAATGGCATCAGATATTTTTGGAGTTACCTGTGAATTTTAGGCCTAGGGAAAAGTGAGAACAAATGTGCATCAAAATGATGCAGTATTATTTACAATAATGGAATTGATTTGATCTGGCTTCTCTAAGACTTCTGTGGTATCACTCACACCACAACAGTGTCTGTTTTGTGAAATTGGATTCTTTTTTGGGCAAATAAGATGGAAAAATAGCTGGTAAGTGAACAAGCAAAAAGGAAAATATTGAGCAGGACATAAATAGGGGCAAAGAAAATAATATGTTTTGAGAGTTTCTATTGTTAATTTCTTATAATAACTGGCATATTTTATTTGTGACAAATAGTACCACATGATTAAAAAGGAAAATAATGAAAACATTTCATAGCTAATAGAAAAAAATTAGTATTGTCTTAGAATAAAATTAGCTCAATTCCTATCTCTCCTTAGGAAAGGAAATAAATGATTTATTTATATCATTTGCTAAGTAACCTAAACCACACAAATTTAAAGAGGTAGAGAGACCTAAAAGTAAACAAAATGTATTTACCAGCTGTATAATGAATTCCCCTTAGGCACAGTGTAGCTACAGAAATAGTAGAACTGATGCATACACACTGATAGTCATAATTGTAGTGGGAAGCTAAGAAGAGAAATACGGGAGAAAAGGGAAAGGGAAAAGAAATGAAGGAGCTGAAGATTCCAGGAGAATGAAATGCTGGTGTCAAAATACACATCACATGCAAAGGCAGAACTTACTGTGAACAGATGTGGAAAAACACAAGTATGGATGACATTTGCCAAAGTAGTCATTTCAATCCATAACTCATGCTGAAATTTTGTTGTTGTGGATTGAAAAATACTAATGGTGAAATTCACAAGATTAAAGTTCATGTGAGGGTGTGTTGGGTGGGGGGGTGTCTCCCTAACAAAGTAATGCAAGCCCACATTTTCCTCTTTTGATTAGTAAACTTTGTATAATATTTAGAGCAAACAAATGTTAGTAATACTACATTGTGATTTTTATGTTTTGTTTATTGTAGGTTCTCATCCTTGGCACTGTTGCTATTTGAGATTTGAAACTGATACTTATAAAATGGGGGCAGGGAGGCAGTCCTTTGCATTGTGGGATGTTTAGTGATATTCCAATAGCTGTCACTGCTCCCTCTTCCCGGTATGTTGTGAAAAGCAAAATGTGTCTGGACACTGCCAGATACAAAAGTGTGACTGGTTGTGAACTTTGGGCCTGAGATAAGGCTTCAGAAATAAGGGGAAGTAGTTATGGATGTTGCAACTCCTGCCAGATCTCCTTGCCTGGTTGTTAACCTCTCTCCCAGCTGCAGCCGAGTGGTGCTTGGCAATATCTGACAGCTGCTCCCTTTTGTAGTTAATGTCCCTCAGCAAAGAGATCACCCTGTTTGGGAACTTAAGTACCACCACCACCATTTCCCTTTTCAGCTTCTGGAAGCCTATAGCCAGTGACTGACTGAGAGAAGGACACAAAAGTCTGGACTTCTTGTTTTCGTATGGAAATACCTCTGCTGGGCTGAGGCTAGTATTAATATTTAGATCTATTCCATCCACGCTATTTTCACTTGCTCCCCTTTCCCTTAAAAGCAGGCCTTTGGTAAATAAATGTCAGACCTTCTTTTTAGGTACCTACTGAAGCGACAAGACATTTTTTCCTTAAGAGTTATTTATTTATACATGCAAGACTTATGGTAAGGACCACATGTTCAGGGGGTGAGAGGATTCACCAGAGACAGAGTGGGGAGCAGAATAGGGGGATAGACTGAAATACACTGCTTAGGGGAGCAGAGGGCTAGAGAGGAGACATCTTCTGTGCCACGTGGGTCATTTCTCTGGCCAGGGGTCAAACTCATGCTGCAGTGGCTGCAGATAGCTTCATAGTGCTGTGCTTTAAACCCTTGTGCCACTAGGGAGTGTCACTTAACTTTGAGAATGGAAGAGACGATGGAAGAATTTGCCAAGTGTAGTAAATACAGCACTCTTCTGATACATTAATATGCCTAATATACACATGTAGATATCTATTTTATCACCTTGTAATTACTATAAATGAATTTGTGGTATTTTATGGATAATGAATTAATGCTCTTAAGTGAATAGAATTTACCAAATGTACACATGGACTATAGTGAAGAAATGAAAATATGAATCCAGGCTCTAGTTTGAGAGATTTATTCTTATTTGCTGCTCTGGAACTATGTAGAATATCCTGTTCTGAAGGAATTCAGTTGATAAGATAAAGCAAGCAAAATGCATTACAGGAAATGCTTACTTGCAAATAATATTTGCTTTTTGGTATATCTTGCCTCTGAAATATTGTAGCAGCTTTATAAATGAAGAGAATTGAGAACTTACAAACTTACCTGTAAAGAGTTTTTTTTTTTTTAATGCAAAGAAATGAGTATTACCAAGCAGCTTTGGGGTACATTATTTATTCTAAGTGAGTATATTCAAATGGAATTAATGAGTAGCTGAGTAACTATATCACATAGGTGTCATCACTTAACCATGGGAAATCATACACAAACACACATATAGGGAGAGAAAATATTCATCAGAATTTAAAGAGACATGTTTTGCATGTGTTCGTGGTTTGAGTAATCATTGGTAACTGGCTGAATGATGTCCTAACCTGGGGATTTGTGGGGTAGAAATGTTCAAATTGACAATTTTTCAGTTGGTCTGTAATGAAACTTGAAGTGACAACATGAAATCCCAACTTTAGTGAATGTTTTGTAGCAGAGTTGTGATGGTATGCAAATACTGCTTTCTGATAATGTGGCTGATCACTAGGTTAGCACTGAGAACTCTAGAGAACAGTATAGTAAGTCATCTCCTTGCAGTATTAGATATTTTAGGAGAATGATTGCTCAAGCCTTGTATCACTGGAAATTCATAGTTGGATTTTCTGGTAACAACCTGTATTTTTATTTCAAGAAACTGTTCAAATCTTCACATCTTTGAGTTGTCACCCATACATTGCAGTCAGTGAGCAAAATACTCCTGTGTTAGTGCATGTGCCCCCCACTGTTTCTTACTGCTAACAGCAAGACTAAATTTTATGAAAGTTGTAGGAGTTTCATTTAAACTTTCAGCCAGATAAAAGGTGTATCTAATCTTCTTTTTACATAGAGATTAGTCATTTTTCATTCAGCCGGAGATCTTACATCATATAGAATGGAAAATGCTATCTATAATTGGGGAAGAGAAAACATTTATGAGAGTTATTTTAGTCAAGTGCTTGGAATTAGTCACTTTAAAGTAGGTTCATTTGTGGTAACAGTTTCCATTCGTTAGTATTTAAAGCAAAGTTTGTACTTACTGTTCCCCTTTAAGTTTGATGTTCATTAGTAGTTTTATGTGGATACTCAGGACCACCAATTATGTACTTTGTGGGATATCACTGTGAGACTCCATCACCTCTGTACTAGGAAAGAGAAGGGTGGAAGGTTGTTTACTGACCATTAAATAGATTCCAGGAGGCAAATATGTGCTTCCAAGTTTATGACACAATGTATTCTAGTTCATAACAGGTGCTCATTAAATAGTACTTACTAGTATTATCAGGAGTGGTAGTAATATTATTAGGTAATATAGAATACTTTTAATTTTATCACAATGTGATATTGTTCACTGATATATGTCATTTCAATGCTATACAAAATTATTTCAAATTACCCTTAAAGGAAGAAATGTAAGAAAATGCCCTCCTTTTCATTGACTATTCCTTTGCCTATGATAAAACTTATTGCCATCCCAATTTATCAATATCATGTGATGTGAACATTGTGGAAGAAAATTATCTTTGATTCTGTGGCAAAATTAGAATGTGTTCCATATGTAATGTAGTGAGCAATGGATGAATTGTACACAATAAATCTTAGACTCTGTTTGACTGTATTAAGCAGTAGTTAAGATTTGCAGGTAGATAGTTGTTGCCAATTTTAATTATTATGAATGTAAATAGAGACAATCAGCCATTAGATTTGAAAAGAAGATTGAGCCTAGAGATAGCTTTATTCAACATGAAAGTGTTTATGCAAATGTTTCATATTTAGAATAATCGAATTGCAAGACAGAACAAAACTTCCAACCTAACACTTGGACTAGTCAGATTGGCAAGATTTTCATTTGTGATAGTATGAAATTGTAAGATAATTGGGCAGGGAACACCAGCCCAACTGTTATAAAAATGTGCAAGAATTGATAAAGTAAGTGATTTGGACAACAATTTCCAAAGACTTGCAGCAAAGGAAGCACTGCAATGTATATATACCAAAGCACCTGAAAGGAAACATCAGCTAAATAATAAAGAATTGGAAGAATTTAGTTAGGTGGAGAGAAGAAAAACTCTATGAAATGGAGCTGAAAATATGAATTTTCTGTAAATGCAAGGTAATTTTGTTAATGTTAAATTCAGAAAATCCTGTTTGCATTGAAGAGGATACCCTTAAACATTTTGCCTGCTCTGTGTGTGTACATGTGTAAGAAAGAGAAGAAACTGACAAGAAAGGTGAATTGGTGATAATGGCTAGTTTTCATTGAGGTAAAAATATTCTGTGATTCTGGACCCTCCATGGTGGTTAAACATAGCACTAAGAAACTAAAGCCGCTTCAGCGTGAGTTCGATCCCCACCCTGGAGGTGATCCACATGGCTCGGCATACCTCTCCTTATCTGCCTGCTGCTCCCCTCAGCAGTGTAATCGTGGATCTTCCTGCTCTGCTCCTCAGTCTATCTCAGGTGAAGCCTCTCACTTCCCCTGCACCTCTGGCCTGTACCCAGTTTTGTTTACATAAATAAACAAATCTATTATATATATATATATATATATATATATATATATATATATATAAGATTCGATGATTCTATGATTCTAATTAGAGTTAAAGGAATTAGTATGTGTACATGTAAAGTTCATATATATAAATGCTATATGTAATATACACACATCTGTATGTGCATGAAATTGAGTGCTTACTCATTCTAGACATTTCCCAAATATTTGAATTGCATTTGCTTTTATAATCCTTACAAAAGCAGTGTGATATAATGAGGTAGCTGGTATTATTTATTTTATAGCTTGGGACAGTGAAACATCAAGGGTTTAACGGTATCTCCAAGATCTACTGCCATGTTACTAAGCTCTGAAGGCCCGGTCTCGGATTCTGAAATATAAACATGAAATGCAAACTTCCCCAGCAGAAGGACACAGAAGCATTAGTGAAAATGAAAAATGGAGCAGATCCAGGCTACATATTTCACACTTTGAGCAAATGGGATACTTTTCTAGGGCAAGGCTTTGATTTACTTCAGTGATAATGTTATTAAGAGTAATGATAATAGCATTGATAACTAGCACTTATCAAGATCTTAATGACTAGATGCCATTTTAAAGCCCTTATATATATTATTTTAATTTTCACAACAATGCTCTAAAGAAAGGTCCATTATTATCTCCATTTTATAAATGAGAGAATGAGGTCCATAGAGCTTAAAAAATACAAAGAAGAAAATCTGTCTTTTTTTTTTTTTTTCACCTTGTTCTCCTCCCCCTCCATCTTCCATCTCCCTACATACAGGAGGGGTGTGGCTGTCCCCCAATATTAAGCTGCCATAGCTCTGTGGTCACAGAGATTAAATCAGAGACATCCGTTTGTTCAAGTACCTGTTACCCCAAATTTCTTGCAGTGAAATGTGGATCCTGAATACATTAGAATAAAACTTGGGTCCTTCATAATTACAGCTTGCTGGAGTAGAACCTGAAACACATATTTGAGCTCAAAAGTATGTCACCTATGCTATCATCCAGAATCCCCCTATCAGTTCTTCCAAATAAAAGGCATTTCCTCAAAGCATTTGAGCACACAATCATTAAAATAAAATTAATACTGACTTATTAATGCCTGTGTCACTACCAGATGCTGCCACTTAAAGTCATGGTTGTGTCATTTTTCACAATGAAGGCAATCATAGCCTTGTAATTTTTGGTCAACTTCTTTCTTTGCCTTCCCTGCATCTCACTATATATATAATCTCACTAAATATGTATCATATATAATATATATACTATACATGATGCATAGATTATATATTATATATAATCTCGCTATATATGTTATATATATAATCTCATATATATGTATTTTATACGTGTGTGTGCGTGTGTGTATGCCTGGTTATCATACTAGTGTACTAGTGTAATATTTCATTTTGTCTTTGTTTTAAGCAACTTTTTTTTTTTTAAGATTTATTTATT
>NW_004567112.1:41925211-41930053 GCF_000260355.1 Condylura cristata
CTGTGTGTGTGTGTGTATGTATGTGTGTGTGTAAGAATTGGGATGTAAGTCAGAGGTGTGGGGAGTGAGAGGGTTCACCGTAGACAGTGGGGAGCAGAACACGCAGAGCAATTGAAATGCACTGATAATGGGTGCAATCATGATTGAGACAGGAAAGGTCTGCTGCATCATGTGGGTCAAGTCCCTGGCCAGGGATCAAAGTCAGGCCCTGGGCATTCACAGTGGTAGTGGTAAGAATTAACCCCTAGACCAGCAGGGAGGCCCTGAACCTTAAGAATGTAAAGAAAACGTCAAGTAGAAATGATGTTATTTTTGTAAAAATCTCAGGAACAATATACCAAGGACGAATATCAGAATGTATACATATCTGCAAACAGGCATAAGTTATCTGATTTTAGAAAGGTAACTTGTACATGGTTTTCCAACAGAATGGTCAGGTATAAGAATAAGCTTTCCTGTCAGTCCCTTAGAAGATGTATGGTATGCCAAGATTGTCTCCCATTCAGAGGAGTGTCTTTTAGTTACTGTTTCTCGCACTGTGCAGTAATTTTAATGTAGTCCCAGTTTTTTTTTTTTTAAGATTTATTTATTTTTACATACAGAACTGGGGTACAGGCCAGAGGCTCACGGGCGGTGAGAGGCTTCACAAGAGACAGAGTGGGGAGAAGAACAGGCAGATCGACAAAGTACACTGCTGAGGGGAGCAGCGGGCGGGTCAGGAGAGGTCTGCCACGCCATGTGGTCACCTCCGGGGCAGGTGGGAATCGAACTCATGCAGAAGTGGCTTTAGCTTCTCAGTGCTGTGCTTTAACCCGCTGCACCACCAGGGTGGGCCGTAATCCCAGTTTTTTATATTCATTTCCTTGCTTGTTGTTGAGGACCAGTCCATGAAGACATCAGTGAAGGTGATGCTCTGAAATGTTTTTCCTATGTTTTCTTCTGTATTTTTATGACTGTAGGTCTTACATCTATGGCCTTTAGCCATTTTGAGTTGATTTTTTGTGCATGCTGTGAGATAGTGGTCTAGTTTATTGTCTTACATGTTGTGCAGTTAAGGAAATTTTCACAACCATGCTTGTTGCAGCTCTATTTACAATCACCAAAGGAAGGAAATAGCCTAAGTAGCTAAAACAGAGTAGTGGATCAAGATGTGGTATACACAAACAATGGGATATTTCTTAATAATGAAAAAAGAAAAAATGGTAATTGTGGCAACATGGATGGAGCTGAAGGGATAATGCCAGTTGAAGTAAGTCAGGAGAATGATCAATACTAGATATGTCAAATATATATATAATATGGAGATATCAAACTAAGGGTTAGGTAAATACAAGTTGTAAAAGTAACCGTTGAAAGCTGACTATAAGATGTAGACGGATGGGGAGAACCAAGAGTGAAGGAAGCATAATAGATGATGATGATGGCGGAATATGGGTAAATCTGTAACTCTGTAGTAGTTGCAAGCCAGTGGATATACCTGAGAGATGGGCTTCCATACTTAGGAATACCAAAGGTAACATAAGCCAGTATTATTTCATATATATATATGCCTATATATATGTACATACATATACATATATATGCCTATATATATACAGACACATACATATATATGCCTATATATATATATATATATACACACACACACAGACATAGTCATATATATGCCTATATATATACACAGACACATATATGCCTATATATATACACAGATATATATGCGTATATATACACACATATGTAATATGTGCACACATACATATATATACACACATATGAATAGCTAACTTATTCTTTGCAAAAAGTAGGATGCTATGTTTATGTATGTATGAATCAGCTCCTTTGGTTTTAATCTACCAAATATGTAACATTGATGGCTATTTTACAGATGAGAGGCCTGTGCTCCATTGATATTTAATAAATTGTCCCTATTCACATACCTATAGTAAGATGAAGACGGGGAAGTTCAGGTATTGCTGAGTCCAAAATTCACACATATGCTTTGTAAGATGTTCTTGTGTCATAGAAAATGGAATCCAAAAACAAGAAGCTTTCCATGATGCCTATACCCTGTAGGGTTATCCAGGTGTGTGTGGGCATGAGTCAGAGTAAGTGGCAATGCTGACAGAAAGGTACCTGCATGCTGGCTACCTGTAGCAAGGGGTTTTGATTAAGAGTCACACAGAGATTTTTTTCTTTCCTAGATCATTTCATGACATGGGATTATTTCTCATTAGAGGATACTGTCAGCTATATATGAGAGCCTGTGTGAAACTATCATGTAGCATGTAGATCACAGTGCATAGTAACAATTAGCACGACTATTAGCAATGGAAACATCAAATAATAATAATAATAGTTGAACTTTATTGAGGTTTGCTATATATATAATATATAAAATATATACATAATATGTGTGTGTGTGTGTGTGTGTATCAGCGTTCTTTACATGTATTGTTTTAATCATTAAAGTGAGGCAGTGATGCCTATATTATTTTTAGTATTTCACAATTTTTTTTTATTTTATTGCATCATTGCTCATTTTTGTAGAAAATGTGATTTCTCACTTCATATAGTGCCCTTAATTCTCCCACCACGGTGGTAGACGTGACCATCAGCATAGTACCTTGTGCTCGTCCCTCTCCAGTTTTGATTGCACTCCAGCCTTTTGCCTGCTGTGTGCCTCAGAATTATGCTTTGCTTGCAGATTGTGTCCTTTTCCCTATCTTTTGTTCAATTTCCTGATATCTTCCCTGGAAGTAAGACCATCTGATATTTTGCTTTTTCCTTCTGATTTATTTTGCTTGGCACAATCCCCCCCAGCCCATCCATGTTTCCTCAAATGCCATGAGTTTACCTTTTTTGATCACTGAATAGATTTTCATATTGTGTATATGTCACATCTTCGAAATCCATTCATGACTTTATATATTGTGAAGCAAAAATGAAAGAGCTGGCCTTAGAGGTAACAGAATTGTTATGCAGCAGACCCAAGATTCAGATGTAGGCTTTTTGACTCACTCCTAACCAGTCCATTTCAAAGTGTCTTAAATGCGAATTACCTTGAAGTAAATGAATAACTTGAGTTTAGCAATATACAATTCTTCTGTGCTGAATATCTTTTCAGTTCTGTTCTCACTTCTCCCTGTAAGTACAGTTAGAAGACATGTTGCTAACAGCATAGGAAACAGGCAGTAACAATGCATCTGTGTGGGTGTTTTCCCTTGTTTTGACTCTTCTGCCCATGCATGAGTTCTTGCTGTGTGCTGTGGTGTCTGTGCTATCCTCGATGTCAAGCTGCTGTTCAGGCCATCTAGAGCCTGTGCTGTAGAGCACCTTGGAAAGTATTTCAATGATTTTAACAAAAACCGGCTATAATAATAATGGAACAGATGAGTATAGCGTTCTCTGAAATCTAAGGAAAATATACTTCTGTGACATCTGAAAGGTTGACGTATGTCAAATGTGTCTTTCCTATTATCCCATGTAAGTCGACAAAACAGGTGGTGGGGGATTAGGAGTTGGCGATGTATATGACATGAACATTCTACACTGAAAGTAAGTGACCCAGGAAAATATGTTCTTGAAGTGAGACATAAATGAGGATTGATGGAGCCTTTCTAAAGTATAATTTGTTGCCATTTGTATTTTCTCTAGTGTTGCAAGTGATAGGCATCTTAACAATGTTTCAGGATTTGCATATGATTAATATTCAAGCAGGTGCCATAGAACACAATCATTTGTGAGGGAAAGATTAGATCAGTGTAAGAAAATATAATACAAAATGGGGTAGTGGTAGTTGACTGCTTTTAAAATATGTTTAATAATACTTAGTATATAATAAGCACTGGTTAATAGGTATATAAATTATGTAAATGTTAGCTAAAATTTGTAATTATACTTGTGATTTTGGAAAAGAAAACTGACCTCTTTTTTCAAATTGGTTAAAAGGGAATTTCAGTTTCACATATCCCAAGGTTTGCTTTCAGAATTAGATATGATAATGGATGTAATATTTTTTGGTAGGATAAAGAATCACTAGCTACTAATTATTGTTTGGGGACTCATGACAAGTATGACTTAAATTCTTTATGTATTACATGAGTTAAATAAGAATGATTAAATCATCTGTGGAAGCAAACTGTCATGTTGTGTGTGTAAAGCTTTCCAAATTTCACAATAGGTTTTGATAGGTTTTAATCCTTAAATTTGATTGGAAGTCTGTGAATGCTAGTATTTTACCACATATAAAGTTGGATGCCTAGACCCAGTGTTCCATAAATCAGATAAATGTTGTTACACTGCAGAGATCAAACATAAGCATCCAAATTCTGGGTTTGTTTAAAAACCCATATGTGTCCAGTCAAAATCTCTAGTAAAGTGAACTCACATATTCTCTGAATAGCTCTTTCACTACTCTTCCATTTGTGCTAAGCTTTATCTAATCTCTTTTCCACAATAGTTACAAGGACAGAACAGGTCACCTAACAAAACCCACAATAGCATCAGAGTGAATGCTGTCATGAATATATAAAACACATAGTAAAACAGTATATTTTGCAGTAGTAAAACAGTATATTTTGCTAGTTTTCTGTATTGTTGGGGTGAAGGCAAGAGATGTGATTTACAGAAAAATAGCAAAATACAGTTACTAGGTTGAACTCCCTATTATTATAAAATAATATACAGTAGTACTTTCAAAGTATCTTGTGGTTTGAATGTGCAAGGAGAATGGAATAAATTCCATATATAATAGTGCAGTTCATGTATGTCATCAAGTGTGCTTGTATAATTTTACCATGTTATTTGTTTGGAATATATTTGTCTGCCTCCCCCCCCCCC
>NW_004567112.1:41930153-41940856 GCF_000260355.1 Condylura cristata
GCAATTAGATAAGAGAGCTGCCTCTCCCAGTGTTGATGAGTCATCTCTTATTGGAGACTTACCTTTATCAGCCTGTGTCTTAGTTGTTTTCCAGTTGTCTCTCAAGCTGTTGTTGCTTTTTCCCAAGTTAGTCTCTTTATTCTTAGCCACTCCCTACAGTTGAGGCTGTCCAATGGCTATCTTTGCCCACACAGGCTGGATCACAAACACCTAAATGCATACTGATTGAAAGCAGACCTCTGGCAGCAGCTTTTGCAATATGCAAATAGGTTTTTTTTTTTTTTTCAAGAAATACTGGGAGAAGTGGATTTCTGTCAGTTTTCTGCACTTAGTAGATAAGATAGGCATGGGGAGTCCTCAGGAAACCCCTTAAGGAGTACCTCTGCTGTTACTAGCATGGCAAGGAACACCCCTGTGCCCCCAAACCTGCCTGCTCTAAGTAGGTTCTGCCATGTGCCACATCAAGACATAACATACTGGAATGCCTAAGATCTTTAATGGAAAGGAACCTTAATACAATTAGTATACAGTAAAGAGAAAGAACAGAGAAAGATGGAATAGATGGAATAGTTTTCACAGGAACTTGCAAAGTTACCCATCCCCTCATGGGTACAGGCCAGTCAAACAGGGTTGGCCCAAAGCAGGACTGCTGAAGTCAAAAGCTTGTCCCAAGCCAAGGTTCCTTCTGGTGGGGGTCCATAGAAAAGGGGTAGAAGGGGCCATACAAGTGTGGAAGAATAAGATCAAAATCAAAGTATAAGCCGAGACCAAATGCTGTCATTTCAGCCTCCCCATGGGTCTCTCACTTCACTCTCAAATGTCTCCTTCCTTGTCTCCAAGTCCCTGGTGCAAGTTCCAAAACCAGGAAGCATTATATACATGAGCTTCTCCAAGTATTCTAAATCTCCTCTCCAGTATTTTCTCACTTCCCTTCCCTGCTCAGTTCCACCCTTCCTTAGGAGGTCCATGGGACAGGGGACCCTTCCTTTGTAGATTTTCACTACTCCAGCAGCCTGTAAGTAGGCAGATAATATGCCCATACTAAAGGATAAGGGGACTTTTGGCCCTGAGGAAATCTGTTATGGTTTTCAAGAAAGAAAGAGGAAAGTTTACTAAGAATTATAGTGGTGTAGAACTGGACAGAACCTAATAAATCATTCAATGCAATCCATATATTAGGCCAAGAAATGTGAGTTTTGTACATAGCTTAGTAGATAAAGTAGCTAGGGCAGAAATCAGTTAGTAGTCAAACTAAAAATTGAACATATAATCTCTCATGGTTAAAAATACCATTCTATTATTTTATGTTTGTTTCCAGTTATAGAAGTGAGAGCTTCATTATGAGAAATCTGAGAGGGTTGGTAATAGGCTGGCAGGAAAAAGATTCAAGTCCGTGAGCTACCTGGCAATGATGTCTTATCAAAACTGCTGTCTGTGCAGGATTAGTTCCAAGATCTGGGGTGAGGCAGACCTAAAAGTTGTGGCTAAATTAGACAATACCAGAAAGGTTAAATAAATTCAGGGCTAGAATCCAGGGAGAACATTAGATGAAAGTTTTTGGACAGTTCATAGGTAAGAAAGGTTATAAATCAGACTTCCTTCTGTGATGTTGTCCACCAACCCTTCTCAGCCTGTAGTCATATCATTTGGTTCCAATAAACTGTGTCAAGGTTATAGATGTGACCATCAATTCATGACAGCAGTCATGTTTTGCATCATCCCTGTGACATAAGTGGGAGAACATAAAATCTGCTGAGAAAAGCAGAAGAAATGACTCTTCCTAGCTCCCTCAGTGTAAATGTAGACATTGTGACGTTTTTTGTCTCAGGTATTGTATGAAGTATATGTGAGGATGAAAATCGGGAAAGAACAGAATATGAAAATCTTGATTGTGATGATGCTATATACCCCAAGAGACAGCATTCACCTAAATTCAGAAGGTTATTCACTTTCCAGAGTCACCCCATAACAGCTGTGTTACATTCTTACTGATACTGCTTGCAACCATCATTTAGCTTAAATATCATTTAAAATCCCTAATTTTGATCAGTATCATTACAGGGCAACCAAGTGTGAATGTAACTATAGAGTTCATTTAGGAAATACTTTCCCCCTTACAGTGTCACCTTCATTTTCAATATTTTGCTTTCTATTAAGGCAACAGTAAAAGAGATCGTAAGTGTGTTATCTTTGTATATAGGACAATGAATCTGAACTTGTTTTGATTAAACAGGCTTTTCCCTTCAGTTTCTTATTGTAGCTGTTCTAGCATGGAAAACGTGTGTTCAAACTGTTATGATGTATTAGATGCATGAAAGCAAAGAGGATTATATTCATCTCTGTAGGAATTTTGAGAAAATTTATCATCACTTTAATTTGAACCCACAGACCAAAAAAAAAAAAAAAAAAAATTGGAGTTAGGTGTACATATCCCTTTAATTTTATATCTTATTTCCCGATGAAAATCAAGGCAAGTAAATACCATTTCATTGTGGTAAATACAACAGTGGAAGTGTGTGGAAAGTGAAACATGGAGCACAAATAAATTACTAATAATCATTACCTTAAAGGTGAGGATGATGTGGGAAACATCAGTGTAGAAAGAGGGGGGCAATGCAGCCAAGTTTTGAAGAGTAGGCATAAATTGAAGGAAAACTGTTAGAATAAAGACCAATATTGTAAAAGGCATAGGCTAATGATTTTCATTGTATGCTCTAAGAAAGGAACTTGGAGCAGCTAGATTGGTGAAAGAGAAGGTTGTCAAAGTCATTTGACAATATAACATGTTCCGTCCTTTGGATATTATCTTAAGGTTATGTATGTTACATTGAAGTTTGTAAAGCATGAAAGTATTATCAGAATTATTATATTTTAGGAAAAAATGTACAATTTGGGAATTGGTGTAAAGAAAATAAGACCACTGTAAGCGACTAATGGGAAAGCATTTCAGTGATGCACAGAAAAGGGACGTTAACTGTAATTCAGGAAGTGGATGTACAGTTGAAGAAAGTTTAAGATAGAGAATCCTACATGATGGTGACCACATAGAGTAAACACGATTTGGTGAATATTGTAACAACAGTTACACATATTTGTGGGCCCTCCCTGGTGGCACAGTGGGTTAAAGCACAGCACAACCAAGGGAGTCACAGCCACTATAGCAGGAGTTTGATCCCCAGCCCCGGAGATGACCCACATGGTATGGCAGACCTCTCCTGTCTTACTGCTGCTCCCCTCAGCAGTTTACTTCGTGGATCTGCCTGTTCTGCTCCCCACTCTGTCTCTAGAGAATCTTGTCTCCCAGATACCTATGATCTGCTCTTTACCCTAGTTCTGTGTGCATAAAGAAATAATTGTTTAAAAAAAAAAAAGCATTTGTTAGGCACTCTTCCAAGTGTTTAACAATAATGTTCAAATATGACTTAATTGTCATTTCACCTGTACTATATACAATTGTTCCTGTTTTTTAGATGAGAAAACAGAGAGTGTAAAAACTCAGTAGATCTTCTGAAGTTATCAATTACTGTGTTAGAAAAAAAATTGAATGTAAGGCATTTCTTTCTGAAGGCTGTGTTTTCATCCTCTTATCTGTTCTGCTGATGTAACTAGGAAGACTATGGTGTAGGCATGGGTTGCAGTCAAGGTTTTTGCAGTATTTCATGTGTAAACATGTAAAGTGTGTTGAAACTAGCATAATGGGAAGCCAAAGAGATGGGAAGGAAAACGGAAAGCCAAGAGATGGAAAGGAAATAAAAATTGAATGTATGTGGGAAAATATATTCTTAAAAGATTTGTAATATTATAGCCTACATTTTTCTAATTCTTTTTTGCAAGATGTATGTATTTATGCATACAGGACTGAGGCAAAGGCCAGAGCTGAAAGGGCGGTGAGAGTATTCAGCAGAGAGAGTGGGGAGCAGATAAGGCAGAGCTATGAAGTATACTGCAGCGGGTGAGACAAAGACCTGATGTGCCAGGTGGGTCACCTGTGAGGCTGGGGATCTAAATAGCACTGAAGCGGCTGCAGCTAGCTGGCATTGCTGTACTGTCAGCTGCTGCGTCACCAGGGAGGTCCTTTTTAAAAAAAAATTTAAGAGTACCAGGGAGCGTGAAATATAGAGAAGGGAGTAAAAGGAAGGGAGGTTTGTATAGTATAGATATACATATATGCATAGATATATTTAAAGGAATAACTCAAATGTCACTGACTTTCATTCCACTTTCTACACTTATTATGACTGGAGCTGCTTGTGGGTATACAGGGGGCATATTCATGAGTAATCCAAAAAAGCATGACTCTCCTTGGCATTGCTACTTCTCTACTTGCTGGTGTCGTTTCTTTCAGTTCTGCAGTGACTCTGTTAGGTGGTGAGGAATCCAGTTCCACAATGCTAGACCCCAGCTTCTGCTTTTGAAGTTCTCACAGCTTCTTAAAATAATGGCTGTATTTCATAGGTCCAAGTTAAAAACCCTGACCTCTTGCTACTTGAAATCTTTCACTCCTAAACGAGCTTGTCTTTGGTCCTCATTGCAACATTTGTGCCTTGACCTCTTTCCATTCTCCCAGAGCTTTATATGTTCCTTTTTGTAGTGACTTCTTTGCCCATGGTTTTGTTTCTTTCTCAGATAATTAATGAACAGTAGATCAACACATGTTTATTGTTTCCATACCTATAGTCAGCATTTATTTATTTATTTATTTATTTATTTATTTATTTACTTATTTATTTTCAAAATGATAGGTTACCTTCTTCAAGAGTTGGACTGTAGAGACCGCAGTAGGTATACCTGAGTCGAACATGGTGTTGTTCAAGAAGTAAATTGGATGTTAAAATGGAGAAGCAAGGATAAAGTAACTGTAGGTGAACAGTAGGTAATGCATGCTCATGAAACATAAAGATGGATTTGCAGCAAGACTGGTGAATAGTACAAGTGAGAAATAGCTACAAGAGACAGTTCCAACGTGGTTGGAATGTAGCTATCAGGAGACTGATATCTGAATGTGAATCTTTTCGGGTTATGTATTGAGAACTGGCAATGGTATTTGCGTAGGAATGGTTTTAATAGCAAGTACAGAAGTTACTGTGATGTGTGTAGGAATGGTTTTAATAGCAAGTACAGAAGTTACTGTGATGTAAAGAAGAAAGCATGGTCCATGATGGTTACAGCAAAGGTCAATAATGTTATAAAATGTGGGTTCCTGCCACAATTCCCTCTGCAACTGTCATGTATTATGTTCCCTAGTAATGTCAGGATGGATGCAGCAGTTCCAAATTTCACATTTGTACACAACTACATCTTAAAGAAATGAAAAGAACCAGCTCTCTCTTTCTATGACAGTGACATTTTATTACAAAGAATGATTCCTTCCCATAACCACCCAGTAGACTTTTCTCTATTAACAGGACTGGATCATATTAAACAGCCCTAAATTAGTTGGAAAGGGTAATGGACTAATTAGGCATAGTCCATCAAGTTTGAGTACATTTTTACCTGAAGAAAATCAGAATTCTGTTAGAAAAGAAAAATGGGGAAATGAGTACTGAATATTCAACTAAAAGAATCTGCCACAGAAGATGTTATGGATGATAAAGTAATAAAATGGAATGCTTACTGAATGTATAAGGCAGAAATTAGTAAAAATAAATGCGATGGCCATATTAGTAAGCATTGGTGTTATGGGAACACTCTTGAAGGTAAATAAAAAACCATAATTAGGGTCAGCCTCTTGTTCCTACAGAAGAGTGTATCAGCCTATTTTGCATATTACTAGCACAGTATTCAGTCCAGACAGAGCTTCTTATGAACAGAACCGTTTCACTGAACACTGTATTGATAAAGTAGGCTTTGAATGTGATTACCAGGTAGAGTTTTAGCTCTTGTCCTTTCTTCCCCACACAAGGAATTACATCAGAATAGTAGCCATGGACAGGATATAATTAGAGGGATAACCTTACTGGCACACTAATTTATAGACAGTAAGTCATCCCTCATTTCAGTCACTGTAATTTGAAGTCCAATCACTGTCACATTACAACCCATGGGGCACATAATGCAAATAGTTGTAATGCATCCATATGTGAGGTGAAAAATGGTGATCTCCATGACAGCCCTCTTGCATTGTGACCACTGTGTGTTGTTATTATATTTTTGCAATTATTGGATGTGTGCATGTTTAAGTTGAAGAGTGATATTAAGAAGAGGATTGAAAAGCCAAGCATCTGCAGCTGAACACACACATGCACAGCAATAAACACACCATGACCCTCAGTTCATTTGTAGACATGTAGCAATGAAAAAGTAGTATAATAATAGATTATAAAACTCAAGTGGTTTTCTTTGTCATAAATATCAGTATTTCTCTTTCACAGATTCAATGAAGAAGTAGGAGACTCTCATTGTGGTTTTGGTTTGTACTTCCCTGATAACAGATGTTGAATATTTGTGTGTTTTCTTTGGAGAAGTGTCTGTTTTGCTACTGTACCCACTTTTGACTGGAGTGTTTCTTCTTGTGGAAGTGTATCAGTCCTTTGTCAATATTGGCTATCAAGCATATATGGTGTGTAAAATTTCAGAAGTGTCTCTTTTGCCTATTTTTGCTCATATCCACACAATGGAATACTGCTGGGCTCTCCAAAAAAGCAAAACCACAGAGAAACTCCCACTTCTTTTGATATCAGTGGAACTGACTTAATCAAATTAAATGAGAAGGAAGAAGACAATCTGCAACATTGTCACTTCTGTGTGGAATGAAGAGAAAAAAAAAAAACAGATAGTCAATGGAAATCAATTCAATAACAAATCCTAGGGATATGATGGTAACATGGAGTTACCAGAAGAGTAGAGGGGCATAGTGGAGTATGAAGGAAGAGTATCGGTACCTTGTTGGTGGGTATTATGTGGTAACCTACACTGAAGGGTGTAACACATATCTTTAATGCATGCATGGTGTTGTAAGCCACTGTTGCCTCAAGTAAAAAAAAAAAAAAATGGAAGAAGTGTTGTATAGTAGCACTGGGAACATGTTTCTGGAGAATAGGCATTAAATTGGAGAGTAGCATTCAGAAAAAACTGCAGGTAATTGATGGAGGTAAATGTTCAGGGAATAAAACCAAAACACTCCCCAACTCCCCAGTACAATGTGTCAGTACAGAATACAGAGTAAGAAGTCTGGTTGGGAGATCTTGGCAAGAGCAAAGTAGTCACAAATGCCAAGAGACTTTTCATTATATTACTAATTATTGTTTCCTTGAGATAGCTGCAAGCAGCATGAAATGACTGAAAGGGTAGAGGATGTGTGGCTCTATAGATTTGGGTTTAATGTCTGGTTTATGTCATACTGCCTTTGTGACCAAAGCCCAAACCTTCTCTTAAGGTCTGATTAATGGGAGAAAAGAATACCTACTTCATAGAATTGTTATTAGGATTATAGATAATAGTTTAAAGCACATGACCTTGACACAAATGTAGAGATGAAAACTGTTGTGACAATGTCTTTTGTTGACTTTTTTGCAATTGCCATTGGAAAAAGTTTGTTGTTTTCCAAACCACTGAGCACCTCAGCGATGACAGAGAATAATTGTATTCACTGCTCATTATCCTTGAACTGTCCTCATAACCGGATATGAGGTAGTTGTTGGTTCACCTTGTTACAGAAGCAAGAAGAGATTTCAAGAGGGATTATTTGAATGTATGTAGCTTGTTTCCAGAGCTAATATCTTTATTATCCCTACCCACCTGACTACACACACCTATGTAGTAACAGTGAAAAACTGAGGGCTTTTTTTTTTTTTTTTAAATCACACAAGGGGAAAGATGATGGTGATTAAGAAGCACACATGTCTCCACATTGACTCTATATACTGATTCCCAGTTCCTGGGGGTAGGTTAGGGGTTTGCTGCTTAGAAGCTGGGGCTTGTTACCAATATAGTTTCTTGTCTCCAAACAGCTGGAAGGGCAGCAACCAGCTGCTGTGAAATGTGTTTGAGTCTCATCCCTTCAAGTAGCAGACAGCTGTGCTTATCTATAGAAGACCCTGGAAGATTGTTTTGTGTTTTATGAGACACTCTAGGCAGAATGAGAGAGATTGCTGATTTGAAAAGAGACTAAATTCAGGAACAGAACCTTCTAGTATTTCCCCACTGCGGACACTTTTCCAACCTCTGATAGCCACTCAGATATAAAGTTTGTGAGCCTCAAATAAATAGTCGACAGTTGTTTTAAAGACACTTTAATTGTTTTGCTCAAGGTGCATTTTTTACAGCAGACATATTCCATGTCTCACATCTGAGATAACAGCATCCTGTTGCAGCAGGCTTTTCCTGCAATAATTTTGGAAGCACTGTTCTGTCCGTTACCTGATGCCCCTTGTTGCTAGCATGTTGATGAAGCAAAAATGGTATGAGTTAATACCATTGTCTGTTATCTTAGATTTCGAACAGTGACACAATAGAAATGGCAACATCTTAAGCCACGGGGCTGGTGCAGCATCTAGATCTCCCAGTGAAATGAAACTATAGGAAGCATAAGTGATTAAAAGGGCAGCTGAGGGTGCAGAGAATTGGCAGCTTTATCATAGATTTTGTTTTTGCGAGTATTTGAAGCGAGTGATGTCTCCAGTGAAATGTTACGATTAGAGAATTGTGATGTTCGGGTTCGGACATTGCAACAGGCCAGTGCTATAGTTCAGAGTCATGTTAGTCACGGCCAAATCTTCAAAGAGTTTGGAAAAATGGAATGCCAGAGGAAACTTGCAGCTGGCGGCTGAATGTTGCATGTTTTTTTTCAAAATCACAGGATGGGTGACATTTTAAAACCAGAAAGTTTTGTTTGTATACAATAGGTACACACATGTAGACAATAATTTAAAGTTCATTTATGCCTTCATCATGTGCTCCTGTAGCCCCTTCCTCCCCAACAGAATACCAGAATTTTGCTAAAGAAGCAGCATAAATGTGTTTGACACTATTTTAAAGGTCAGTAGTATGTCACAAGTTTGAGAGGTAAATAAGTTATTTCTTATATTGTACTAAGATTCACAGTCAGAAAAAGGAGTTAGATTCATGTATAAGTTTCTTTGATGGAATGAGAGCAAAGCTATGTGAATGGTCTTTTTCAAACAGGCACAATAGTGTAGTCACAGACATGGAAATGGGAGTACTCTCAAGTGTATGAATGGAACCATGGCATATGGAAATGGAGGCATTTGTTGCTTGCTCAGGGAAAACTCTTATTTTGCTCTCCAAAGCATTCCTCATGCAAGATTTTCAGTGAGGTTTTTAGGTAGGTGTATACAATTGGAGAGAAGTGTCAGACGAGTGACACACAATCATCCACTTTAGATGTCGTATTACTTTTTAGAACTTCTCTTTTCCATGTCTACCAGTCCTAAGAGTAGTAAGAGTTCATGTTCATGGCGGATGAAGGTGATCTTCACAATTATACATGTCTAGTATGAAATCCCAGGTTTAAAATGCATGGAATAGAGCTGCAGAAAAGTAGTTATTCACAGGATGTAACCAACAGAGCTGACTACATAGTCATCTGAGAAGTGTGTGTGCATGCAGTGCATCCATTAATGGGTATGTATTGGGAGTGGATATGTATTTTGGTCAAGTAATGGGCCTGTGTTGTTTCTGGCTTTCCAGCTCAGGGTGAATTCATTTGTTTCCACAAATATCCAAAGTGTGTGTCAAATCATTTGCCAGTTTATATTATAAGCATAAAGAAACGTAGTTTGTCTTTGTGTGTGTATATGTGTTTATGTAAAGTCCTAGCTAAGTGTGCTATAAATATTATTTCTGTAAACTGTTACCGAAAAGTATTTATATTGTAATTATGGTGAGAAAAAGAAAGGAAAGGAGAAGCTCAGAGAAGCTAATTGATTTCTTCCCAGGCTTCATTTGTGCCTCGTGATCAAGTTGGAATTCAAATACAGGTTGTCTACTCTAAAACCAATGTTTTGTGCTTAGGAAATGACATAATTCTTATTGAAATAGGACAATAATAGAATTAAGGATGAGAGTCACTAACATGTAGACAATTGGACATTTCTTATAGTATCTCGCTAACATGTAGACAATTGGACATTTCTTATAGTATCTCGACAGGTTAGTGTTTAGAGTTTTAAACATAAATAAAAAGCATAATTTTATCATAGATTTGTGTGCTACTGCTAGATGTGAAAACCTCCCTGATTATGGAATAGTTGGATTACAATGGTTTGTTTTAGGAAATACTTTGCATGTGGCTTTTGTTGGTACAGCTGATATAACTAAATAGCATTTCAAGTAATTTTTGTGCTACTGTCTCCTGCAATCTGGTCAAACAAGTAGATAAGTTGAAAACAATGCTTTTGCTTCTAATATTAAATACAGATTATCATTGTATTTATATATGCATCCATCTCTGATATCTGGTTTCATTTTGTTATAATGCAGGGTTGTGTAATGTAATCCATGAATTGAAGTTGGGTAAACAGGCAGGCAAGATCATTTAAAAGTAATAGTAATAAAAATCCATCAGTGTGTTATAAGACATTGGTTTGTGGGTGGTGTTTTCTTGCCTTCTCGTTCGCCTTCCTTCCCCTTCTCGTTCTTTTCCTTCCTTTCCCTGCTCCTCCTTCCCGTTCTTTCTTCCCTGCTCCTTCCCTGCTCCCCCTTTCCCTTCCTTCCCTTCCCTTCCCTTTCTTTCTTGCTCCCCC
>NW_004567112.1:41940956-41972445 GCF_000260355.1 Condylura cristata
TTTCTTTCTTGCTCCCCCCTTCCCTTCCCTTCCCTTCCCTTCCCTTCCCTTTCTTTCTTGCTCCCCCCTTCCCTTCCCTTTCTTTCTTGCTCCCCTTTCCCTTCCTTCTTGCTCCCCTTTCCCTTCCCTTCCCTTTCCCTTCCTTTCTTGCTCCCCCTTTCCCTTTCTTGCTCCCCCTTCCCGTTCTTTCTTCCCTGCTCCCCCTTTCCTTTCCTTTCCCTTCCTTTCTTGCTCCCCCTTTCCTTTCCTTTCCCTTCCTTTCTTGCTCCCCCTTTCCTTTCCTTTCTTTCTTGCTCCCCCTCTTGTTTCCCTTTGTGCTTCCCCTCCTCTTTCTCCCCCTCTTTCCTCCTCTCCCTCTGTTCTTTCCTCTCTCCCCTCCCTTTGCCTCCTGCCTCCTCCCGGCCTGCCTCCTCCCGGCCCATTGCTGTATCTTCCCCTGCTGGGGATCGAGCTCGGGCAGTGGGGAGCGGTGGCTCTGGTGCTGGGTGCTTTAGCCCACTACGCCACCGAGGAGGCCCCCGGCCTCTGGTGTTTGTGGATCTCTCTTAAGGTACTACTGCTATAGAGATACTGACGCCATACAAGCATCTACAAACAGCTTCATTAGAACCATCTGTACCTAATCAGTGACAGCTACTACTCAAATCATTTCACTAATCATAAATCATTTCACTAATCATTCATTTCTAAGGTCATTCTACTAGAGGATGAAAATCCCAAAAAGGGGTACAGAGCACTTTTTAAACACTTAATGGAGGCTTACTTTGGAAAGATGTAATCACTAGGTCCCATAAATTCCTTTGGATGTATACAATGAATAAGGGCAGAAAAGGAAGGTGGCCCCACATGAACTATGGTGAATGACTAGTAATGCCTTTGAGATACAAGTGTACATAGTACAAACCTGTAACCCTAAAATAGTGTTATGACCCATTAAAATTTCATGTAAAAGTAAGAATTGGGGCTGGCTTTTCTCTCCACTACATAAGGACACAATAGAATGCCCAATGATCTTCATCAGCACACCTTTCATGAGTACTAAAATTATATTGAGCCTAATTGACAAGAGCATTCAAACCAATGCCATTGACAGGAACACTTCTACACTGATTCAATCATCTGTTTAGCACATGAGGGCGGGAATAGGAGTCAGGAAGAACACAAGGCACTATGATGAAAACAGGTGCTACAGGGTTCTCAGATCCGAGGGAAGTTATTTAGTAAGACTCAACACAAATATCAAAGTTTTCTTTTTTATGTTCTTTTATTTATGCATCCAAGTGCTGGGGTATAGGCTCCATGTGATGAAGGCCAAGCTGGCAGGGTTCACCAGAGACTGGGGAGCAGTGCATGAAATAGCCGTCTGCTGCACCACGTGCAAGTCGCTCTATGGCCCAGGACTGAGCTCAATCTGCAGTGGCTGCAATTAGCTTCAAAGTGCTGAGACTGAATCCCTTGCACTACTGGGAATGCCCATCAGTTTCCTCTGTTTAAAGAAAAAGGGGACCATTTTCAATTGCCCTAGGGTACTATATCTTGACATGCAAATTCTTGACACCCCTCCTCTCCCAGCTTACACCCACAGTCATCAATTCTGAGGAGGTTTCTCAGGCCCCTGGTGCTATAAGGAGCTATGTGCCACTGCAGATACATTGGCGAATGGAATCTCGGATCACAGAGGACCCAAGAGGCTCTTCTGTAAATGACACTGGCATACAGCGCAGGCCAAGCTTCGGTAGAGTCTGGCAGCCTTTCACTTTATTTCCCAGTGAAAACACAATCTAGCAAGTCCCAGACCAGGCTTCCTGAAGCCTACACTATTCACCTGTCATCAGTACCCTTCTGGAGCTCATAGAAATAGGAGATTCCCAGTATGGGAGTAAACATAGGGTCTCAAGAGGCTTACATTACATCATATATACATAATATATTAGTTGTTATATTTTGCTTACAATATATAAGCAGGTGTTGTGTTTTGTTTTGTCTGGTTTGGTTTGGTTTTTCCATATAACCTACCACTGCTTAATCAATGGAGAGGTGAAAATGGTAAATACTAGTTGGAAACAGGAAAATATTTCAGGTATAGTTACATATGCTACCACTTGGTATATATCATAACACATACCTAATGCCCTGTCACATTTATTTCCAAAGCCTCTCTATACAATGAAGGGTAAAAGAGAAAATGGCCCAAATCATGCTTTCTTCTCTGAAATCAAGGCAAGTTAGCTTGACTTCTTTTGTGTAAAAAATACAGCTTGTTCTTTATTGACAGTAGGACACATCTTCAAGATGAAATAAGTGCTCTGCAATTCTATATCCTAGCAGTTATAATATGATATGCTTTTGCTTTCTTTGCCTTATTGATTTTCTTAAGATTCACATTATAAAAGTTAAAAAGTTGTTAGAAAATCTTCTTACGTTGTTTGGGAGCCTGTAACAATGACTTCCTATTTCTAGGTCCGCTCTAAAAAATTCTACTTGCACACTGATGAATGTAATTATAAATACCTTCATCCTAATGCCTTGTCATATCCAATGAAAGTGCCCTCATTTTTCTTAGTACCAATACATATTACAAAGTTCCTATAACTTTTCCCAAACCAGTGATGGTGCAGTCACTTTTTACACTTGTGGCTTAGTGTGACTGTCAATTCCAGTTCCCTGATTTTAATATCTACAAGGAAACACACATTGGAAGTGGGTAACAGGAATCAGGACTATGTAAAGTGCCAGCACTAACACATCATGTCTTCAGCAAGCTATTAAACTTCCAGTTCCGTTGTTTCCACGTCTGTAAGAAGAATAGACTTGTAGCACTTACCTCACAGGTTACAGTGACCTACTTTCTGTCACTTACTTAGAATATCACCAATGTGCTATTCTATAATACACTATACCAATTATTATAACCTCTTGCTATGCTTCAAACCAAACTTCACCATTTGTCTCTCCAGTCCTGCTTTTATGCAGGTGTTACACCATCCGAGTGGTCTTGAATTTCAGGCAAAAGTACAGACAATCACAACCTACACTTGGTGCCACGTTATCCTGGGGGATATAGGACAAGAAATAATAGGTACTTCTAGGTACATTGGGCTTGTCTATTCACAGTAGTCCCAGCAATTAGTATCGCCCGCAACACAAACACTGGGAAGCTGTGCTTCCCCCAGGTGGACACTGAGGTGTAGTGGTGTAAGGACTCACATCACTGGTAACTTCATGTTGGCTTCTATAAACAGATTCTAATATTTTCTACATACACTTGCAGAAAACATGGGCATTTTCTGAGGGAAAATACCTGTACTCTTGCTAAACTCCTTTTCTTTTGCAAAGACTGATAAGCATTTCTCTAAGCACCACAACCCTTTGCCTGACATTATTTTATGACTAAGTTTATTCTGCACATTCACTGAAATGTCGCAGACTATACATGACCACATACAGGAAGGACTTTATACCAACATACACTGATATCACTGTGGAATAAAAATATTAAGTAGGATGATACTTAAATGGGCACATTATAGACAGATTACAAATCTGACTTAAAATAAGAGCTACCTTACTAAATATCATTCTTTCTATTCATAAAGAACCTCATAATATAGAACTTATCCATTTTGGTTTGAACATAGAACATATTGAGTAACCTCTTGTGACAGTAATATACCAACATGTTCATTTAAAACCCTACTAATGATTTCAGAACAAGCATAGTCACTAGCATAGGAAGCAGGGCTATCTTCCTACTAAAGGGCACAGACATCTGATCTACCTAGCATAAACCACCTTTTTTACATCCAAATTCTCTTTGGAAATTTGTGTTTTCTTTTATGGGAAGGAACAGAGAGGGGACCACTTCTACAACTATTCATGAGAATATTAACTTACAACCTTCAGTGGTTTAAGGACCACTGCAGCAATTTATATCTCCCATGACACCCTGATCAAGAACACCTGATCCTGATCAGCGACGAGCATTAGCATTTCAGGCAAACCTCTCAAATTATAATTCCAATACATTTTTGCCTGGGGGAAATTGTACTTTATCAAAATGATAGGTCACGGCAAGATTTTTGGCACCTCAAGACTTTTTTTATACTCGGGTTGGCTTGCAGGTTTACTCTACCAGTCAGAGGGTACATTAACATTTTGGTCTTACGTAGATACATTTCAGAAATTCAGAAGCTTTCCTTCAGTAAGTGGAACACAGAGACCACAATGTGGGTGCCCTACTCAAATCAAATCTTTTCCATAAAGGATCTAGTGTATCTATCCCTTAAAAGATTTTTCATGAAACTAGACTTGGATCAAATAATTTTAAAGAGTGTTTACAGGCAGGAACCAATGCAGTTATTCTCTACAAACAGGCCTGAGCCAGTTCCTGGCCCTCCACAAACTTCCCTCCCATTGGTAGGCTCGTGATTTGTCTTGTAGAGAGTTATGCATCTTAGCCCCAACTACCTTTGAGATCCTAATCCAGTGTCTTAGAAGCTTGTTTCACGAAATAACAGTATTCTTGCAACAATTGTCCTAATCTGTCTGTAAAACCAGTTGTCATGATTTCCTACAGGGACAATTTCTCCTGTGCTTTTTCTCACGCACCAGGAGGAAAAGCTGTTCTATAGCCATTTAGGATTTTAAAATGAAAGGATTTGTCAGAAGCTACCACAGTAGATCACAATGGCACTAACAGCACTTGGCTGATTCAGTGAGGAAAACAGTAAGCCACTTTCTGCATTTTCAAGAATGGATTCCATCTAAATATCTTCCCGACACTACTGATCTACATATACAACAGATATGGAAAAATTCAAAGACATGAAGTAAATGCTGTTTGTATCACCAAATGACAGAGTGAAGGCAATGCCAGTTTGAGGGTAGGAAGGCAAGTCACTGGTAAAATCCTGAATAACAGCAGGTCCCTGGACCTTTTTCTATAGAAGATTTTATTTCAGCACAGTGCACACATTCACAGTAAACCAAGAAAAAAATCACTAAGCATAACCTATATTATTCATGTGATTTCATCACTTAGAAAACCTTTCTTCTTCCCATGGTGATACTGAAAACCACTTTCAGAATCTCACTCAACTCAAAGAGGTTTTTACTATGAGCTAGCCAATGATTAAAAGACCGATTTTATCTTGCAGACCCTACAGAATCATGCTAATGAACACATTGGTTAATCTATTCAAAATCTACCATTGTTTAGGTTGTACACACATTCAGAAGTTCTGAATATCATCTGAAAAAAAAAAAAGTGAGAGCCTCTTAAAGTTCTGCTCTATGTTTGCAAAACATTTGTCATTTCTGCCACATGCAGAGACTTTACATTTCTGCCTTCAACAACTAAAAGACAAAAATAACTTGTTGCTAAGTATGAACGCCTTTCAAATGACACATTTCTCGGTGTTACCTTCTACAAGATTCCAGGCTTGCCATAAAACAGACCTATTGACATTTTGTTCCTAGGAAGCACTGAACTAGACCACTGCCCCAGGCACAGAACCTCAGCTTACTACTATTATCTGCTCATTTATGCTGTGTGTACACGACACTCCTGAAACTGTAAAGACAGATTACTTAGGTCAGGCTACTGCTGATGGATTTCAGTAACTATGGAGCCAGTGATTGACTTTCAAACTTGACAGCACACATCATAGAAAGGTGACAGGGGAGACACATCTTCCTGGATGAGGGGGCTCTGGATGACAACTGACAAACTCAAATAAAGGAAAAGGTGCTAGTTGTCTACAAATGAATCTACTTGGCTTAGATCCACAGTCTTTTTGCAGGAGTCTAAGAATACCACCCCAATTTCTATCACCCTTGATTGTTTTTATGAACTACCCAGAAAACCAGATCGATTCCAACAAGAATCCTGTGAGAAGAGGCATAAGTGCATTTTCATAATGAAGCCATTTTCTTGCTCTTCTTAAGAAACAAAGTACATGCTATTCACTAGCAATCAATTTGCCAGTACCTCCACCAGGTTCTCAGCATATATTGTTTAACACTAATACATGTCTTTTCCTTATCTAATATCTGATATATCTATGATGAAAAGTATTACAAGACTTGCCTCACTTACCAAATGCCAGACGCAAAATTTACATCCAACTTTATTTGATGAAAATGCCTTCCTACCTATGCCAGTTTATAAAAGAGACTTCTTGAGGTGCAATCATTCGGGAATATACATGTATGTGTACAGACATATGTATGCATGATATTTACCTTGAGCTATAAACCTCCTACAGAAGACTTTCCAGCCCTTATGCTCAGAATGCAATTACATAATATGGCTTTCCTTGCATATGCTCATCTCATATTAAAAAAAAAAAAAAGCTAGTATGACCCCTGGAAATAGGGAGATTCATTGCAAAGACAGAGGTGACCATCTGAACGTCTCTTGTTATGTACACTGTATAGAATCCATTTCACTGAAAAACAGAGAAATTCAATTAATATTAGGAAAGCATTTTAGCAGAGAAAATATGGATCTATGCATGCCACATAAAGGTACACACTCAAATGATGTCATTAGAGGTGGGTATAAAACATGGGTGCATACATACTCATTTCTGGAGTGAAAGTGTCAACTTGCAGGTTCCACTGCATTACCTACATTACATGAGTTTCAGTTCCCAATGACCTTCTTGAATCACTTTCACTTCTTTTTTTTTTTTCCTTACAGTTGGACAGTGTCACCTCCCTGATCCAAGCAGCCAAAAATTTAATGAATGCTGTAGTGCAAACAGTGAAAATGTCTTACATTGCCTCAACGAAGATCATCCGAATTCAGAGTCCCACTGGGCCCCGGCATCCAGTTGTGATGTGGCGAATGAAAGCTCCTGCAAAAAAGCCCTTGATTAAGAGAGAGAAGCCAGAGGAAAAGTGTGCAGCTATCAGACGAGGCTCAGCAAAGAAAAAAATTCACCCTGTGCAAGTCATGAGTGAATTTAGAGGAAGACATGTTTACTGACACCAATAGTCTATTCTACTGCCTGTATTACAAAGTCTTGGCTAAACACACTGCTTGATTTCTGCATTTAATTACTTTGTAAGATCACTAACTTTTGTAGTTTCACTCACAAGTAACAGGAAATATTAGCAAACTTTATTCATATGAACAATATGTATTTAGGATCACAGCATTGTGATTGCCAAATGACCAGCAACTAATAAGTAACCAGTAGGTGCTTGCTGAATGAATGCATGTTTCTGGTGTCCTGCAGCCATTTCCAACACAGAATATTTTATATTCATGCCTGCAATGCTCATTTCAGGAAAATTAACTGACTCAGATTCATCTGCTATACTTTCGGTTATAATTACTCTTCTTCATTTTGCATTACAATATTGATATGAGTGATCTCTTCTTGTAAAAGTGTGACTTCATAATTTAGTTAGGAAAACACACACACATGCACCAATGCAAAAACGAAACCAAAAATATTTATTACTTTAAACCCACGTGGCCTATAACCACAATATGCTCATTTAGAACATCAAAGTCCATTTGATCCTATAAGCTTTCCCCGGGTAGGAATTTGGATTGCAACATTACATGCCAAGAGAATAGGCATAAGTTTAAATTATAGTTCTTAAATAATCCCTATATTATACATACCCCCCCCAAAAAAAAAAAAAAACTTTCCCCTAAATGAGATGTAATCAAGCCCTTTTCTTCAGAGTGGGTATATTTCCAGTTTGCCACAAAGAAAACAACTACAATTGAAGTCTACAAAAATGTAACTTGGATGATATCCCAGGAGTAAAGTCTGCTTAGTAATCAAAGGTACAATGAAAACAAGATGCATATAGCCCAGAAAGACATCTGTCCACCTATGTGAATCTCTATTATGAGCAGGATTTCAAGATTTACTTCTATACAAACTGTTCATCATATGAGTTCTCTTACACAACAAAAGTTAACAGCAAACATTAACTTGATTAACAGTTGAATTACAATGTTTAACAAACATCTTTGCAGATTCAGATGACATTTTAAAAATACATTTCTCTAGAAAGGATAACTCGAGTCTTGCCATTCAATGGGAGAGTCACCAGAACCCGGAGAACCTTATCTGGAATTGACATTCTCTATTGTAATTCCATTCATTTGTTACATTTTGTATTTCACTGACAGGATAGTGATGCTCACTTTTAAACATCAGAAGTGTCAGTTGCTCTGCTAAGTGCAAGTAATGGTGTATGCATACCCGCTAACAATGAGCAGAAAAGTCTACAAATGTTGGCATTAAACATTACATTACATGAATTTAATCATTACTGTGAATGTAGTTGATATATTTCAAATTTGATGTAAGGGAATGGCACACTTTTATGAATGAAAGGGATAGCTTGGGGGTCTACCTGGACACCTTTGTAATCACAACTCTGACATTACGTTTCCTCTGATGATGTATTTGCTTCATCCTGCTAATAACATCCCCCTTCCTCTTCATGAAATCAATTTATGTCCATTTACATTAACAACTAAAACAACCCTTGTTAAGGAGAAGGTTGGCAGCATCTTCAAGGTCAGTCCTATTTAGCCTCTAGTATCACTTTCAAACATGATACTGGAATCAAAACAATAACTTACAAAATATCTAACACATGATCTACTAAACATTCTCATACAAAAGATTACAATTATGAGTACACTAAAACCCAATAACTAGTGCTCCTCACATTAAATAATGAGTGACTAAAAACAGAAATGCCCAACAACAGAGATGTTATTCTCAACAGCTTCCTGTATCTTCACTCTTAAGGTAATCTCATTTCACAGATCCCTGGCCTGCACTGTCCTTCTCCTATGCAATGTCCAGGGTGTCTGCCAGAAAGATGCTATCAGATCTGCTCCCCACTCACTTAGCCCCATTCTATGTCCTTCTTTCTCATTCTGTGAAGTACAAATATGCCCCATCTCTCATCTCAGACATCTACCTGTAAGTCCATATATTCTATAGTATTTTAGCTCAAATTATGACTATGTTTTACTTCCCAGAAGCACAGCATTTTGACACTTCCCCCCCCATTCCGTAAGAGATTCTTTGCTGTCAAATATACAAATGCATGCAGGATTGTGGTTCCCATGGATACAGATTTCTATAGAGTAGCAGAATGAATAGAATGGCATCTGAGACTTTTCCTGGTGGTATTTACCATTCTCTGGTGAACTCATTGCAGAATTGCCAGCCTATTTTCATAATGTTCTAAGGATTGCTCTAGGTCAGCACAGCAAACACCAGCATATCAAATTGACTAAAATATGCACTTTTATCAGCCTGTCTTTTGCCAGGAAGTTTGGCTTATTGCATGTTTAGGAATCAAATCACCATTTTGTTTTCATTTGGGAAATTACAAACAGTCCGGTTTCACTTAGCGCAGCAGAAAGTATAAGGGCTTCCACTTAAAAAACAGTAACACATATATTACTTTAATATTGATATCACGTAAACTAGGACAATGATTACAACATGAAAAACTGGTATTTCTATATCACTTTTCTTAACATCCCATGTACTAAGAAAAACCATTTCTTCAGTTGAAAACCCTACAGCAATCCTATAGTTCTCTTCTTATACCCTAATAACATTACTTTTCCACATGTTACTATCAAATAAAGAAGCCAGGCCTGATGACAAAAGTGTCTACATAAAAAATACTTAATAAGCTGTCTTCACCACCTTTTGGACTGATTAACAAAGACAATGCAAGTGTTATTAATACCACCTGTAACCAAGGTCATTGTCAATGCTGCACCATTATCCCAGAGCTGCAAAAGACATAATTAATATACTACATACAGTTTGGGCCTTTTTTTTGGGGGGGTGGGTACAACTAACTCGAATAACAAATATTTTTACTTACGGCACAAGAAAGGTTTACAACATTATCTTCTTTTTTTTGAAACTTCCTCCCACTGCAGTACACAGGATTATTCATGAGTACTTTAACAAAGAACAGAATTATAAAATGATTTCCAAGGAGAACTACACCCATACCACACGTCTATCTTTAGGCTATGTCTTTCTTATGGAAGTTGGCCAGTGTCACTGATTGCAGACTGGCTGAGGCCATCTTAAATAGTCCCCATTGTTTTAGGAGAAGAGAATTCAAGGACTGACTTTCAACACAAGTTTGATCAACTAGAGGGGAAAGAGAAGTAAATACAGAATAGCATAAAAGAGATGGGAAAGAAAGTGTCAGAGGTAGGGGAAGGAATATGGAAGGAAGTCGCAGAGGCAGTTCACTTTTACAGACAGAGCTAGGAAAAGTTCTTGGCTTTCTGACGATGAAACAATCATCTGATGAAGACCTCTAAGGGAACCTTTGGGACACTTGTCTTTAGTGGCTGGCCGAAAGTCCTAAGGCAGGACGATGAATTTCCTAACTTTTCAGTTATAGACCCCATGTGAGTTATGGGCAACTGTTATTAAAATATAACAATGTTTTCTTGTATTCCAAACTAGCCCAAACTATAGCAAAAAGGGTTTCATCCTTTATTGAGGTCATAAATGTGTGTATGGGAATAGAAAGATAATTGCAGAACTTATCTTTCAGGGCAAAGCTATACTTCCTGTTGGTTTTCAACATTTTTCTTTTGTGATATGATCCCTCTAAAGACAATTCCACTGAACCTAAGTGACAGTGTAACAGTTTCTCCTCCATATCTATGACTAACAAGTCCCTGAAAAACTGACATAGACATATGTTATGCCCAATTTAGTACCTAACAGTTGGGACTTTAAACAAATTTTCTTGGGCAAAGTAGGTGATTAAATATGAATTAAAACTTCCAATGAAAGCTTCCAAATACCCCTGTTTTTTTTTTTCTTTTGGATTATGCTTTTAGTTCCATACTAACTGGGGGGGGGGGGAGAACAACTTACTTTATGCATTTTTACAAGCAAAACCTTTGACAGCTTACATTTAGTGACATTTCTGGAGGTAATATACACATCATAATTCAAAATGAAGGAAGATTTCAACTAAGTCTGGGATGAAACAGAGTAAGCAATCAATAATAGTCATATTGATTGCAGCAGTATCTTGAGAGGTCAGGCTTCATGACATTTGAGGTGTTTCACACCATTTGGTTTGTACAACTCATCCTTCTGTGCAGAACAAGAGTGGGGCTGAGTGCAGGTCTCACTGTGCTTTTAGGGTTCAACTTTCAATAAACTACCAAGAGTACCACTGTACATTTCTGCTCCATATTCATCCCTAAAGTGAATTTCACTAATCAATAAAAATGAATTATTTATTCGGGAATAGCAAAACTGCTTTCCTAGTCTTATGACATTGGCTGAGAGGTGCCCAAATACCCCTTCCTTGAGATGCTGCATTTTACTGTGCTTAATTAAAATGGAAAAAAAATTCACTGTGTTTTTGACTCCATTATTTCACACATGTAACACTGCATTTGTTTTGAAGTTGCCTACTATATTTGAAACATATTTCACCTCATGTCACTATAGTTTATTAATAATTTGCTCCACTGAAAATTATACATGAATACTAAAGCAGTAAAAATGAAAGGATTGCTTATTCATTTCTGTGTTGCTGTGGGCTGGTATTTGACTGTGTGGAGTGAAAAATAAAAGAGATTAATGAATTACTGTGTAGTCTATGTGCTTCTACATGTCACTTTCAATCTCACTCTGTTTCATTGTTGCATATTACAATTCAGAAAGGCCACTCTTATGCATTCTGCTTGCATACAATGTGTATAAGGACGTACCTGGTAGATTTAAATCTGGTTTCAAGTATTTCTGGTCCAATATGGTGACTTAAAAAGACAAGGAAAGAAAAAAAACCTACAGATCACCTTCTTTGTGCAGACAAGAACTGGGGTGTAGGTCAGAGATACAGGGGGGTGAGAGGATTCACCAAAGACAGAGCGGGGACAGAAGAGGCAGATCGGCTGAAATACACTGCTGAGGGGAGCAGCAAGACAGGAGAGGTCTGCTGCACCAAGGGGGCCAGATCCGTTGCAGGGGATCAAACTCATGCAGCAGTGGCTGACACAGATTCACAGTGCTGCATCTTTAGCCCCTGTACCACCAGGGAGGGCCCAGGCTTTTGTCTTCAACAGTTATATCTATGTAGTTGCCAAATTGTTCCCTTGCTCAGGACTTTAGTAACATTATCAGTAATTTCTCCCAGCCTGTCTCAACACACTCTCCATAGTGAACATGCACTCTAGCAGCTACCATTGTCTGCACCAACATATTGCTAGACTCTGAACAACCTTCTGGGCTTTCTCTATCTTACGCAGGGGATTATCCTCATGGCACTCACACTGACAAAAGGATTATCAGCTCTTCCAGAGTTGGCATACTGTTGTTTTCTCTTCTGGCACATCATTTTCTCCATTGAGGACCCTACTGCTCCAGAAAGTTTATTGCTATCTGTTTATTTCTGTATATTCTATCTGAAATGTAGTCTGTTTATACATTTTATCACTTACTTCCTATGAAAGACCATGCTTCCTCTCATCAAGTGTGCCAAATGAGGGCCATCTCTTTCTTAATGAAAATGCCAGTGTGGGATTGCCTTTCACTGTCAACTTTCTTGGGCCCCAGGACCCCATATTAGCTTTGCAGCCTCATTTTCTTTGCCTTCATATGCTCGCTGGGCTCACTATGGGAGTGGAAGTTGAGTTAAATCCCTCTTGGCAACAAAACTTTCAGCCTGGACTGAAAGCTGATGCCCTAACATTTCCTGGGTGGTACCATAACAAAGTCCATGCTGAAGCAGTCACAGGTGAGACTTCTAGTCACATGTTTTTTTTACCTTATGATTTATCAGTACAATTAGTTGTCCTTCAAAGTTAACTAACTTTGGCTTCCTCTCATCACAAAACACATTTCATCCACATACATTTGAAGATCTAACTGGTTTCATTACATGACTCATGAAATCAAGCAACAATACCTCTAGCAAGTACAAAGGTGTTATCAGGTATTATACAAAATGGCAACCCTTTGTGGTCACAAAGGCAAGAAAGAGACTATACATGATTAGAAAAGACATCATTTTATGCAAATCTACCTCCAATTCAACTAAAGTGGGGAGGGCTTGGTCATTTACCATGCACATGACATCCTTAGAGCTAACCAGGACATTCCAGGTTGATGGACTTAAATATCCACTTGAGAAGATGACACTGCATTAAATTTACATAGTGATTCTTACTGGGTCTTCATACAAATGACTCAATTTGGAGCCTGTGGTTTATTTTTTTTGGGAAAATATTTACTTTGTCCAGTGCACCTGTGTAGTGCCAAGCCAGCAGGCCTGCAAGGCAGGGAGGTTGGGCAGGGGGCTGGAAGGCCCTCAGTCAGGCAAATGAGCCTCCCAGCAACCTCCACTCTAGCCCCTACAAATCTTAATGCCCTTTCTCTCAGCTTTCTCTGGTCTCACCCTTTCTGTATTCACTCATCCTCCAGTAACCATCCTCCACAGTCCTTCTCTGTCTCAGTGAGGCCACCCTTCCATCCCTGCTCTCTAGGCTCACGAGGTCACAATTACACATGCATGCATGTCAATGCCCCAAGTGTCCACAATCAGGCACACGTGACCCGAGCCCACATTCCCTAGAGCCTTCCATGTGAACAGGATTAGGCCACAGGTACTAGCCACAGAGGCTAGTGGCAGAAAAACCCTGAGTAATTCACTTAGCCCTACATCCTGTTTTGAACAGGAATAGGAGGTTCCTTAAAGGTCTGAGCCCAGAGAACAGAGTTCTCGTGAAGGCAGAGGGGGCAACAAAGCCAAAGAAATGGCAGCAGGAACGTTCTGGGTAGGATGAATAATGCCCAGGTCTATACCAAACTGTCCTTAATCCCCAGGGATCATGAAGGAGCTAGAAGCAGGAATCAACTACTTTGATTTTCATGTAGACTATTAGAAATCCCTTTCCTTCTGGTACCTTGCTGGGCTTCTTACTACCTCTGCTACTTCTAGTTGGTGACAGAATTTTAGGTGTACAGATAAAGTCTACAGGCCACCTTTCCTAGCAGCAAAAGACAGTTTTCCACTGGGAGGCACATCGGGCTGCATTGCAGGGGAAGAAGTGCTCATGTTTCTGGGGACAGAACTACACACCTCACAGGTGGCTTTCAGCCTGCAATATTGATTTAGAGCTGGTGTGGGTAAAGAACTAACAGAGAATTGTTTTCCTATATATTTGGCTTCAGAAGAACCTACTGACACAGAGCTAAAGATCCACAGCTGGGTTCTGGAATGGTTCCATCCTTCCCTTATTTGTTCAGAACATTCCCTATCCAATGGGCTAATGCATCGTGCACAGTCACTATGAGGCTGATTACGCTGAGGGCTACATTTGGAGAACCCTAACGCTGTGCCAAGATTTGAGGCTACAGCAATGTTTACCTCTATTATACTCCAATTGGAGCAACAATTCTATCTTGTTCAGTTTTGCATCTCCAGTTCTAGCACCATGACTAGAATGGAGGAGCACAACTGATTTCTGGAAAGAATGAGCATATTCTTGAATGAGTTCATTTCACACGAATGACTACTATTGCATACCTTATGCCTTGTCTGCACTGTCTAACCTGAAATTCTGAGTTTGGTAACTTTCACATTTACAGAAGCAGCCAACATCAAGGACAGGATTTAAAACCTCCTGATTTTCACTGTCACTCTTCACAAATTAGTGCTGCTGCTTACATAAAAGTCACCGATGAGGAAAATTTGACAGTGTTTTTTACTCTTGTTTATTCAATAGTCAAAAATATTTCTGCAGAATTATAATAAGCAAAGGTGTTATGCATGATACAAAGAAGCATGATTATTTTGAAATCAAGACTTGGCCTCCTCCAATTAACTCAGTAGCAAAGGAAGGGTAGTAACAAAGTAGCTCCTAGCAAGTTCACTCACTGCAAGAAAGTAATGCAAGTGTTAGGGTTCAACCTTCTAAAAGAATATATTAGCAGACTGCAGAAAATAGCATGCACAAGGGAACGGACTGAGTCAAGCACAAAGGTTGGAATACACATGGTGTATTCAAGAGTCAGCTAGCTGCAAAGAAGTGCCCTGAAAGGCAACAATAGAACAGGATCTTGAAAAGACAGGCACAGATTAGATGGTGCAGCGAAATGCCAGCCTCAGGTGTTAAGGATCATATTTGTACATAGGCACATTATCGATGTATCCTATTGACTCTGGGTTTTTGGGAGAAGGCCTGGAGTCTGAGGCCTCCATGAGGGCTCTCTTTTGGTTCTTCTGCAAGGAAATAATTCAATATCGACAAAAAAGTTATAGAAAAGCAAGAGATTTATTGGCAAATAAGAACAGGTCCGTCTAGGAAAGGAGGACAGGAAAGCACTCGGCACACAGAAGGGTCCACACTGGGTAGCTGCTGAGATGGTTAAGAAGTAGGTACTGATGGGTATTACAGGCAAGGAGTCAGGGTTTGGTTGCTGGTGTCTCCATGCTGTGTCTCTTGCTGATTGACTGGGCCTGCTAGGTCTTCTAGACAACTGAGGTCCACTGACTTTGTGGGATCTACTATGCTGCTCAGGCTCATACAGTTTGCTCACATTACCTGGTCTACCTTCCCCAAAAAAGGGTTGGCCCAGTGCCTGAGGACTGTGCAATTGTTTTTGATGTTCTGAATATTCCACTCTTTACTGGGTGGGAGAGGGGAGACCGTCCGGTCCAAGCTTATTCTCCATCACATTAATAAGTGGACCTAAGACTTATGTGGGGGAGGGCTTCCTTCTGGTTCCAACCAAGTGTTTCTCAATCAGGCTGAGAAGTGGGTTTAGGGTCTTGGGCTACCCTGTTTCTATCTGACTGCCTATCCCCAATTCCTAGCTTCCTCCTTCACTACATGTAATTGTTCTAATAACACCAGAATTACAAGATGACTACTTAGAGAAATAAATGCAGAACTGATAGGCTATTTAGAGTGATAAAGTGAATTAAACATCAGTTGGTAACCTATGTGATATAAACACTTGTCTGGGTGAGATTATAGGGAATTAATTCATCAGGATAAATTTAGCTATCTAATTGTCTTCATTAAATGATACATATATGAGGTGGCATCCTATCTAGCAAAAAGAATGGCACTGCAGGTGTTTTGCACAAAATAGAAGATTTCTACAGTCAAAAGAGGTTAGAACAAGGTTCTGTGTAAAAGAAAAGAACATCATTTCCAACAAAACCACCTTGCAAAATGTGTCCAAAGGTACAAACAGGTGTCTTTGATTATTGCTACAAAGAAGTGGCAAACAAGTGTGATGAGCCTAAAATTAGGGGCATTGACCTACTTAGTGAAGGCTGTAAAGGCTGGTCTCAGCAAGTGGGACTTCAGCAGAAACAAGAGGGATGAGTAGGTTCCCTAGGTGAAGGGGGCTTATGGGAAGAGATTTGTCAGTGAAGTGAATAGCACGGACTGGGAATCAATTTGTACATGAAAAATGAAGCCTCCTATTTGGTTGAAGATAGTAGTTATACTCCCCATAATGAAGCCTTGAATGGCAACCCTTGTTGCAGAGGAAAGAATTTAGCCATGGTGCAAAGGGACAAGACAAAGTCTGATTTGTAATTCCTCTGAGCCTGAGAAGCCACGTGAGGTGAAGCCCTGCCTCAACCCACCCCGTTTCCATGAATCTGCTTCAGGTAGCCCAGTCTTACTTCCAGCCCGGGACAGCCTGAACCATCTGTTCCTGGGAAGCAAAGAATCACCCTAAATTGCATTTCTAAAAATGGGTTATGTGCATGCATAAAGTCATTCATGATAGGGAGCATAAAACTGAGATGCTATATAGAAAAAGGAGAGGAAGACAAAGGATGAGATCATGAAAGGCATTTGTGACTCAATATATATATATAAATTATTTTATTTATGCATATTTGCCACAGATTATGAAACTAAAGATATCTACTATCTCTTACATATATGCTAACTGGTTACAGGTGAAATCCAGCTCTGGCCTTTATTGGAGTAGGAAGGAGGATTATCATATATACTAAAGATCCTTTCTCAATGGGGACTCTGGCCTCAGACTACCGAGCACTTACAATGGAGGACTCTTGAGTGTAATAATCCAGGTTTGAAACAATCAGTATCTCTGTGTCAATGTTTCCTTTTCTATAAAATAGCTATTTGTTGTTTACATTTCTAAGATAATTATACAAACTATGTGAGGATCACTTGGAAGAATACAGAAACCTCCATATACCTTCCCTTTTTCTGTTATTATAGCTTAGCTATCGATACTGACTGTAGGGGGAGGGCTCTGGAAGAAAGTTACTGCCTTTTGCCACTGCACAGTTTTTGTGGCTATTTTCATAGAACACAGATTTCTCCTCCAATTATCTGCACCCTCAAAGAGAAGCTACTATATTAGTGTATATCAATTCACTGAACTTTATTTTCATATATGTGAAATGCAAACCAATTAGTTAACATGCTTTTATAAATGACACTATAGAATTCTCATTCTTTTCAGTGGTTATTTTCATCATGCCCATGGTTGAGAAAACTAATGGTAAAATACAGTGTTACAGAGCAGGAGACTTGCATTTTAAACACAGTGCTGACACATAGTTTAAATCTATTTTAAAGACACTGCATTGCATCAGTGATTAGGAGATCTGTCTCTGATCCAAAATAATCTCTTCTCAAGTTACTATGTGAAGTCAGGAAACATATTTAAAGCCTCTGGGTCTCATTTCCCTCATTTATAAAATGAAATAACGGCAACTGCTTCATAGGGTTGCTGTGAGCATTAAGTGTAATTAGGTACATAAAATTTTTGGCATAGGGTCTGGCCCATAGAAGGCATACAGTGAAAGACAACTAATATGACTAACACATACATACATATATATATATATATATATATATATATATATATATATATATATATATATATATATATATATATATATATATATAGGATGTGTGTGTGTGTGTATACTCAAAATCTGTACTCTTCCACTTTGCTAAATCTATAGTCCTTAGCAGAAATCTAAATTTATTGTGATCATCATCTTTTTTTTTACATAATCCACTACTAGTAACCAACACTCCTTTAAAATTGAGCTGTAGGTGCTTTCCTATGAGAACCCAGTAGACAATTTACTGAGTATTTCATATCTTACTTTATTTCTCCATTGCCAGTTGTCTTGTTTTTCACATTCACATAGAGAGAATGCAATAGCACATAGTATTGCTGTTGCACCACCAGCCCTATGTGAACCATTATGGAATAGTTACTCCAAGCCAGGCATTGCATGTGCTGCACATTTTACATACCTCATCCTATTCCTCATGAAAATCCCATAAAGCAACTCATTTCATTGACACCAGATGGCAAGAAAATTGAGGCTCAGAGAGAAAACAAACCTACCCCATACAATTATATCTAATGATGTCATTGCAACAAGAGCCCAGTGTATACATTTTAATTTTCAAAGGCTGATGCAAATCTACATAAACCAGTGTGTGCATCATTCTAATGCCTGTGTTTCTTAAGACAAAAAGCTCTTTGGGAATCTCACTAGGAGAGTTGGCTATTAAATTTTCAACCATACCCCCTTCACCACCATTATTCAGTTGTTTGTTTGTTATGGAGTCCATATTTTCTGAGAATGGTAGAAAAGCTCTAATGTGCTCACTTCTTCAGAACACCTGCAGTAAAGGCAGAACATTTCAAATGTTCACTGAATGTTCATTGAACAAGTCAGGACATGGATTAAATTAAGTTCCAGCTGCACTGATATAGCTACAGGGTCTGTAGATAAGTGACATTTTTAAATAATTGGTGCAATTGAGAATAAAATAGCCAATTCTAGGCACTTTTTTTCCTCTGCTACATCAAAACATAAGGAAAAAGCCAATTCTTGTACCACTAGATCTGTTCAGACCAGTTCCCATAATTCCGATAACTTGCAGATTTGATCACAAATGTAGAAAGTACAAGAGTCATCAAAGCACTTCCATAACTAGAACATACTTAAATTGCTTATTACAAATCATAGTGAGAAATATATTCCAATGTATTTTACCACATAGGAATATTGTGATTGCTGAAGTCTTAATAAGGGCCCATGCCTGCAAAGTACTTTGATGTCACATTTCATTCTCCCAGTCCCAAATCTATTCTTTCCCAGGCAGAACGAGTCATTAGAAATTAGTGAATATTGACTATTAAGAAAAACACTAGTCTCCTTTGAACTTTCATAAAATATGAAAAGGTTTCACTCTCTGGAAACACATTCTAGGTAATCATATTCTTGATTACAAATACCAATGTGATATTCCTTCCTCAAGAGGGTCATCTGGAAGACTACATGTGGGAGTAAACCTTAGACCTTCATTGTCTGTAATTTTTTCACTGGCAAACAGGATGCAGAGAACATAAGAAACTCCAGATGTGGCCATGGTTGCACATTCCACCTATCAACCCTCATTTATAATTCAATTTGCCTCATTTTTAAAAAGCAATCTGAATTGCAATGCCTTCGTGGGAATTACGCAATCCTCATACATAGCTACTAACTACCTTCTCGTGTCTTGCTCAAGGTTCACACTACCATTCATTCCATACACACAGACACACAATTTCAAATATAGGCACTTGTAGCCTTTTATGGCTTCAATTCTTTCAGCTTCAATTACCTTTATAGTGGCTACTTTTTATTTTTCCTTCTAGAAAGAATTCAAAGAAAGAAAGAAGGTGAAAATGGATCAAACTTGAAAGTGGCCCTTTAACTTACATTTTGTACTGGAATATGAAAGAAATGATGGTGTCATTTCCAGGCAGAACTTTTTCACAGCACCTGAAGCATCACCATAGTCCCTCTAGCATCACTGCAGGCATGTTTCACATAAAGTCTGCTCTGTTAACTTCTGGAATACTGGCATGAAGATGATTTGCAGGAGTGTCATAGTGTCTCTCTCTCTCCACACACACACACACACACAATAAAGAAATGATTCTCTGTTGTTCTAAATCTCTGGCATTCCCTAACTAACTTGTCCAGATACAACTGATAAACAGCAAAGTGCTCCATTTCTACAGAAACACGTAAATGAGGTCAAGCAGATAGCTGCATTTTAAAAATAGTATCTTATTGAGATGAAAATAAAGATGTTAACATTGTGGGTAAAAAAGCAAAAAGAAAAGTATTAAGATAAAAGAAAAGTAAATTTTACAGAGTAATGCTGAAAAGGGACAAATATGCAATCCAGAAAATACTCATTAGTTCATATAAGGTCATGCTAATGATAATAAAATGAATTTTGAAAACAAATGGATTTTCAGTTTTAAAATGCAAAGTGAACTGTACGCAATATTTATTTAGAAGACTTGTTTTCTTTGTAATGTGCAATCAGCTTGAATCCCCCCAAATTATTTTAAGATGAGCTCTTTAGCACAATTAGGCAGATCTTGAAGTTGACAAGGGTTGAGGTTATAAACATGTTTCTCCGAATGCAATTTAATTATTGTTTATTTTTCTTTTGGGGGTGATATTATTTAATTCGTTCATTGTGGGGGAGAAGGGGAAGCTATATACATGACAAGATAAAGCACTGCTCCTCAAGCAATGGTATGTATAAAGAAAGAAGTTAAAATTCTGATCTCTTGGATCCCTACAGACCTCTGTATCAACTATTTACAGTTTCTACATCAAGTAGAAAGTTGAAGAACACATAAGTAGGGGAAGACAGGATCCCAATATAAATTATAAAGGAAGGAAAATTAAAACCGAAACTATTTTTGCTTTATTTAAAAAATAAGACCCTTTTCAATATATTATCCCTTCCAACATTGTTTATACGAGGAATTCAAAGTTCCACACACAGGTAGTCATGTTCTCTCCCCCAGTGAACATTCTCCCCATTTTTTTAATACATAAATTAGTTCCAATATTCATGAACTATAGAAAAAATTAAATGAAAAACTAGAGAGGAGGGAGGAAATACATGAAATATAGAAATATATATATATATATGAAATATATGAAATATATATATGGAATAGAGATCAACACATTATCAGGAGAGAAGCCGGGAATTACTTCAATAATCCACATTAGACATTATGGTTTTACACTTGGTCACAAAATAAGTCAGCTGACAATGCAAACTGATGGGTCACTTGTGCATCATAAATGAAATGCCTAAGGCAAGGAGAAGCTCACTATTTCTGTTCTGGTCATCTAGAAAGTAGAGCAACCAGGTACAGCTTTCAAAATACAACGAAATAATAAATCAAGGGAGGACTAGGCATTAAAGTTAGGGCTACCTGAGATTTGTAGTGCAGTTTGAAGTAGACCTCTATTTTTATTTTTTTAAAGATTTTATTTATTCATACAGAACTGGGGTACAGGCCAGAGATGCGGAGGGTGAGAAGGTTCACCAGAGACAGAGTAGGGAGCAGAACAGGCAGATTGATGAAGTACACTATTGAGGGGAGCAGCGGGAGGGTCAGAAGAGGTCTGCCATGCCACGTGGTCACCTCCGGGGCAGGCGGGGATCCAACTCATGCGAAAGTGGCTTTATTAGCTTTTTAGTGCTGTGCTTTAACCCGCTGCACCAACAGGGTGGGCCAGAACTCTAATTTTGACATTCAAATGAATAAGAGGTAAAATTTAATACCAATGCATAGAATGAAACTCCCAAAGAATGATGTTGGCAGAAAGGCTTGAACATTCAGTAGTCTACCTTTGAAAGCAGTAACAGAACAGACCCCACACCAGAATAAAAATGATAGCTGTGAGGGCTCCACCATTGAGGTAAACAGTGAGCCCCTGTCTGCAGGGCTGTCGGAGGCTAGAGAACCCCTCACACACACACACCACTCCTTTGGGAACTGAGTCAAGACTGAGGGATGGCCCCGCAAATGTGAGCAGCAACATCCAGGACAGCACCCAGAGGCTGTACACAGCTTGGGAAGCCAGTGACTGCTGCCCACCCCATTCAGAGCAGCAAGTAAAGCCTGGAAGGCAGAGGGAGGACCCGACCCCTACAGGGAGCAGTAATCCCTTGCGAGAGTATCTTTTGGTCCACACACAGTGGTGGAGTCTGCATGCACACACTGTGCCTGGCATTGTAGGTTAAGATGCACATATAGGGGAAGAGACCAGAAGCTTTTTTTTTTTTACAGAGACTCAGTGATCTTCTGGGATAGTGCTCAGCAACCCACCCACAGATTGCCATCCTTGCAAAGTCTGCGCATCACTCTCTGATGTCCCGGTAGCACATCACAAAGAAGAGCCCACTAGTGGCACAGAGGGTTTCACAAATGAATTCTATCAAATGTTCACAAATGAACTAGGACTTACACTACAAAAATTCTTTGAAAAAAATGAGAAAGGAGTGATACAACCAAATACATTTATGACGGCAACATTACACTAAAACCAAAACCAAAAGATAACACACACACACACACAAAAGAAAGCTACAGGCCAAACTCCTCTATAAAATCCTAACCAACAGATTACAAAATTACATCAGAAAGATAATACAACATGACAACTGGGATTTATTTCAGGGGCACAAGGATGGTTCAATATCTGAAAATCAACTGATTAATCCAGCAATGAACAAAAGAAAAATAAAAACTTATGATCATATCAATAGGTGTTACAAAAGACTTGACATAGTTCAACATATATTTATGATGAATGCCCTCAAAATTCTCGGAATACAAGGAAAATAACATAATCAAAGCCATTGAAGACAAACCCATGGCCAATGTCATTCTCAATGGTGAAAAGCTAACAGCCCTTCCTTTCTGAACAGGAATGAGAAAAGGATGTCCATTCCAATGGATTTCAATATAATACTAGAACTTTTAGCCAGAAAAATAACACAAAAGAAAGACAAAAAAAGACTGCAAACAAGGAAAGAAGTAAAGCTGTCACTATTTGCAGACAATATAATCATATACATAGAGAACTATTAAAAACATCACAGAAACACTCATTAAAACCATAAACCATTAATTAACACCTGGACCTGCTATTAATCTGATTCTGTTATTACTATGGAAGTTTCAAGTCTGTGTCATAGCTGATCCTCTGCTCTCAAAAACACTGAAATTGACTGTCAGAACCTTATCATTTTGAAACAAACAAGAAGGTCCATGGGGAGAAAGGTGTCAGAGGCCAGCTAAAAGTGAGAAACAAAACTGTCTCTCAACCAAGGAAAGCATGCATAATTTCCAATATATTTAAAGTCCATACTAAAGCATTAAACAATGCCTTAGTAGAATATAGGATAGTAGAAATCATAAAGTTCATAAGGATCACTGTAAACAAAGGGTTACAGCACACAGCATATTCACATAATAGATGGAACAGATCTACATAAAGCATTCCCATTTTTTTATTTCTGATTCACTCTCCATTTGTATCACAATCCACTTTTGTGCTTATGATAATGAAGCATTCATGAACCAAGAAAACTGAAATAATAGTAATCATTCTATTGGAAGTTACCAACAGTTTTATCATTGCCAACAGACGTAATATGACTTAGAAAACTAGGGAACATTACTACTATATATTCCCTATATGGTAGAGAATATATTTGCTAAAATAACTGGGTCTTTTATGTGTCTTCAGAATGGATTACAATACTTTCTCAATTTTCTTAACTATTTTTAACCTGTGGTATGAGATCCTTTCACTTCAAGAAACTTAAACCTTCAAGCAGAATTGACACCAAACTTACCTGAAGCATGGAATCACAAGAAACAAAGAAAATCTACCATGAACCTTCACTAAAGAAATTATCTCCTACAAAGGTTGATTTTTCAACATAATTCAGAGACAAGGAGGGCAGTGTGTGTGAAGAAAACTAAAGGGACGTCTCTACCACCTCTACTGAGGAACCACTTGGAGTTGAAATGGTCAGAAGGGAGCAAGGCAGTCCCTACAGGTAGGCTGGTTAAACCTGAGGAGAGCAAGAAGCACCTGGGCAGGTGGTGCTTGTGTGTGGAGGGGGAGGGGGGTAAGGGGAGGTGTGTTTCTTCTATGAGGTGTTGGAATGCTAAGGTCATTTCCCTAAAGAGGATTGAACTGTGTCCCAGGAGCGGGCTTGTCTGGCGCACCCCAGGAAGGAATAGAATGAACAGATGGCGCACCCCAGGAAGGAATAGAATGAACAGATGCCGAACCCCACTTAAGACTGGATTCCATTTCTTTCCTTCACAGCTGCTCTTTCAAAGGGTTTGGCCTCCCCAGGACCTTTCCCTGGGTGTCCACATTTTGATTTCTGCTTTGTTTTTGCCCTGCTTAGGAAAAAAAAAAAATCTAAAAGAAACTTCAAAGGCCATTGCTTTCTTTATTTTTGTTTCTTTGTGCCTCTTTTCATATAAGAAGATTGCACTGGTGTCCAAATGGAGAAGATGCCACAGTGAGTGGTCTAAAGAAGGATGTCCCTGAGGGAAGACCCTGATACTGAGTAGCTAAGACCCTGTAGATAGTTCATTTGGCCATATGATGTCATCAGAGCTCTATGCATTTCAGGCTGAATTAGTCTTTAGTAGGAATGTTAGCAGTAATTTGTTTATTACTTTGATGGCTTACTGACATACCTCTCAGTTAAATGAGGTGGAAACAATAACACTCATTTTTACTAGGCACTATTTTCAGTATCCAACAAGAACTTTTTCTTAAAAAAAAAAAGAGAGGCCTGCATATGAGATGGGAAATGTGAATTTGACAGACTCATTCTTGAGCTGAAGCCAGCTATAAATGCAAATAGAGTAAATAATCAAAGGAGGTGGCCAGAACTTTTACTTAATTTTTCCTTTGGTGAATGTATTGAGATAGATGATTTTCTTCTTTACTACTTCTAGGCACATGATCCTTCCGGATAGACATTTTAGGAAATGCATGTGCCCTATTAGTTTTTAACTCACTTAAAATATATGCACATAAGAAGAAAAAAATATATAAACACTTAGGTCCAGTGACTATCTTTATTACCATACAAATTTTAATCAACTCATTTACATTTCTGAGCTGCTACGTATGTCTCATATTGCCCAAAATTTGATTTACACAACTTAGATTACACAAAATGATGCAACAACAAGCGATTTTGAAGTTCTTATACTAAACATTTAATGTTCTCCTTCAATCAAACATATCACCATCACTTTCTCCCTATTTCACACTTTGCATCCTCTTCTTCTTTTTAGAAGAGGTCGTTGTGAGGCCCTAAGTTTTTATACCATTTTAAAGTTATTCATGGCATTTGAAAGTAGGCTTACATATTAGCATGGAATAGAATTTCCACGGTGTAATAACAGTAGTCTGAAGAGATAGAGAGTGAACAAGAACATATTTCTAAGCCCAACCTCACCTGTTACATAGATTTGGAAGACTTAGAGTGTTATTAGACATTATATAATAACACACAAGTCATTCCTTCAAGCTCAAAAGGTCTTCATACCAGGCACACATACACATACAAACTATTCCAGTTAACACTGACCTTTGGCTAACCAAGAAGAGTTTACTTCATCTTCATTAGGGAGAGATAACACATTAGCAAAGTAATACATTTTGATTTCTTTTCCTAGTTTCCATTGTTATCAGATTTCTTTTTAATTATTATTACACTATTATTGAGCTAACAGACTTTAATGAAGACTAAGTATCTGGGATCTGTATTTGTTCAGTAAATAAGCCATTAGATTACACAGGGAAGGTCAACAGAAATAATATTATTCTATCTTAAACAGTATCTATTTCAAGAGATTAATCACATAAAAAAGTGCTATTTTTGGTTAGGGAAAAATAATACCAAAAACATCTATACTATTTTCTACATTTGACTATTCTGAATGGAAGTAGAAATAAAATAACATCTTTAAATTATTTCCTCATTATAGCATTGAGTCATGGATTGGATATATTGATTGTACATTTATAATATTTTATAAATGTACATTTATAATATTTTCTTTTGTTCAGTGATAGTTCTGATTTTTTCATAAATAATGACAAAAGTATGGAAAAGTTAAGACCGAGAGGAAAGATGAAAGGGATTGAATTTATGCATTCAGTAGAGGCAGAACTTGAAGGGTAAAGTAATAATGCTCTTCACACAAGTGGAAACTTTCCAGAGAGAGTACAATGGCTCTCAGGGATGTGGTTTTCTCCAGCACAATCCTGGTTAGCTAATACGGTACTTAAGAGGAATACTTAGTAGGGTACTTAAAAGGAGTACTTGTTTTGTGATTAATAAGGTCGAGGGATCCACTTTGAAATCTTACTTGGAGATTTGCAATGACAATTCTCCACTGTCAGAACTGATAACAGAGTAAGGGTACATATATTTTCCCCCAAGTAGGAAGAGTTCTGGTTATATGTCATGATTTTACAATTTGTCTGCTTAACATTGTAAAACTTCTCACTGGAAAAGTTGTATGAGGGCATGAACATTGGAAGACTGCAGTTTGTTAGTAAGAAAACATTTCTTTCCCCCAAAGTCCAACCAACCAATATTATTCAGATCATAAAAAAAAAAAAAAAATGGGGAACAGTAATTATCACAAGAAATGGCTGGGCTGGGCTGATTATTATCATTATTTAAGAGTCCTTTCAGTATCTCTTCCACTTGATGTACTTAAATTAGTTTCACCAACTTCCAAAAGTTCAAGACAAAGACTAGTGAAGTTGTCAAAAGGGAACTAGCAGATAACATATAAAGAAACTCCATCAAGCTAAGCTCAGGCTTCTTGATGAAAGGCTGTGGTCAAGGAGAGTGGAATGTTGTGATTGCAAAACTTACAGATAACAACTTGCAGCCAAAGATACTCTATCCTGCAAGGCTCTCCCTCAGATATGAGGGAGAAATAAAGGACTTTCATACAAGCAGAACCTCAAAGTGGTTTGCAAAACCTACCCTACCTTACCAAGAATTATTAAAAAATAGTTCCATATTAAAAAGGAGCTCCAAAATATTACAATATTTTTTGACCACTGAGTGGCATCCCATTGTGTATTTATGCAACTTCTTTTGATCCACTCCTTTGTTTCTGGATACTTAAATTGTTGCCATATTTTGCCTGTTGTAGGAAGCCCAAGTTCCCTTTCAAATTCATGGTAGTGTAGTCTTCCTGTAGGAACCTAACACTGGAATTGGAAAGTCTACTTTTAATCTTTTGAGAAATCTCTGTTGCTTTCCAGACTAGATGGACCAATCTACCATCATATGTGATGTTTCTGGGGTTTTTGGGTGGGTCAGTCCTACAAAATGACCAGGTGTGAGGTGTTTTCTTATTGTGACTTGGTTAATCTTGATAGGTTATGATGAAGGTTTGTTTTTTATCATGTAACTGTGGCTATCTGCATGTCTTCTTTGAAAAAGTACCATTTAACTCTCCTGACCATTGCTTGAATTGTTTCCTTTTGTTCAGTTCTATAAGCTTTTGGTAGATCATTGATATCAACCCCTTATCAGATGTATGGTGTGCAAATGTTTTCTCCAATTCAGCAAGGTAGCTCACATTTTCATTACTTTCTTTTTTCTGCACAGAAGTGTCAATTGTTGATACTCTTTGGTTTTCCTTGATTTTGGACTTGTTGCCACAAACACTAAAGCTTCTGTTCTAAAGTGGTTTGCCTAAAATTACTTCTACAGGGTTCTCTCCTATTACAAGAAGGAGGGTCCTATGTGCCTGATAGTAGGGTGCAAACCATTATTTTCACTTCACATATGAGAAAACAGATCTATAAAGTGGACTACATTGGATTCACTGCAAAAACTTTTCAGATGCCTCAAGATATATAGTGCTTGATACTAGTCTTAGAAAGATGTTAAAAATAATTGAAATACATTTTCCATTTCCTCATTTACTCTCCAAATTTTTTTCCCACAACAGTTTGTGACTTATTACCAGCCCACCATTATAATAATGCTGTATATAATACACCATTATAATCTACATTATAATAATTAGTACATAACAATGGCCACTTAGAATTTAGCAAGTTAAGGAGCGTTAACATAAAAAACAACATTATTAATACCTTGGTGTTTTGTGGCCATTCTTGGCTGAGTAGGTTCACTGTTGGTTGTAGTGGACAGAATTTAGTAGTCTTTGGCATAAATTTCACGTCTTAATGCTAAGCAGGGAAAACAAACCAGCGGGGAGACAGCAACTTGAGGCCCCTTCTCCAGGTGATGTCTCCTATTAGTCCCACCCTCCTAGGCACAGGTGTGCACACTGGCACATGCGCACACAACCACTCTCAGGTGTCCATGATCAAGCTTGTGTGCCCCATTCCCAAGTGCCTTCCACATTAACAAAATCAAACCTGTAGGTGAGAGTCACAGAGGTCTGATCAATTTCATTTTCCCGACCCTTGAAAACAACCTGTCATTTCTACTCTTGAGATCAGACCCACTGCTTTGTTGGTTAAGGCCTTAATGAAACATTAACAGCCATATAACTGAAAATAATATGGTATCTATAATCAACTGCTTCCATTGAAAAACTATCCTCAATACTTACACCTTTGCCCTACTGGGACAGATGGCAAGCCAACTGTCAACAACACTTGTTTTAAGGTATGAAAAAGGAAGCAGAAAGAAGAATAAAGGATATCTGTTCTTTGTTAGATGCTTTAATTATATTTCCAAAGTAATTATTTTACTGTTAGAACAGATAGTACTGTAAGATCCCTATAACTCAAAATGAGAGATAAGCACTATTGAGCAAAACTGAAGATGAACTTGCTAACCATTTCAAGAGTCTAATTTAGCTAATTAGTGATTTTTGCAGCTGTCCACTTTTCCTGCCAGTCCGGGTTTTAAAACTCCCTCCCTCAGACACCTAAATTTTAATAGATAATTGTCAGTATAATGTTAGTAGACCAGAGGGAAGCTAAGAAAGCAGCAGAGTTCTACACTGCTTGACTTCAATAACAATAATTCACTTACAAATGCTTTCCAAATTTTGGTGAATTTTGTATATGAAATAGGGAACTCAATGATCTGCCCTAATTGTTGCTATTCTTGTTGTCAATTTCACTTTTGCCTCCTCATGTAGCATATGTAATATTCAACGTCTTTCATCTGGACATTTTCATTAGGACATTTTTGTGTTTCGGCTCATTTAGGAGGGAAAGGGGAAAGTGAAAATTTCGTAGGGCTGGTGGATATAGTATTGCAAGTGTGGTCCGACCTCATCCATTTTTAGCAAAAGCTCCCCTAGACTGAAATTGAACTAGGTGGAATTAAACTCTAATCATGCTTTGGTTGGGGGAAAGGAGATGGGAGGAGGGGTTACTGTTCAATGGATATAAAGTTTTAGTTATAAAAAATGAGTAAGTTCTTGAGATCTTCTGCAGAGTACAGCGTGCATAGCTACTAATGCTGTCCTGTACACTAGGAGGTGCTAAGCACATGTTTTCTTGGCATAATAAGAGGGGAAAATGGAGTTATATTTGCAGGGTTGCAAAGGAGATTAAATGTGTAGTTTCAAACAAGAAAGAGGGGAGAAAATGAGATAAAGAAATAGTATCTCACTTTTGCAGAAGCTTGAATACTTTTTGAAACACCATCAACCACATTAAAATGGAGAATGAAATATTTGGCATCTATTTAAAATTGGGTAGGTTAGGAAAAAAATACTACTGGGATCAAAACAAACAATACAAACAAAAAATACAATGATTTTTCCTATCACTCAGATATTCAAATGGTGTTTCCTTTGCTGCACATGACTAGTAACTTTTTAGAAATAATGTGTGTTCTCTTTTGCCTGAGAATACCCCTACTGGCATTTGTCCCCATTTTTACTCTTGTCTTTGAGGAGAAATCATACAGAATACTTTAAGAAGCAAGAGGCCAAGAAAGCAATTAGATACACTGAATATTTTGCCTGATTTCACATTATTGGTGAGGTTTATGGATGCAATCTCAAAAAAATGTGCTTCAGAGTTCCTCTAGGAACTTCAGCTCCTTTTGATGCTATCTGATGGGCTGCACCAAGAGACGGGGCCTGCAAATTACATCTGTGGTCTTAACTCTCTTTAGCCTTGTCTACTGAATTTTCCTTTTTTCTTTTCTTTCTCTGGTTTTCTCTACTCTTTCCTTTAAATATTTTTTTTTTGTCCCTTATTCTGGGAATACAAAGATAAACACTGCTACCACTACTACTACTACTACTACTACTATTACTATTACTACTACTACTTCTATGCTCTATTCTTCCTTGTTATACATATGCCTTTGATATATTTGGAGACTTCACCAAGCCACTGACAATTGCAACCTTGGAATGTAAAATCATTTTTTGAAGTATAATTAATAGTGATTATAAAAAAAGTATCCTTGAGTGAAGGTGGTCACTAAAATTAAAAATTTAATCACACATATACTTTATATATGTGTGCATCCATACATACATGTATATACGTATATATATACATACACACACACACATATAAAGTGGGCCTGAATCTGAAATACAGGAATTATTTTCACTCAAGTGATGTGAATAATAGAAAGATATAATCTAAAGAAGAATCAGGTAAAGCTCTGGAAAGGAGGGGCCATCTGCATTGTACTAAAAGATACATTGAATTTAATCAAAGTGAGTAAAAGAAGGGAAGTGTATTCCAGTCGCTTGATGCCAAACTTCCCATTGGTTAGCAGGTGCAAAGGCCTAAAAACTCAGAGAGCTTTGCCAGATCACACAGCTGCAGATTATGTGATGACACTGAAGTTCTGTGGTCTAGAGTTGGGCAAGTTACACCATAACTATCTTTTTTATTATTAAATATTTACTTATTCATAGAAGAACTGTTTGGGGGGTTGGGGGAAAGAATTTACCAGAAACAGTGGGGAGCAGAACAGGCAGATCTACTGAAATACCCTGCTGAGGGGAATAGAGGGGAAAACAGGAGAGGTCTACCTCACCATGCACTATCTGTGCTAATCAGGGATCAAACTCGGGCCACTGTGGTGACAGTGCTGAGACTTAAACCCTAAGCCACCAGGGAGGTCCCACAATATGAAATTCTAACCATATTAGAAAGACTATAGAATATTAGGAAGCTTTACCAGCAAAATAGTGTAATAAAAACATTACATTTTAAGACCCACATGGAAAGGATTGGCTATGTTTAGGAACAACCTACATTGACATAAATAGCATTTCTAGTTGTTGTATTCATGTTTTCTGGAAGCAAAGACTCCTAATTATTAACAATGGTAGCACTTTCATATGCCTATTATTGTACTAAGTACTTCATATGAATAAAATCATTTAATATAAGTCACAATAGAAGAGTGGTTTATTTCTAAGCTCCAATATATAAATGAGAAAACTGAAAATTTACTCAGAGGAACGATCTAATAAGTGATAAACAGGGTCCATACTGGTGACCACTTTTATTAAGAAGAGAATATGTCCATGCTAATATTTTGTTAAAGGAAGCAAGATGA
>NW_004567112.1:41972690-42016312 GCF_000260355.1 Condylura cristata
TTTTTTTTTTTTTTTTTTTTGGCCTTTTTATACTACCATAGTGATAAGGATTTGGTTATAAGAAAATGATTGCTGCATTTTGCCTTATCTGTCATTAGGCAAAATGAAGCAATCCTATTGCTGCCTACCCTATTATTAGATTATCTAGATTCTAGTCACCTGCTATAGTCTATTAGATTATAGGTTGACTCATAAATCAAGTTTCTGTTAAGCTAAAATATTCTTGACTTTCTAGAACATTCCCAAAGTGTTCACCAACACATTAATTATGGATAACCCTGGAAATGGCCTTTGCCCTCACAGAATGTCGTGACCTTGACTTCTCGAAATAAGATCTTTCTTTACCTGTGTTGTTGCACACCATCCTGCTCTGCAGTGCTCTAAATTCCCTTAGAAGATGCTGAAACATCTGTTTGATATGAAGCCTGAATATTAAGATGCAAACACCCACAATATAATTTTAGTGCCCTTTTGTGCCATTGTCCATCAGGTTGGGGTTTTGCTTTTGTCAAAGGCTATAAAAAGAAAAGAGCAGACGGTTAAATTCTTCTTTCCTTGCTCATCCAGGAATGTTTACAGAGATCATAAAATGGACATTTATTCATAACTGCAACTCAATTGAAATGTAATGGTGTTGTGGGTGACTTCTGAAGGGTAATGGAAAACAAGTGTCACCTGTTTATGATGCCCTCTCAGGGAATTGACACTTCTAAGATGAATTCTACTTAAAATGTCATCTCCTTTATTTGATGACCACTTGTTCTCTGGGAGAGCAGCTAATGCCAAAGACAAACCACGGTTCCAACAATTCCTTTGCTGCATCTCTGTCCCCATTTAATATGTAAGGCAGTTAATTCTGTTCAACATATGGATTAGTGCAGATTAACACTATGGCTCAAATGAAGGGACTTATGGTTAAACTGGTTGTGTTAAGAACCATTTTCTGATTCTTAGCCTCTTTACCATTCTCGATGGACTTTTGAATTGGCTACTTCAGTTTATCTTGATTCCTTCAGCTCATTTTACCTCCATTTCTTTGCTGGGTAGTAAGATGTTCAGAGCTTTGATTGATACTAAGTATATGCCAAACACTGTGCTAGATTATTAATTATATATTAATGTATTGTTCATTATAATACTTATATACATCATTATGTTAATATGCTAACTATGGGAGCTCTGGGATCTCTATTTCCGTAACTTGAATGGATAGAAAGAGCTATTCCTAGTATATCATATCTTTTTAATTGATACACATCATATGGCTGTATATTAGGGATGTGTTTCCTCTTTGTACTATCTTGAGATGAGGGTAGCTCTGGCTAATTCAGTCCAAGCTAAAATAAAGCTTGTTCAGAATAATGAACATAACTGAGATTAACGCAGAGCCAGCAGAGGTGAGAGACATTGCTTTTTCTTTTTAAACACAATTATGTCTTCTAGGTGTCTAGTACTCAGGTCTTTAAAGAAAATTGTCACACAGGAAAGTTCAGATGGGCATATAGTGAGAAGTTACTCAAATTAAGTGATCAGTGAAAACAGCTTCATATGGGAAGCTTCTTGAGACGATAAGAATGGCAGATAGAGTTCTCTCACAAAGTGGACTTCTGATAATCTCTCAATGATGACAGATCATCATGCATGGCCCTGGTGGTGAGCACAGAGTGCCATTTATTCAGGCAGAAACTGGGCATGTCCCTTCTCAAGCTTCCACTCCATCATTCTCATCAGAACACTATTTTCTTGCACTAGAGCAATTCTGAGAGTTAGTCTTTAATTTTCAACATCTACACCATCAATTCATTATTTTCCAATAAGCTTTTGGTTTTCAGAATTTTTGTCTCTGAAATGGACCATTGTAGCCTGCTTTTAAAGTCTAATGCTGGACATTGATTCTTTTTTCCTTTTTTTTCTTCCTATGGCTACAAGGATCTCCAAGTCCTTGATGCTAGGAGATACATTAGGAAAAGGTGGAAAAAGAAAATTTCAAGCTGACTTATTATTAATATATAAAGCAATATGTTAATATAATTTGAATAAAAAGTCAGATATAATTTACCTCTTTCTAAACTTTAATTTATATCTATAAATTATTTCAAAACATATATCTATATATTTCCCAAAATGTTTGCATCATTTGGTAGGCATCTTATAGTCTCTTTTTCTCTTTCATCCTAAATTCTATGTTAATATGATTATAAAGATATGAATGTCTAGGGCCTGATCCTACATAGTCTTCCAATGAACATAGACTTTACTGATATTTAAGATCATTCATCAGTTTCTTCTCCCACCTGAGAAACAACAGGATTTTAGATATGTCAAATTATTTAAGCTTTTTTTTTTTTTTTTTTTTTTTTTTTGGTAGAAACTATGTGCTGAGCATGTTGCTAGGATAAATGGTGACCAGACCTGGAACTTCCACCTTGGAATTCATATTCTGATATATTTCCAAAATATCATAGGTGGCTTCTTCATAAGTTTAGAAGTTGTACTTTATTGATATGCTGATGTATATGCTAAACTAGTATAAAAATACTAAAACAAATGATCAAATGTTGCCATTTATTTCAAAGAATAGAAGGTATTTTTCTATCCTAGTAACATGCTACTGTAAAAATTTCTACAAATGGACCAAAGAAATGACATGATGAATTAGGACTATAGAGTTTCCTTCTTCCCCAATTCCACACAAAAATTGCACTATTCAGTCACTTGGAAGCTTGATATCCATATCACTAATGTGATATGGATTCAACCTACTTTATAAACATTGCTGAGATGTGATTTTAAATCTCTTAGTAATCTCCTATTTCTGATAATTCAGAATCATGGAAGAATAAAAGGTTTAAAAAAATGAACCAATTTTTGACAATGTAAACCAATGTCATTATGTCTCTTAGCCTCTGTAATATTTAACCTACCCAATTATGTTTCACTTGGTTCTATAGCCACAGAAAAAACTTAGAGAATAGTCAAATGCTTATGTGTGTGTACCAGTGCCTGTTCATTCAAAGAATTTTGAATTTAGTATTTCTTTTAAAATTCTGAATTAGAATTTTTTCGACGTGATAGAATTAACCAAGCAGATTTTAGCAATGATTTCTTTTTCTTCACTTTTTAAATAATCTGTTGTCAGGCTTTTGAAAATATAACTTGTTCCTGCCACATTCTGGCTGCAAGAACTCAGATAAATCAGCCACTTTAACTCTCCATTTATTCGTTAAAATGACATATTTCTCAGTTCTACTAGATCATACTATAAGGCTGAATAAAGATCATACAAAGCATCATTATAAATTAAACATTCTCTAAAATAGAAAATGGAGACATAGGTAGACAATTGCATCATTTTGGTGTGGGCATGTATTAATGATGTCAATGTAGTGATATGTGAAAATCAACACAACTCTATCTAGTTTTATGTCCAACACATAAGCTACTTGAAGTCATAACTATCATCCTTAAACTTAACTTCAAATTTTATCTTCTGTCACTTTAATCGAGATAGTAATTGTTTTCTGGCTTGTTTTCATTGGTTTAAAGCAAATATTTTTCAATTAAAAACCGATTTACTATAAATTCATCTTATCACTTTTTTTTTTCATAGATAATACATTTTCGTGTTGTTGGACCAAACCTAAATTCATGTTTCCTTATCTTCTCTTGTAGAAATTGGTAAGTCTGTTTCTTTACATTTGAGTCACATTCATTTTGACCCAATATTGTATAATACAATATTGCATTGTATAATATCTTCACAAAGTATGACATACACTTATTTTTCTTAGTTTTGTCCATAGAGTGGATAGAAGTAATGGCACACTAATTACAGAAACATACATTCATCCATATCCTAGTTTCTAATTTCCCCATAGAAGTAATCAAAGCTTTTGGGAAAAATGGCTTATTCCAGAATGGGGCAGTAAGTATATAAAATAAGTCGAGAGTATTTCATTGCAACAGGAATTAACTACATATTAAAAACATAAAGTAAAAAAAAAAAATGAAGATTCATAAAAGCAGCAGATAAAACAAGAAAAAGAACTGCTGATGACCAAATCTAAATAACAACATTATAATAATAATAAACGATTGTGTTACAGTGCATAAAATAAGTATAACCTGATATTGATAAATATAAATAATCCAATCAGGCAAATCCCTCAGACAGAAGAGTTCCCAACACATTTTCTGAAGTGAGAGGGTGTGTCTCCTCCAAGGGGCCGTCAGCTGTAAATGCTGCCTAGCTCTCACCTGTGTTTACCTTTCTCATCACTCAAACATAAACTCTCAAAATTACTGCAATGGGAACCTGAAAAATTTGAACATTTTTAACAATTTCAATTTCTGTCAAGTTCCCTCGGGAAGAAATGTTCTGTGGCAAAAATGTTGAGGCTGATAGCAACTGTTATAAATTCACATACTTTAATAAGCTGATACTCATTTGCAGTGAGAAAGAACTGCCATATGTAAAGTACATGCTCAACTGCAAAATTCTACAAAGAGCTTTGTTAGAAATAGGCTGAAGGACAAAAATTGTTCTGATTTTGCTGTCACAAAAATTTACACACTTGCCATTAGTTGGAAACAATTATGAAAAGCTGCAGAAGGGACTTGTCTTGTGTTAAAATTTCAGTAAAATAAAATGTAATGTTAGAGACCTCTCTGGTGGCATAGAGGTTAAGTCTCAGTTCTATCACCGTGATGGCCTGTGTTCCATTTCAACCAGGGAGTTAACCCAAATATGGTCCATCAGATGTCTGCTGTCGGGTCCACTGCTCCCCTCAGCAGTGTAATTCTGTATATCCACCTGTTCTGCACCCCACTCTGTCTAGGTTGAATTCTCTTACTCCCTGCATCTCTGGGCTACACCCCAAATCTAACAAAAATAAATAATCTAAAAAAAAAGGAAAAAAATGTAATTTTAAGTGAAAGTATTCCAAATGTTCTTTTAAAATAATTTCTATTGAAATTATTTAATTTTTATGATTTTTTTGAGTTTGTGTCAGTTTGCAATACTGTACATGATTTAGAAATATAGGTTCAGACCATGTTACGACACCATGTCCACCATCAAAACACGTATAAATGAAACTCTCAGGAAAAAACACACACACAAAAAAGGGCCTTCCCTGAAGGCACAGTGGGTTAATGCACAGCACTATGAAGCTATCACAGTCACTGCAGCACGAGTTTGATCTCAGGGGAGTGGCAGACCTCTCCTGACCCGCCTGCTGCTCCCCTCACCAGTGTATTTCAGTCCATTGTCTGTTCTGCTTCCCACTCTGTCTCTGGTGAATCCTCTAAATCCCCGAAACTCTGGCCTGTACTCCAGTTCTGTATGCATTTGTGAATACATCTTAAAAAAAAAAAACTCCATAGTGCTTCACTATAATCAGTTACATCCCTCTTCCCCTTCTGTTCCACTCTACACTCTCCTTCTCTGATAGTTTTTATATGGAATGAAGAGAAACAAGACAGAGGGCAGACAAACCTGAGCCAAAACAAACCGCAGATGTGTAACTGCAGATTGTAGTTGAAATTCTCAAAATATTACTTGAAATATTTTGCTTCCCTTCATAAAGATTTGTAACATCAAACCAAGTTGATGTTTGATGTTGACATTAAACCTACGTGAGACCCAGCAGCAAACAAATGACAGGGACTACCCGGGAGTACAGTCATAGCCTATCGATGATAACATCTGACATTTACTTGGTGTGTCACAGAAAACTTGTTTCTTTATATTAAAGTTGGGGCTTCCAGGATGCTTGAAAATAGTGATATATTGGCTCCATGCCATGACTTTGTCCAAATTTGCCTCAGCTTTTTTTATCTATCAATGAATGATAAAGAGTCATAACAACTAGGCAACACTAAAAAGTCATCTATATAATGCTTTTAAAATCACCTGCCATTTCAATAGTGCACATTAGATTATAAATCATATTGCTATGCAAGTTTGATTAATTCTCACATAATCATCCTATGAAGCAATTCATAATATATGTTTTGTAATTAAAAGAAGTTCAAAGGGACACTTGCTCTTGCCTTTTGTTGAGATAGAAGCTTCTGTTAGACACTATTAGGCACAAGTCATTCTCAGCTAGCTCTACAGAGTGATAAAAATTGATGCCCTAAGGGAACACTGAAGCATCTGACACAGTGTGTTACTCATAACTTATCAGAGAAGAAAAGTGTTTGAGGTTGTCGATATATTTTATTTTCCCTTAAGTTTTTAAAAATGGGCACTCAGTGATGAAAATTCAATATTTGAATAAGCAGAACATTCTAATGCCCCTGTCTTTGTCTCTCCCTCCTGAAATAAAACATAATAGAATGCTTGTCACTTTTTTTGAAAATACCTTTTCACGAAAGCTTTAACAATTGCTTTTAGTGAACAATCATTGAGTGAAAAACCCACTATAATTATACTATTGCAGGAAAGTCAGCATATTTCTCAACTTGGTGAATTTATTTTGGACTAAAAAAAATTCATGGTCAAAGAAATAGTTTTAATGCCTTCTTAGCAAGTGTGTAATGAATAAGTACAGGTGCTCAGTGCAGTTCAATATTTTTTTATAATTTTAACTGCAACACATAGAATTACTGAACTACTCCTCCATCTCAGTGCTTGAATAAGTACTGAGGAGCATAACATCACTACCAGTGAAATCAGGGGAACTTGATTTGAATGTTCCAATGTCATTTCACATACCTATAACAGAATTGTGTCTTGCAAAACATCACTGACTTATGTCCCCAGATTTCTCAAAGGGCCACAGTTGAAAATCCAGAAAACATCATTTTCATATTAATTGCATGGCAATTATGAAAGTGATGTTTTCTGGATTTCAGTAATTACCTGTTAATTATTAACAATTTAATATCCATATCTTCTGATTGTCTTATTTGAATTTTCACAGCTGAAATGTGTATCTAATTGAAATTTCTGTATTATTGTTTCAATATTGGTTTTTATTTTATTGATTTACTTATTTCTGTACACACTGGTGTACAGCTCTGTATGTGATTTAGAGGCAGCGATTATCCTTTACATGAGCCATCATCTTGTAACCACCACCAAGGTACGCACAGTCCTTCAGCATAATCCATATGTCCCTTCTCCACTTTAACTCCCCTATACTTCCCACTCTGTAGCCACAATTCCATAATCAGATTCTAGGACTAGCTATTTGGTTGATTAAAGTTAGCATCACCAATAATGATGTGTATTGATATCGTGTCTCTCCTGACCATGTACTGAGAAGGTCATACTCAGAATGTCACTTTGTGGTTCTCTGCTGAAAGCACATTATCTGATGTAGTCATGAGGAAAAACCAGTCAGACCCAAACTGTGAGACATTCTACAAAATAACTGAACAATAATCTTCAAACATATCAATTTTATGAAATATAAAGGCAGAGGAACTGCCACAGACTGGTATGAACTAAAGTTCCTTTAACTAAATACAATATGAGATCCTTAGTTTCACCCTGGATCAGCAAAGAATACTGGTGAAACTCCAAAAATTGAAAACAAAATGACAAACTTAGTGCTGTTTCAATTTGATATCCTTGTTTAGTTCATCACACTGTTAAATAGTCAGTCAGTTGATGGGATTTGGAGATTATCTGAACGAGTTTTGCATCAGTTTTGAAGCTAAAATTACTTAATGTCAAAAGTACAAATAAAGTAAAAAATTACTGATGTCACTTAACATATTATTGTTAAACTTACTTAACATATTTTAGAGCTGATCATTGTATCCAAAACCTATCTTAAGAAACCAAAAAGAAAGGATAATGGGAATTTGATAGCAGAGAGCAGGGATTTGTGAACCTAAGAAGTGAAATTACTTGTGTATTTTTTTCTCACATGAGAATGCATATATTTTTTTTTCTACCCTCATTATTTTCAGTGTCATTTCATTCTAAAAATCAACACCCATTAGGGGCCCTGAATCTGTGAGGATGTGATAAGCTCAGTTGAAATATTGAAAACTGTGTTAATTAAAATTTGTTATTATAAAAAAGGAACAGTTTTTATGTCCTGTCATAATCTCTTTGACCAAATTTTAATAAGACTTTATATATTTTGCTTGAGGGTAGGAGAATTTATGCTTTTGGCAGAACTAGCCATATGATGATTTGCTATTAGAGAAATCAATGTTCACAGTCCCAGTGATTATAAGACATTTTTGAAAAGCAGCAACGTCCTAATCATTAATAGAGCTTCCCTAAAAGTTTCACACCAGGCAGCAATATTTGATATAAGCTTTCATTCTTTATTAATTATTCAAGTAACAGCACATTATAACACTATGATGTAGCCTTTTTTAAAGTTAACTTTTCCAATTCCTACCCATTCTGCCTGGCTATTGCTGGGAATTGTCTTACACACTTTGGATGAGTAAGCTATGATTTTCATGACTTTTTACTCCAAAGATTTATTTATTTATTCATACAGAACTGGGGTACAGGCCAGAGTTGCAGGAGTGGTGAGAGTATTCACTAGAGACAAAGTGGGGAGCAGACCAGGCCAAATGACGAAGTACACTGTTGAGGGGAGCAGTGGCCGGGTCAGGAGAGGTCTGCCACACCATGTGGACGTGGATCACCTCAGGGGCGGGGATCGAACTCATGCTGGCCTTTGCTTCTTAGTGCTATGATTCAACCCACTGCGCCACCAGAGAGGGGAGCCCTTCAGATTTATTTTTTATAGGTCACTTCTCATTTTATTTTTATTCCATAACAAGTTATATTACATTTTTTTTTAATTTGGGGGTTATCTTTTTTTTTTTTTTTAAACAGCATTCTTCATTTTGTACAATGTCTGCTTTTTCATCTTGGTTGCAACCCCCATGGACTTCCTACCACCAAGTCACCCTGTGCCATCATCACAGTCCTGTGAGCTCGTCCCAGCCCTGTTTTGATCTCATTTATCAGGGGAAAAGAAAAAATAAAAAAAACTACTTGTAATAAAGATAAACAGTAAAATAAACAACTATAAATCAGACACCTTCTATTTTCATGATTTTTATATAAACTTTCTTGCTGTCTGATGGTTGTCAGCAACAAAAAAAAATGGGTAAAGTTAAGAACTGTTCTGTTGGCAATTGCTTATTTTCATGTAACTTGTTAAGGGAGCTCTTATTTCTTTTAATTATTGTAAAGATGTTTAATAACTAGATTTAATTCAATCTACTTTATTTTTATGATGCTCATGGCATTGTGACAATAATACTCCTATTTTTATTAAAACAGAGGCATATTTATATTTCTCATCTCAATATGTTAACTATGTCAATATCTTGTTTTACTCATATCTTTGGTATTCATAGAGCACTGCCATGTTAATATATATAACTTTATCATATAGGATTATCTTTTGCTTCAAATAATAAAAACCCTCTCTAATATCGATATATATAATTGTGTGACTTATCTGAACGGTACAAAAAGAAATTCAGAAGCAGATGATCTGTGGCTTATATTGTGTCATAAAGTTCAGAACTAGACTATCTGGCTGAATGAATTTTTGCCATCAAGTTACAAAATGACTACTGTACCTATAAGCATTATATATGCAGTTCAGACAGGGGAAATTAAATGTAGAAGCAAAGCCAAATCAGAAATGGTTCTCTCTGTACTCTATAGATTTTGTCACAGCCAGGAAGGCACATGCTTCCCAGAAATACCCACACCTACTTCCAAGAAAGTCTACAACAGAAGATGACTAGGGCATGAAGAACAGTGTGCAGTATCCCGTGGACTTAGTAATTAGATACCCCAAAGGCATTCCTTATAGGCAAATACATAAAATTTTTCAAAACCTGTCACTGGTTTTCTGTCACTGTTTATTCATTTGTAGAAGTGTGAAAGTAGTGTCAGTCATCAATTACCAGCAAGAAAGTTTCTTGATGACTAAAGATTGTGGTTCTGCTGAGGGATATATTTGAATCATTACATAGTACAAAAATGATACAAGAGCCCTTATTCCTTTCCTTTTTCACTCAAGTATTTACTGAAAATCTGATCTGGAATAGTATCGTAATTGGTTCTGGGGACATAGAAATTAGTAAGAAATCAATATTATCAATATTTCTGCTAATCATGAAATTGTTTATTTAACTCTAATTATGAAAAGTGCTGTGAACATAAATTACAAAGCATGATGATAGTATATAGTTATGGGAAGCTGATTTGGTGTGGAGGAATCATAGTACCTTATCTGAAACAATGTTATTACATGGGTTCTGAAAAGTGATAGCAATTAATGAGTCAAAATGAGGAGGGAAGAAGCTTCCTAACCAAAAGCAAATAATAACTTGAGAATGCTTGAGATTGTAGGGGGGGGGGAAGTGCTCTTCAGATACATTGTGTTGCAGTCAAGTTACTTATTTAAGTGACTACTTGATCAGGAAATCTTCAGAAATCATTGCTGTTTCTTAACTATGTTCTGTAAACAGTTTGGTAGCAATGAGGAGGTTTCCTGATTAATTGTATTAATAAATTAATAAAAACAATAAAAGTAAGACACATCATTATTTCTGCTTAAGATATTTGGAAATTTGGATGCAATGATACAAAAAAAAGACAAACAATGTAAGTGATAATTTATAAAGACAAGCATAAAAATGTATCCTTGAAGCTGATGATAAAAACTGAAGAATCCAGAGGGAGACGGCCTAGGGAAAGGGTAAAAATGAGAGGAAGGGCACACAATGGACTCCGGTGGTGGACTATGGGTAATTTGGTCATAGGTGTATTAAGGCAAAAGATTCTACATTTCCAAAATATAATATAGACAAATGTTACCTCAATTAAAAATAAATTTTAAAATTTAATATAAACCTTTAAAAATAACAATGAAAAAAGAAAAGATTGTGGTGTAATAAAATAAAAACCACAAAGCCTTGCATTATCTAGGAAGTTGGGTAGACCATCGTAACACTAAACTATAACCAATATATTCTTAACTAATATGAGAATAAGACTGACAATTACCTGTTTTTGCTCTTTTTTCACAGTTTTGCTTTTATAAAGATCATACATTTTAAGTCATTTATCGGAGGGCATTTTTTTTCTTTGGAAATTTAAATATGGTATCTATTGAATTTGATATCACTGTTCAAAAAAGTATATTTTATAAAATGTAACACTTGAACAATATTTTTTTTTAATAAAGATAGGTTATGGCAGCCTGCAGTCATGTAAATAAGTAACATTTGTCATTAACTATCCAGATCTAAAGTACAGTTAACTAATCAAAACTCAGTCATTCTTTGTTCTTTTCTAATAATAGAATTTTATATTCAAATTAACCTACTAGAATCAAGTATTATTCTTTATAATATGACCTACCTATGACCTAGTGGTAAACCAAGTTAGCATTAACCTTTCACCTATATCTCAGGCCAGTACCATAACAAATGATACCTGACACAATCCTTACATTATGTATTTTCTGATCACAGATTACTTTTCTCCTCAGAGTAAACTATCCATGTGGATTTTTGCCCTTCTAAACAATGTCTACTCAGACACAGAATATCAATATTTTCACCTTCATTAGGTTCTGAAGATTAATCAGCTGTATCAAATAATATATGGAATTTATATTATGTATTTCACAGAAATGAGTTTATTAGAAATTTTTATTCTCTGAAATACTTATCCAAATGTACTCAGTAATTGTTTGCTTTATTTTTCTACAAAACCTATCTCATTCTTCCATTTTCACTCTGTCATTTCTCTTTTCTCATCATCACCCCTTTTAATCTCTTCAGTAACCCCCTTCCTTCCAATAGAAAACAAAAACAAGTACATATCTTTTATTTCCTTATCACCATTTTTTTTTTTTTGTAATGGCTTTACTTGGAGTCATCTTTCAGGATTCAGGATATCAGTTTTCTATCTTACTCATTCTTTGAACAATATCTGCGAACAAAGAATTCCCTTCCTAGAATAAAGTATGGCATCCAGTTACTACTAACAGTTTTTAAGACTCAAAATACAAATTAATTAAAAAGGCAAATTATCTAATTATCCAATGAATATCATAAAACTTTTAAGTTGCAAGTTTTAGATGCAAATTAGAATGTTGAGCCACAAAAGGTCAAAAGCACTTCTTTATCAAGAGTCATCTTGTCAGAGAAACTCTGTCATTCTATCACTATCACATAGCTCCCTTTTAAATACCCAAATCTGGTCTCCCTAGGGGCGTAAGGTGTTAAGTGCAACACTATGAAGCTATTCACAGCCACTATAGCAAGAGTTAGATCCCCAACCAGGGAGATGACACATATGGTAAAACAGACCTCTCCTGTCTCTCACTGCTCCCCTCAGCAGTGTATTTCAGTATATTTGCCTGTTCTGTTCCCCACTCTCATTTATGTTTGAATTGACCTCATGGCATTGATGATTTGCTTTCGGGTAACTTACACTAACACTCAGAGGCCCTGACTGATGCTACACTGGATAGCCATTTTTTGGTCTCCACATTACATAGATTTAGGAAGGCCACTCTGTCTCTTTCACATGTCCCTCCTCTATCTACCTGGAAATAGAAAACTTCTGTAATTTTTTATGATTTTGAGTTCTATTTGTGCTATTTGTATGCTGACAACTTCCTGATATCTAGCTCTAAAGATTTAATTTCTAACCTTTGAACTCCTGTGTACCTAATTGTTTCAAATATCTAGATTGTTAAATGCATTCATCCTTCATCAAGATCCAGATCTATCCTCACTTCTTAAAAGACTTTACTTAACTCTTTGGTTTGGTTAATTGTCTCTCTCTGTATTCCTATCATGTCCAGTGAACACCTCTATCAAACTGTACTAAAGCAGGATTATATGTTTACCTGATAACCTCTTAGACTGCACTTTCTCTGGGGGCAGGGACTTTGTCTAGATGAATCTTATATTTCCAATACCAGGTAGAATTACAGAAAATTTGCAGATAGGCAGATGTTGCATTTTTTTTTTTTATTTACAGTACTTGCCCTTCGACAATATAGACTCATTTGGGAGGTAGTGTATGCAGTGATTAGTTTTAGGCAACTAATTTTCAAGGAAAATATAGAACAGGTTTATACATCAGACTGACAATTGAGTTCCCTATCTTTCAGATCTATTTTATGCCTGAAATATAAATTTATGATCCTTTTTTTTAAATACATTACATAAGAAGGAAAAGTTAAATTTTTGGCCGATTATCCAGTTTCTAATTAATAATTTTGCCAGTATTAGATGCACTACTTAATTTGCTCAGAAATAAAATTACATTAACACCAAAAACTACTGAAAATTGGCACAAATACCATTAACAGATGAAGTATTATTTAAATTAAATGCTTCATTTATTTCATTATTTTAAAGTCATCACATGAGTTTGGAGAAAATGAGTATGCAACATGACAATTTAGTTTTGGCAAGTGGTTGAGTCTTCTAGGGACAAATAGTATGTTCTCACTGTGAAGGAATGAAGAACAGCCTCCAATTTGGCTGTTATTCTTAATATGTTTCCTTTCGTTGACAAAAGAGGATGTTTGAGCTTGTTATAAAATCAGAAAAAATGATAAGGACAAATTTTTATGCTAAGGCAATAGACAATCTTAATTTCCATACCTAAACCTTTAAAAAATCACGTCAGACACCCTTGAAATACTGAAAGTCAGTCTTCTTTAAAAAAAAAAAGAAAGAAAGAAAGCTAGAGGGATAACGATTATAAAAAAAATAATAGAGTTGTTTTGTTTTTGGATCAAATTTGTACTACTTTGTATTTTACTTCTTATAGTTTAAGGAAGAAAAAATAATTTTGTGGGGTCATAACAGTGAAGTGACAACATATGTTATTCTTTTTCATGTCTTTGTATAGCTCATAGAACCACGAAGGTCACCATATCCTTGTGGTTTTCATCACTTTTTTTTATTTTGTGTCTGGTTTGGGAAGAGGGTAGGGAGGAGGGGAGTATGATAAGCCAGAGATACAGGTAGATGGCTCAGAAAATAAACAGGATGATTAGATGGAAATAATCAGAGTTAGACATCTGTTTTATTCTCCCAGTTTCTCAATTTCATCATTCCTTCTCAACATCACAAACTACGACTCCCAATTATATCACTAAATATGCGACAGAGAGAAAACTTCCATGAAGACAGCAAAGACTAGATTATCAGAAACATTTCTAACCTCTACATTATTTCTGAACTTAATTGCTTTGAAACATACATACATACTGACACTAGCTAGTTGTATAAGTTTCTATGTACTTCTAGAGCAACTGGGTAATTGTGTCTTAAGACACAGTTTCCTGAAGCTCCAGAAGTTTAATTTGTTTAATGGTGGCCCTACAGCCAACAGACAGGGCTGATCCCCAGCAAACTCCACATGACTAGGGGAGGGTTTTGAAACCTTCTTGTGAAGAATTTCTTTTTTTAGTAATAATTTCCTATAAAGCTAGCTATATCGAGATCATAGGGAGAACAGCACTTACTAGTTTTCCAAAGTGTGGCTTCTAGTTGTTTTTTATGCTTACAGATCTCAAAGTCTCATTTCTTGGTACATTTGTATATAATATTTTCGGATAATATTTCTACAATATTATTTCCCTCATGCACAGCTGATCACATGAAAATACTGAGAAATGGCTTCACTGTCAAACTTCAATTGTTTACCCCTTTCTATCTACAAACACATGTGAACAATTCACACATTCTAAAGAACACATTTTCTCTATTTAACTGCAAAAAAGGCATATTTTCCCCCATTTAATTAATCAAGCTGAGTTCCATTTCAAGTGGCTGAATTGTATCATCATAAGGCTTTAATAAATTATAACTCTTTCAATGGTTAAAGGCAACATTTCCAAGATTTAACATAATGGAATTGGGCTAATGCATTCAGAGCTTCATTCCCTGGGACTGAGATACACTTGCCTTTCGGCAAGTGGCATGAATTACTCAAGACATTTCTTATGGGCAGAGTACATGGTAGAATTAGAAATCACTTTCTAAGATCATATATAATGTTTTTGCTCACTGTAGACCTTTAATAATCACTAATACAAATCGTCATATAAAGACAAATAATGGAGTTGATTTCTCAGCTGGTTGTAAATATACATGGATGTGGGGTCATAATTAACTCCAATATAACAATTGTAATGTTTAACTTTATAAAAGGTCTTTGGGTGGGAATTTAATATTCATATTCCTGACTCATCATATAGGAAAACTTGATCATTTTATTTTGATTCAATGTGAATAAAGTGTATAGAGACCTGAGAGAATGTAGACACTGTCAACCTTACTCAGAGTAATGTGATTTATATTCTCTATTACATTATCTACTGTTGTTTTTAGAGTCTGTAAGGTATAATTAATTAACTTAAAATATTTCTGTTGTATGAAAAAAACAGAATTTGATAATTTAAAAACTGTTGACAGATGATCATCTCAAATTGAAAGATGCACTATATAATAGTTTTCATGAACTCAGTGTTCACAATATTCTGTATAAAATAGTAACTAGGGGTAGGGTGATCATGATTTTTTTTTTTTTTAAAGATTTTATTTATTTGTTCATACAGAACTAGGGTACAGGCCAGAGGCTCAGGGGCGGTGAGAGGCTTCACCAGAGACAGAGCGGGGAGCAGAACAGGCAGATCGACAAAGTACACTGCTGAGGGGAGCAGCGGGCGGGCCAGGAGAGGTCTGCCACGCCATGTGGTCTCCTCCGGGTCAGGCGGGAATCGAACTCATGAGGAAGTTGTTTTAGCTTCTCAGTGCTGTGCTTTAACCCGCTGGGCCATCAGGGAGGGCTGTGATCATGATTTAACTCAGCTCCAGGACTCTTAAAATGTGTTCCATGGGGAAAAAGCTCATTCTTCAAGAAGGTGGGAATCTGAATGGCTATGCAATAGATAAATATGGCAGTGTTTTGTTTGTTTTTTGTATGTCTTTTCCTACTGAATTTGATTATAAGATTTCAGAGATCTGCTGTATTACTGTGATACCAGTGTGGTGCATGTGTGGCATGGGCTGGGGTATTTATTCATAATAGGAAACACTTTCAAAATTATAAAGCACTTGCACTTAACCTCAAATCTGCTCAAGTCATTTTCTATGTGACTTATGTTATACTTTTTCCAGATTTAGGAATTATTTCTTGGATGCAAAACTTGATCCTTGTGCATGGAAGAGATCTCACTGATCAAGCAGTGAAACAAAACAATAGCAGTAATATGACAACATTTCATATTGTGATTGTTCACATTATGGAGTCAAAACTCCAAATAGCACAAATTAAATGCTACATATGATATTTTTAACAAGCAGGCCTTATCTTGTAACAAGATCTAATTATCAGTGATTTGGTGTTCAATGAAAGAGAAAATGTCTAGACTCCTCTGGGGAAAAATAGAAAAATCTTGTGCTGCTGTGAAGCATGTCCTCCATGAAAAGAGAGTTCATGTGAGTAATGTACTTTGGTATTTCTTTTAAAAAAAAAAAGGCAAGTAAATAACAAAAGATTTGTATATACAAATTTTGTAGCATTATTTGAAATGATACATGTAAATATAAAAACTTACATATAAAGAGACTTAAGGGTTGTCTCCTCAGACAAGCAGACTTAGAGTTAGGTGTTTTATATATATGAGAATCAGAGAATTCTCATGTATTGGTTTAATAGCTATTAATACCTATATCTAAATACCTATACCCAATATCTATTAATACCTATACCTAAATCTACTGCATAGATTTAGACACTATGTTTAAAAATTACTATGTGTACAGGGTGAACTGCTTTGTGGTACAAATGATATTAAAATCCAAGTTTCTCAAGGCCTTCCCTGGTGTTGCAACAGGTTAAAGCATAACACTTTGATGCCATAAGCAGCCACTGCAGCTCATGAATTTGAAACCAAACCAGGGAATTTGAAACCCTACATAGCACAGCAGACCTCTCCTGTCTTGCCCTCTGCTCCCCTCAGCAGTGTATTTCAGTACATCTCCCTATTCTGCTCCCTGCTCTGTCTCTGGTGAATGCTATCACCCACCATATCACCACACTTCTGGCCTGTACCCCAATTCTTATATGCTAAATAAATAAAAATCTTTAAATAAATAAATAAAATCCAGTTTCTCAATTTTTAAACCATGTCTTAAAACTCCGGGGTGGGGCTTGAACCCATGCTGAAGTGGCTTTAGCTTTTTAGTGTTGTGCTTTAACCAGTTGCACCACTATGGAGGTCCTGCAACATGAATTCTAACCCCATTAGGGACCTAACCCAGCTGGAGCAGCACACCTCTTCTGTCTCACATGCTGCTCGCCTTAGCAGTGTATTTCAGCAAATTCACCTGTTCTGCTCCCCACTCTGTCTTTGGTGAATCCTCTCACCCCCTGCATCTCTCATCTGTATCCCAGTTCTTGTATGCATAAATTAATAACATAAATCTTTTTTAAAACACCAAAAACTTCAAGAAGATAAATGATAGTAGTGGTCCCTTGCTTCCCTCCCAAAAGGACAATTTAACAATTGACCAGAATGATAGTACAGAGTCCAACGTTTGAACGAGGATCAAAGCAGTCCTTCCACCTTCCAGACTGTACTACAGGAGTAACAGGGGTAGATTCATTGGACAAAAAGTGCGTGGAGAGAAATGCCTGGAGACTGCTGTCTGGGGGCAGGGGTCACAGATAAAGGACTTCCAAAGCAACCAGTGACCCTGTGGAAGAGAGAGCAGAATCAATGAAGAAGTGCACAGGTGGAGCCAAACAATGCCTATATGGAATGGTTGGGGTACTCCACACAGGCCAGGACCCCAGTAATGAAAAAAAAGAGAAAGCCCTCTAGACTGTATACCCTTTCCCCAAGCCCTCAGGACTGCTCCTTATCTAGTGAAGTGCCCTGACAATAGACAGCATGCCAGTGTGAGAGCTGGGACTGCAGAGAGGAGGGATATCAACAGATACAAACGTGAATCAGCTCCCTCCCCCCAAACACCAGCATGTCCTTGATATTAAATGAATCCCCCTGTGCCTCAAGACTCCTGAAGATACATCACATGAAAACACTTTAGTACCTATGGAAACCAGTAGAGGACAAAGGAAAAATCAAATAAAACCATAGCACACTGCTAGAACAGTAAAATTAACTAGAAATAATCAACAAATGAAGTCACAGGCTACAAACTTAATATTCAAAAATCTGCTTTGTTTTTTTTCTACAGATAATGAACAGATGGAAAGAGAAATCAGGAAAGTTGCATTCAAAATGCATGAAAAATAAAAATTTAACCAAAGAAGATAAATAAAAATAATTATGGCATCATTGAAGAAAACAGACGATATAAAGCTCTCAAATGGTATCATTACTATTGACTGCATTCTTTCTGTTTCATATATTTAGTCTAGAGGTGGAAAAGGAATTCTATATAGCAAATGCTCTTTAAGTATATAGAAAGAAAGATAATCACCATAAATTCAGCATCATTTTAATTGTCAAATGGTGATTTATTCTAAGTGCTACTGCTTTAGAGAATGATGTGTAAATAAATCTCTAGGAGCTAACTGATTTTTGTCTTTTCATTTGATGACAGTTTCCAGAGAATATTATGTAAAGAGTTTTTGTGGAGACAGAGGACAAAGATAACACTAGTTTATTAGATAATTTTGCAAGCTAGCAGACCAAATTATTGTAACAAGCCAATACTGCAAAAGATTATATTGTGGTAAATACTGTCCCATTTCCTCTCCTTCTCTAAAGAGATACCTTTGCAGAAACAACTCATTGATTGGTTTACCCAAACCAAAGGAAATGTATTACTTCCCTTCAAATCTGTGATGGTTGATATGCAGAGTGAATTTGAGACTATCTTTTTTGCTAGTGCAGAATTAACCAATATAACTGAAGTAATTTCAACTATCTCATGAAATATTCTTAGCCATCTTTATTCCCTTGTTTTCAGACACTTAACATTGCTTTAATGCAGTCTACAGTATTATAATATATGATTCCTGTTAAGAGTTGATATTTACAAAAAAAATATGTTCTGTAATAGTAACAACACAGCCAAGTCTACTTTTTATACCACCATATTTTTGACTCTTCCATTAGTTTCCTTATCTAGTACAAAAAAAATCACTAACAAATTAACTTCAACTTTAACACATGCAGGAATGATGGCAATTTTGTACTGAGAAAGAAATCATTCAACAGGGTACATATGTCATCTAACTGAGTAATGAAAAAAAATCAAAAATGCACATAACACTAGCAAAATTTTAACTGTATATTTACCTTGACACATTTTAAAATCCTTGTAAAATTGTACTTTGGCAATGGCTTTTACATTTTTATATTTTTAATGTAACGAAAACATTAGCTATAATAAAGAGAAGAGTTTATTGAGTGCTGGTTATGTGCCAGTCATTGCACTATTTTACATGAAGTGACCCTTTTAACATAAAACAATATGAGGAAACAACTAGAGGAGTTCACACATGTTAAGTGACAAACCTTAAACACAAAGCTAGACAATGAAGGGATAGACAATTCTGTTTGATAAAAAATAATGTCACTAACTTCAATTTTATTACTCTGCTTATTTATGTTCATTCACTCTATCCAGAATCCCTCCATCCCATTCCACTTCCATATCTGCTAATGTAGTTCTTATTTATAATGCAATGTAAATAGTTCCCCTGAGATGTTTTTCTAAGTTAATTCACACAGAAACACTGCAACCATTCAAAACTTGCATATCATAAAGATATACCCTTATTTAGCCTCTACAATCACCTATTTTCTTACCAATAATGCATAAAAGTATTTATTTGCAATTACTGGGATTGTAAATTCCAGGAATTATGAGATTATTGCAATGACTCCTTCATATACTACTCAAATGAACATTTGCTGAACTTATCCTCCCTCTATAAATATGGCCTACTTATCTCAGAGCTTAATAAAATTTAAATAACATCTTGATAACATGTCAAGCAATAAAAACTTCATGGGTTAAAGAAAAAAAATGGTTCAATTCAAATAAGATAATTAAATGGAAAAAATAATATTTGACATCATGATGATATTAATGTCAATCAAACCCAGGTTAGTATAAAACAGATTTATAAAACTGAAATCTATTTATTTATGTATTTTACTGTTTACCCAATGCTAAAACTTTTACCAAGAGGCAGTTAATGACCTTATATGATTTACTAAAATAATGTAATGACATAGATCATGATTTTGGTTTCATTTTTGCATGCATATTCTACTAATTGAAAAAAAAATATTCAAAGAAAAAGAGTCTCAATATTAGTAGGAGTGCCTTTGACAATGCCCAGAATACAAAGCATTATTTCACAATAACAACAGAAAGGTTCTATCTGGGATAAGGTCTTGGTGAGGATGAAGGAATGGGGTCTCATAAAACCAGTCATTCAAATATTCAATAGATATATTTTATCTTTACTTAGGTATAAACTTTTGAATGCAGTGAGTTGCTGGATTCATCTTATTTCTGATAAAAACTAGAGACCACAAACAGAAAGAAGATCCTCAAATATCTAAATGTTGTCTTCTTAAGAAAAGGTAAGCTGAATTTTTTACTTAGAAAATTATTTCTGACATTTGTATAAAGTCTTGCTGTTCACATACTGTGTTTACTAAAGATTCATGCTTTCTTTGTGAAACAAAATTTGATACATCAGGAAATTGTTTTGACCATTGTTTCCTAAAAGCTTAAGCAGATAAAATGCTCATGCTATAAGCCTCCTTTAGCTCTTTGTTTTTTAACTAATGTAAAGAAAGGGCATATTTTGGGGACGTGAAACTCAAGAATAATATGCTATTCCTTGGGGATGATAATGATAATACTAAAGATGACAAAGGAATGAACTGAGAAGTTTATATCTTGAAGTGTACCAGTCAGAATATTCTAATGTAACTTTTTCATAGTTAAAATATAAAACTGAATTTAATGTCAATTCAAAAATATGTGTAGTACACAAAAAATGCTAAGAGAGTAACAAATGTCTCAAGTGTTAAAAAAGATTAACACTTTATACCGACATATGGTTAGGACTCTGACACAGACAAAGAAGATAGGGGAGAGTTATAGCCACATACAGCCAACAATTGTTGGTAAATACTCCTCTGTTCATTGCTATTAGGTAAACTCCAAAGCATTTTATATTTACCTACAGGTGACTTTAAACCACACAAAAAGTTGTTTTACATGCAATCGTGGAAAACAACAAAGAATTCTATGAGTACTATCATATATGTAATAAGTGGAGATGAACCTCACTCTGCAAATTTCACTTGTAATTGTCTAAGAAAGGCAATTGTTGGTACAGAAAAATCAGATGTAGTATTAAATAATAAAGACAAGATATGAATTTGTTCCTATAATATAATATTTATATTATCCCTAATATTAATACTACAGTATTAATTTTTACCATTCATATGGGGGGTTATCTGTGACTGCAATGGCAGGTCAGTTTTTTAAATGTACTGATACACTGATTGAATGTACAGATGTATTGGTTGAAATAGAAAGTCTTTAGTGAGAGAAGACCATGTAAGTTGAGTCTCAGACAACTCTGCTGAGAACCTCACCCAGAATGACCAAGATACCTGCTAACATGAGGGGCGTCACTTCTTAGGAGACTGGAGGAGGACACTAGATGATGTGTTTATGTGGTACACACTTCAGAATGAAAATTCAGAATAATGAACATTTGTTAAGTGCCTATTGTGTATGAATGTTTAACATTTGCTATTTCCCTAAAAGAGCTGTAAGTGTGATGTAAAAGGAAACTAGAATTATAATTTGCATTTTAATTAACTTACACATGCTTGTTTTTTTCCGTTTAAAAACCAAACAGAAAAATTTGGTGATAAGTAACTATTTAGAATTTGTTGAGCATGGTGATTGGGGTAGACTCAACTTAAATGGATACACCAAGTAGAAAAAGGAGAAATCTGTCAGTAGATAGAAATGTGAGATCTCTGGGAAAATAGATTTTTGGTACAGCTTTTCATTTCATAAATGAGTTTCAAAAGAGATGGTTTTCTTTGGTAGTGACACCTGAAGGGAGTGTCACTATACCTCTATACCTCTAAAATATAAATAGTGATACAAGCCAATGCTCCCTCAATAAATGAACAATTTCAAATGAAGAAATGCAACTTTGTACCATAAAGCTGAAACATGTTATTTTGAGAACTTCATCAATATTTGAAGAGACTGTAAATCAGGTGCAAAAATCTTCAGAAGGTTATACAAATTAATTATTCTATCTTAACTAATTATTTTCTAAAACCTCTGTCTTTTTCTAAGCCTCTGTTATGATATAGACATTTTTCAATCATAAGTGAAACTCCTGGAACTGTTGCTAATGTTCTTAGGCTTCAAGGAGATGTAACATCTGGTACTCATTTTGGCCCAGATGGGTTTCATTTATTGTAGCCATTTAAATTTCATTACCTTCTTGAACTGGGTGTGATAAGTCTTTTACAGGGACCTCAATTTGCACATACATTATGTTTCTTGAGTATTTTCTGTGTATATGAATTGTTAGTTAAATGTTATGATTCATTCACTTAATTTTTACTCAAATATACCGGTAGTCCATTTTGGTGCTTGGATGTCTTTTGTGATAATTTAAAAATATCCATCACAAATAACTATGTGGTTTATTCTACAAAAATTCTCAAAAATTGATAGGAAGCATCAACATTTCAAAGACATTGGTTAAATATGTTTCTTTGTAAAAAATGAAATTAAATAATGGATAAACATTTTCTACAGGATATTACTCTATTGTTGCTATTCCTATTATTTGTTTAATATAAAATTTATTTAAGATACTCAGACAAAGTTTCCTTGGCTCACACTGGAACACATACCTCTATATATCAGCTACCTATTTCTGAAAATGTTTCCAGTTTTATCATTATGACAGTGGCATGTTATAAATAAGAATATATTTTTTATGATTTATATATTTAACAGAACTATATTTATATATTATTCAAAATACATAAACTACAGTAAAATCATAACTTATATACATGATCATAAAACATATGTATATATTCAGTAATATGAAATTATAATTTTATTGTTAAAAATAGTATATAAAGTGCCAGTTTTTTTTTCCTGTTTGAGATTTATTTATTTATGCATACAGAACTGCCATACAGGCCAGAGGTGTGGGACAGTGAGAAGATTCACCAGAGACAGAGTGGGGAGCAGAACAGGCCGACTAAGTATACTGCTAAGGGGAGCAGCTGGTGGGTCAGGAGACATCTGTTGCACCATGTGGGTCACCTCCAGGGCAGGCAGGGATCAAACTCATGTTTAAGTGGCTTTAGCTTCTTAGTGCTGTGCTTTAACCCACTGTGCCACCAGGGAAGACCCTAATGTACCAGATTTTTAAAACAATTTATTTATATTATGTTTTTCATCGTCTAAATAATTTGTTAATGTGTTTATTATAAATATTTATTGTCTAAGGAAATGATACAGAGAACTTGTCCAAATTATAATAATGACAAAGTAGATTTAACTTTTGTCTTTCTTTTTCAGTATTGTATGCTCTTAAACATAGTTATGGCAAATTTCACTTTCTGAACATATTGATATACATACTTTAAAATTTAGACCTTTTATCTAATTGCAAATGTTTTAAGAAATCTTTATTGATTTTCTATGTAGTGGGAGAAATCAATCTTTTACACTTCTTTTCTGTTTCTCTCACCTTCCAGTCACAATATTTTCCAAATCATTATTTTTACTTTGTCAATCAGTAGGTCATGTTTATTATCACCAATATTCTACATATGATTTTTAAATGAAAAAAAAAGGATGTGTAAGTTAATTGTAATGCAAATACTTATTTAATTTACAATCATGTAGTATAATTAAATCCAAAAAAGAACTTTCTGCAAGATTGCCAGACTAGTGCTGGTTATTGGTAAGAATTTCTACTTCTGACAAAGATGGAGTAACAATGTTCAGAATTAGCTTCCTGCCTAAAACTCTAAAAACGATGTGAAATTACCTTTAAGACCTTGGGTAGCAGATAATGAGGGATAGTGATCCTAGGAAGCTGGAAAGCTATTGAAATAAAGCTTCAGGAAACACTACAGACAAGAAGAACAAAGAGGAACCTGGCAGATCCCCAGGCATGAAAAGACAAAACAAAGCCTAGCACAGTAAGAATTTACAGGAAAGGGTAGCACAGGAGAGATTTGCACAACAGAGCCCTTAAGAAATAGATCCATTCTGAGTAGTATTATATGTGTGCTAACCTGTACATTTATGTGAGGATACTACTTGAAGCCTAGGAATACTCAAAAGTATTCATAGTCATGTAGGGTTAGAAAGAGTAACTTTTTAGCATCTGGATTGGAAAAATCTCATGATTTATGTCATTGGACCCTGCACACAGATGGACTAGCCTTACTTGTGGGGAATGATGAGTTTTAGATGGTGTATAGACATGTGGTTTTTTTTTTTTTTTTTTGGGGGGGGGCAAACCCTATGCTTTTCTGGTCTCAAGTCTCAGGGTTTGACCTTGTAAAGTACACAGGAAACATATTAGACCTCAGCATCTCAGATTTGGAAAACCAGAGAGGAACAGTATCATTGGTATCAGAAACAAAAGTCAGCTTTCCATAAGCCTACATATTTGCACCAGCAGCTAGACATCTTCTAAGCATCGTCTTCAATCTACTGACACAGGCACAGCAAAAACAAGTCTCAGTATCAAAAGAAGACTAAAAGACTAAAAATAAGGAAGTGCATTAAGTCAGTCAGTCAAATCAAACCACTGCACCACCTGCAAGTAAAACATGAAAACTTCAACTAAATCGCTACAGATACTTTCTTTAAAATAGGGATTTTAAAACAGCAAAATAGACAGAGATAAATATATAACATCTTCAGACTTCAAAGACATCTGCTATTATATGGACGAACAATTCTCCTGAAACAACCACTAAACGAGAGATTATATCTCCCTATCAAAGAGTTGACAAATACTATGCAAAAGGAAATCAGAGATAGAAGGAAATGCAGAAACATCAGTAAAAAATGAGAAAATTGTGTCCTCCCTGATGGCGCAGCGGGTCAAAGCACAGCACTAAGAAGCTAACGCCACTTCAATATGAGTTCGATGGTACCTATATAAATAAACATCTTAATTTAAAAAATTTAATTAATAAACATCTTAATTTAAATAGATTACAACTATCAAACAAAAGACCCAAAATGTCTGATTCTATTTCCAGAAGAGCCATCTCAGTTCCAAAGATTAACATGAACTCAATGCAAATAGTTGGAAAACATCCTATACTGTTTTTGTATCTATAGGTTTGGAGTATAGTTTGGAGTTTGGGGCTGTAATACCTCCATACTTCCTTTTTTCCAGATGTTTTTTTGGGAGGCTATTTGAGGTCCTTTATATTCAATTGATAACATTTGAATGAATTCAAAAACAGACAAAACTGCAAATGATTAGAATGGCTGTTGTTTCTGTAGAAGAATAAGCTGACTTGAAAGAGACAAAGGGTAACTTTTGGGGTGATGGAAACATTTATTATGTTGAACTGGGCACTGGCTATATTTATAAAAAATTGTCAACATTTTACTTATGCTCATTTTATTGCATGAAAATTATATAGTAGTAACATTCTGAAAATAATACTGAAAAATTTAGCTACTTATTATACACAGAATTTCTTTTATATTGTTGCAGTCATTTTACTACTTTAATAACTTTCTTGTTTTCTTCCAGAATAATTTCTGGTATGTTTTTAGGAAAAATTAACCATACCTACCAATTTATTTTCATGTTTCATGAGATGAACCTTTTAGCACTGTGCACTGGATTATCTTTTATTAGTTTGCAGCATCACAAGAGTTTTCTAACTTCTTACCACATTAAAGGGGAACACGGACAACAATTTAAAAAGTTCACTTCCTATGCATCCAACCTAAGTTTTTCAATGAGAGGAATTAGAAATTTGGAAGCAAGAATAGGTAGAGAATTCATTATTCCTTAGAGCATTTACAGAAATGCATGAACAGATGTGAGATTTGTAGATTTTTTTTAGATGTGTTTCTTGAATAATATACATATTGGTATTGCAGCTTGCAGTGCTGGGAGCCTTCCAGTGACTTCCCTTGAGAGATATACATTTGACTCTTTGAGATGATTCTAACATGAGAACCATAAATACAGAATGTGGAAATTGAATTTCTGACAGACTAAAGTGCTTTTCACGCTGTGAGCTCAAACTGTTAGCGGCATATTACTTGTCCCTCACCCCTTTGTCTTTGCAATATTGTGAAACCTCTATTAGTACACTTTCAATGGCAATTCATAAAGGGTACTTTGTTTCTGAATGACCCTCACTAATTCCAGTACCTAATACATTTTATGAGACTTCTTTATTTTTGTGCACGACTTCCTCACTGCATTATGCTACTGCATTTAGTTGTGACTCCATACTTGAGTAGAATAATTGAAATCTATGGAATTCTATTTTGAAACTATATTTTTAGAGAAACAAAAGAGATAAACTAACATTCACTACTTTGGATATCCAGTAGAGTAGGGCTTTGGAAATTATGGGAAAGTAAAGTTGAAGTTGCAAGTGAGGACACTTGTGCTTTCACTGAACAATGAGGTTCTAGAGAACAATACTTTTCCCTCTCCACTCACACCCTCTTCTCATAAACACACACACACATCACATACCAAAAGGAGGTCAATGGATATGTCGCACAGCATCTGGGATAATCAGGTCTCCATCCATGCTATTTGTTCACTGAAGAGATAAACGAAAAAAGGAGAACATGAAGAATCGCCCAGCCTATTGATAGTATGCTTTATCAATAAAATTCAATTTCCAATCATAGATTGTCACTCTTTACTTTGATGTGCATTAGATCATCTGAGAATATATTTTATTAAACACCCAAGCTACATAATTTGTTTGGTCTGAGATGGGACTCGTGCAAGTGTTAGTTCTAAAGTTACCCAGGAGAGAACCACTATGATAAAATAAGAAGGTACTTATAGGAGCTTCTATAAAAGAAAAATCTGATTATGAAAATTTAAAGTTGACATAGATCAAAGACCTTCTGCATGAGAGGAGGAGAGAGAAGCATCAGGATAGGGATAGGAAGAGCGCAAGGACTATGGAGATGGTGCATGGGTGTATCAGTGGTAGGAACCTCACAGGGAAACCATACATCATGCAAAAATGTAGGATGATGTAATACATATATTTTGAAAAGGACATAATGCACAGGGAAAAATAAAGCAAAGCTTCAAAACAAATTTCAAGTTTACTTAAAGTTGTGGTAAACATTGAGATAAACTGTCAGAACCAAGATTTAGTAATTTCACTTTTGACATTTTCCTGAAGTGTTTTAATGCTTTTCATATATTTTTGAAAGGCTATAATTGTATAATACTTCAGCTTTACTTTATATGCATCATAAAAATACTAGTACCTTTCTCCAATAGCTACAATGTCATTATTACAATCTCCATAATATACCTAATAGTTGTTGAAATAAATGAATGTTTGATGATTTTTAAAGTTCTTTTAACTAAGAAAAAATTCACTCCTTTGCCTTTATGATTTATGTTATGAACTAGTTGGAGAAAAAATTATCAAGTTCCTTTTCAGCATTTAGTTTTTCTTAGTAGTGTTTTTGCATGTCCCTCTTGCCCCCACATTTCTTATAAAGAAACACTTAGATTGATGGATTTGACAAAATCCACTTTCAAAAATTAGGCAAAATACTTGAGGATGAAATTATGTATTACTGCTGTGACACATCAATGTACATAAATAACATTATTTCTATTACTTTCCATAACGATGATTTCAGAATTCAGGGGCTAAGCTCTAATTCTTCCATTATAAAACTTTATATTTTTCCAGATAAAATTTGGACCACTGTAAATATTCAATTCCTAAAGAATTTTTTTATATAATAGTGTTAGCTTAAAGAAGCTATTTAGTAAGAAATTGATGTGATTAATATTTCAACATTCTTTCATTTCTCAATCACTATATAGGATTATTTTCCTCTGAGGAACTTTTTTTTATTGGACTACCTTGGAATATAAGTCTTACTAGGAAGTACAGAAAACAAAGTAACTTTCATATCAAAAGACTTGGTATAATAACTATGTCTACAACAAATTCTAAATTCTTTGACTTACTCATTATTTCAAAAATTTTATAGTACAATGAAAACTGGTAATTCAGTAACTTGATCACAAATTTAATTTAATCAGAAATTAAAAAGAATGGATCCTATCTATTCCTTAGCATAGACTTTCTGCAAAAGTGGCAAATGTAATAGTAAAATAATTTAATGTAAAAAGACAAGGATGATCAGAATTTCCATTGTAACAGAAAATAGTATGTCCTAGAAGTTAACAGAGAGGACCAATTTTAGAACACTGGAATCAGCATGGGGAAATGCTCAGTAAAATGAACTGAAAAGGAACTATGATAGAGATAGTAATAATTCCATTTACTTCAACACATACTTTGTATGAGCCTATGCAAGTTGCTAAAGTATTTATGAATGAAATAATATAATGCTTATAATTTTTTTTTCAATAATTCAGTAGTGGGAGGGTATAATATCTGGGGTGACATAAGATTGCACAAGATTGATATTGGAGAAGCAAAACAAAGCAAGAGGGACAAAGTTTTGTTGCACTCTTCTAATTACTTTTTTTCAGTGAAAATAACCTATTAATCATTCTCAAAAAAAAAAAAAAAAAGCCCAGAAAGCCATATACTGTGTATATGGCATTTTGAGATAATTATGCATTGTAAATATAACTTTGACAAATATTTCTTAAATATTTAAAGTTTTTAGGACTTCAAAATATATTTTTTCCTATAGGAAACCATGAACATTTCTGTCTAGGTACTAAATTTTTATGACTTTATAATCTTCCCTAATGGCTATATATATGAATGGCATCTTTCTATAGTTCAATGGAATGAATCATTCAGTCTGAAGAAAACTTGGAAGACTGAATTCTATTTAACCTAATTGGTAACACATGACAGGATGAACTGATTGTTTCTTTCAGTAACTGTTGACAATCTTATAATTAAGATTATAAAGCCATAGTTGTATCAAATTGTCAAAATTACTACCGCCATATCACTGTTCCTGCTCTTTAGGTAACATTCAAATGTGAGGTCAAAGGGTAAACAGAAATGTGGCTTTATAATATGTAAATGAGGATCCCTGTTAGTAAAGTGAGACCACGTTTAGTAGAAATTCTGTGGCAGGAGCAAAGTCTTTTAATGTCATTCATTTTATAAAACACAAAACAAAATATTTTACAGAAAAGCTCTTCCTCACAGGCAATGGTTACATAAAGAGGTGTGAGTCAGTAGAGTGTCACACTTTGCTAATAAAAGAATAAAGAGAGGATCTTCTAGTCAGTTTTATTTTCTAAGAACTGTGAACCATACTTTTGAACATGAAGTGATAAAAGTAAGCTTTCAGAGCAATAATGTGTTGAACATAACACAGATGAACTACTGGGTTTCTTTTATGTTAACTTATGTTTTCTTTCTTTTTAATTACTGCCATTTTCAATACTTTATTCTATGCAGTCGAAACTATAATTCAATGCCTGGAAAAAGGCTATGATTCTTTAGTTAAAATATAGGGAAACCAATAGTTTACATTTATTTTTTAATTTGGGAAGCATGTTTTGGGAAGTATATATTCTTCTGGAAACTTACAAGTCATGTTTAAATTTCTGAGAATCCATCATGAAAGTCTTTGTCAACCTTCATTTAATCTAGCACTTCACAAACATCTACTGTTGAACTCCTTGTGGATAGTTAATATTGACACTGGAACTACTGTGAAAGCAGAATTGTTTTTCTTTCCTTCTGACCCCTCAGGTTTGTTATACATCTATGAGGCTCTGTGCTAGTCCCAGAAATTACAAAACTTGACATTAACTTGCATACATACAGCCACTCACTTGTGCATTTAGAGAGAGAGAGAGAGGGAGAGGGAGAGAGAGTCTTATAGTCCTGGGATACATGAGTGTTACCTTTTTTCTTTAAAAAATTTTCTACCTGTACATTGTTATTTTTCAATCATGGAAGAAAATATAACAGTGGACATTTCTAAATCATTTGCGACTATTCATCAAAGCATAAATGTTTACTTTTCCCATCAAAAATGGTTCTTCCTAATATTCAAATATACTTCTGAAGGACTGAAATCACTAAAATTATACCTATTTTTGTCCTATAACTGATTCTCTCATTTTATAACTATTGACCCAGTTGCCAGAGTTCCTGAAGCTACTCATGGCACTGGTACTCTCTATTCTAAACTCCATATGTTAAACATCTTACATCTTTTCCTCCCATTTACCGCTCTTTTTAAAACAGCACCATATACAGCCCTTTAAGTCCCTCTTTGACAGAAATAATGGTCATGAGTTTTAATCAGAAAAATTCCTCCTAACAGGTAGGTATGAAATCACACTGCCAGTAAGCTTATTACAAAACACTCTACTATGAAACTGGAGGCCTGTTCATTGTCGAAGGCAAAATAGAGAATGGAAAGACAAGTGAGCAAGGGAACCACCTCTTGCAAGGCTTGAGTGGTTTACTTATGAACAGTCGGGTGAGACTGAGACATACTCATTCAGTCAAGTACAAATGGAATCTGAGAATGCAGAAAAATGTGGCTGAGTAGAAGTGCTCTCTGTACAATGGTCAATTTCACGTAGTATGTAGAGCTTCTAAAAGGGGAGTACAAAAATAACAAAATGAATAAAAGCCGATAGAAAGAATGGCACACTTAGAATAAAGTCATATGTACTGTGTATTTGACTAGATCACAACACTGTAGCAAAAAAATTCGGTAATGTAATTTGGATTGGATTGTTAAAATAGATTGTTAATAGTATCAAAAGAATAAAAGTTAAGGAAGAATACCATGCATTTTTCCATTTTTTCCCTATCCCTGCCATTTATTATTGCCTGATCACTTTGCCTGAACTAATAACGATGAACTGTCTTAACCTGGGGAAACAAAGATCATACAAAGACCTAGTAGCCATTTAAAAAGGACTTATTCTGAGAGAGAAGCCCTATGGCATATTTATGATACTGCAGAAATAGATTTTTTTTTCTTTTCTTCTAATGATAAATATATCACAACTATCTTTTTTTTTTTAACATTAGAATACTTTCTATTTATTAGTTATGGCTTGAATCCCTAGAGAGCTGGTTGTCAGTGGATTGCCTAGGTAACCATCTTTTGATCAGTTATTCATGAGTAGATGCAGATATAATAATCTTTTAGTTCAGCTTTCTACCATTATTCTGGGAAAAAAAAAACACTCCTAATTCATTTCTCCATTATAAGAGAAATATCACCTTGAGGTATAACTTGCTAACAGTGCCTGTGATGGCCTTTGACAGGTAAATGAACATGCCCATAGCCTGGTACAAGGGGTTTAAAAAGAGATTTATCTTTATACTAAAGTGTGGCATGTCCAAAAAGGTTAGATATCAGAAAAAAAACTAAAAGCATCTGTTTTATATCTATCTTTTGACTGGAGAAACCCAGGTGACAATACCATCAACTTGTCAGTTTTATGAGTACAAAAGTATTTCCACTAAGAGTCAAACTAAAGATGTCATCTTTTGTGAAAATATCCCTTAAATTCATTTTCAAAACGGATATATTTTTGCACTCTTGCCAAAATGTAATTACATGCACAGTTGCACAAGCAAATACATGGGAATATTTTCATAAGAGTAATTTATAGTAAACAACAAGTGCAATTAAAAACTGAGAAGGCGTTTTCTCTGTGTAGTTATGTGACTAATAGAACAGCAAATGACATTATCGAGAATTTATTTAGAGAAGACAGAAAACTGTTTGCCAGCACAATCACTGTCAATGTTTTCTTGACATCAATGCAGATATTTGACTCAATATATTTACGAACCCAAGTGGGATACCAGATATATTTTTTTAACATTTAGCACACACACATAAACAGAAAAAAATATATATTTACTTATTTATAAATATTTATAAATATTATCTTCAGCTTCTAACTTCGGAGCTATATCTTCAGACAAAGTCTGTGGCCAGCAGGGATTTCTATGTTTTTTTGTTTGTTTGTTTTAAGATTTTTTTTTTTTTTTTTGCATGCACAAATGGTGTACAGGTTAGAGGTGCAGGGGCAATGAGAGGATTCACCATTGTCAGAGAGGGAAGCAGAACAGGCAGGTTGAAGAAGTACACTGTTGTAGGGAGCAGCCTGTGACAAAGGAGAGGTCTGCCAAGCCATGTGGGTCACCTCTGGGGCGGGATCGAACTGACACCCAAGCAGCTGCAGCTTCACAGGTCTGTGCTTTAACCCACTGCACCACCAGAGAGAGCCTTTCATGGTCTCTTACTGAAAATTCTGTCTCTTAGCCAATTTTGTCCCAGCTATTTTAGATGAATGCTTTCAATTATAACTAAATAGTTTCTACTAGAAAAAACGAATGAAAAAGAAAGAATATTTGGCTCCCATTTCTTATCATTCATTTTTTTTTCTGGGAAAATGGGAATTGTAACATTTTCCAGCTAATAGTTTTTTTTCTAATGGTATACACTATTCAAATTGTATTTATAGTTATATTTGGTAGAATTCTTACTTGTTGTGTGGTGACATATTGATGACAAAAAAAAAAAATAAAAGTTCTAAGAAAACCAACTGCTAAGTTTGTGCATCAAGCAAATACATGAAAGAATAATACCCTCCCACCAAGGATGATTAACAAGTAATGCAAATGTACAAAAACGTTTGCATGCTGCTATTTGAAGTTTCAATGTGTATATCTTGGGAAATCTCAGGTTTATCACATATATGCACATGTAAAAATTCACAAATGTCATAAAATGTACACTTTCTTTCTTCATGGCTATGCTCATTAAGTTTGTCTTAGGATAGAAGCATCAGAGATTTCCATTTTCCATTCTTAGCTTTTCCTGCCTCAATGTTAAAAAAATATATATATTTTATATACATACATAAGGTAAAAATGTGGGTGGAGAAAGCATCCTACTTGTAAAGGAGGCAGAATGTCAGTCTTATATAATACAGGTAATGCCAGCTCTCTACAGGTTAGGGATTAACAAAATAAGTTTTCTATAAAGGAAGTCACCTCTAATTCAGAGTTCTAGTTTCTTTGCAGACTCCATGCTATTTCCTAATGTAACATGCAACAATTTATGAATGCATCTGAAAAGAAATACATCAACAACAAGAAAGAAATATTTGTTTTGGCCATGGCAGTGAGAAATGCGTGAGCTAACGTAACAACATGTTATACTAAAACAAACAAACAAACAAAATCAAATTCTGTGAGTCTTCAGTAGTCTGTGGCATATAAAGAAGACTGCGAAAGACAGGTAATCCAGAATTCATAAAAATTGAACCTGACAGAATTATAATGGTCATACAGAAATACGAAATGATGTAATGTAACCTAGAAATGTAAAATGTGTTTTCAAATTGAAAGTTCTGTTGAATTTTAAAGAAGTCAGTGGATACTAGAGAAATATGTTTTTTTGAAGACCTATAAAAGTATCAAATAACAAGAGAAAACCTTCCCAGCTTTGACAATAGTGAACACAATAATGATCATAAGACTTTTAAATTATAAAATTATGATAGTGTAGGGCAGTAAATATGCCTCCCCAAAATATGTCTCTTTGGCATATTATGAAGGTCAGGACTCCAGTGCTCAAATAGACCACCCTTACATACCCAGAATAGCCTTTACCAAGATGTGACATTTAAGCATGTAGATTGTTTTGAACTAAGGTCAATTCAGGCCTTCTGGGATTTCAGAAAACTACCAATTTCTTAACAGAGAATCGAGTTCTTTTGAGTTGTTGTTGTTTTTGGTTTATTTGTTTGTTTGTTTGTTTTGGTCATCTGAGATGCCCCCCTCTCTTCTGGAAGTCCAGAGCCCTATTCCATTTCACAGTTCAGATAATAATCCCGAGTTTGTGCTATCTACTTAAGAATCTGCATCTATAGAGATTCTCCATAACTATGAAATTAAAATTGTTCTTTTCTTTGCTAGTCTGTCTCTGGTATTGTTTTGATTACTTGTTGAATCCAAGAACAACCGAGAGGTAAAGTTTTTTTTTTTTTCCAGTGTCCAAAAAAAAAAAAACTCTTATCAAGGGAAAAGACAGTGACAACTCTCTCTGACAGCTACAGGCTTTCTCAGTGATTCTCTCCTGGTAACTAACCATGTTTCCCACTACCGCCCAGATGGTCTTCAGACATTAGCTGAGATGATATTTCAGGTGGTGATTCAGGTCATTTCAGAGATTACTCAGTTTCTGTGGTGTCAAGGAAGGGGTATTAAGGAAGGACAGAGGGGAAATCACTTTCCCTCCCCTCCAACAATAGAAAAACTTATGTTTATAGTGTGTAGAGCAAGGTAGAAGGATCCATGACAAAGAGGATAGCTACAGGGGGGGGGGGAAGACTTTTAATCATAGAGTATACATACATATTTTTCTGAAATTTAAACTTTAGGAAAAAAAATGATCTGACTTTCAACAACTAATATACAATAAAGAAATAAACTGGGTAAATGTCCTTTGTTTCTTTACTGCTGTTTTCCAAAATTCAATTTTCCAATCTGTATATGATAAATACTGGTTTAGTATATGTATTAGAATCACCTGAAACAAAGTTATTCCACAAAGAAATATTTCTAAGGTAAATGCTGTAATGAAATGGAACACAGATTTATTGTGAGGGAAGAAATCAGTCTAAAGTTTAGTGAGATGGAGGGAAATGTTAAGGCATCTTAGGTGACATTCAAGAGGAGTATTATGTGTGTTATTTTCCAAAGTTACTAGTCATAGCACTGTTCTTTCTAAGGAACACCTTGTGGTACTAATTTTCTGAAGAATAAATTATAAGAAACATTGTTCTAGGAGAAGGTTTGTGTACAAACTGGAAAGTTCTAAGTAATTGCTATTTAAGCTACATATGCTGTTAATTGCCAAACCAAACAGTATATTCCTCTCAGTGGGAACTGCTTAAAGGGATAAATGGCAAAATAAGACCTTCAAGCTCAGAAGTGGGAAACACATAAGGTAGATGAATTTTGTAAAATCTGGTACTTATTTTTAGAATGCTAACACATCAATTAAATTTGATGTGAATATGTTACATATGCATATGGCAGTGGAAATGCTTAGCATCTTTAGATGTATGCATGTATTTTTAGCTACATATGTGCTGTCAAAAGTAAGTGCTAGAGGTATCACATTCATATGCATAGATGCAACCTGGTCTTTATTCTTTCAGATTCTTTATCTTTCTTCCTACTCTCATACTTTACATACAGACTAGTAGAAATTTTACCTTTTGTATAATTTACTTTTCATCTATTATATCGCCACATACAGTGTCCAAATATTAGTCTAAGCTTAAGATAAATACCAGAAAATATAAGAAATGTTCTTTATCTATTCTTCCTTGACATATTTTCATTGTTTAGATTCATTGTATCATGAAACAATAAAAGTCAGCAGTCCCCACCAACCATCTTCAACTCCTTACTTTTACTCAGAAACACATTTCTAATGATTTTTTGGTGCTATTTGCCACCATGTTTATAAATTACAAACTTATAATGCATTGATTTTTCAATTAGACATCTTCATCTTACCTATTGATTTCCTATTAGGTAAATTAATGTGTTAGCATTCTTTGCTATTCCCTCCACATTAAAGCCATATGTTTGGCATTTTCCCACTATATTTATGCCAAAAATTGGGCCTAATATATTTTTCATTATGATGAAATACATAGTGATTCATAATATTATTCATAACTAAGGTATTTCCTGTGATTCTATTTCCTTTTCTCATACATCTTCTTTACTCACCATCACTTTACCATCATCCTAAGAATTCCTTTCTCACATCTGCAAGGGATATCTTCTTTCCTGAACTCCCGTTTTTCCTTGATTATTCTCTCTTTGATGAAGTGTTTTGCTGTAGTTTCTTGAGAAATTTCCCTGACAGGTTATTTTTTACTATGAAAGTATGTAAATATCGTTCTTCTGTCTTTCTACTTAAGTTACAGTACAGGATCTGTCCTCTTACAACAGTATTTTTTTTAAGATTTTTATTTATACTTTATTTATATTTACTGAATCGGGTACAAGCCAGAGGTGCAGGGGCAGTGAGAGGATTCACAGAGACTGAGTGGAGAGCAGGAACAGGAGGTTGAGGAAGTACACTGCTGTGGGGAGCAGTGGGCAGTCAGGAGAGGTCTGCCGCGTCATGTGGGTTACCTCTGGGGCCAGGTTTCCAACTTGCACTGAAGCGACTGCAGCTAGCTTGCAATGCTGTATCCTTACCCATTGTGCCACCAGGGAGGGCCCTAAGATGGTATTTTAAGAAAAGACAAGATGGTAGGTACTACATGTGACTTCTGTCAGATTATTAATGACACTTAATTCCCCTAAATTGCTTTGTAACACACACTAGAAGTCTGGAGCGCTGTGGGTACTTTCGTGGAGCCCACACCTGAGGGGAGAAAGTGTAAATAAAGATGAAAAATAAAAAAAAGATAAAATGGCAAAACAGGACCCAAAGGATCCTTCAGGCTTTAACGTTCTTTCTACACTAATTGTTGCGGGGCAGGTCGCGTGCTGGAAAATCTTCACATTTTCTTTGGACTCTGTCTGACATCCTCTCTGATCTCTTCCTCCTCGTAGCCATCTGCATCCTCTCAGAGACATTCTCCCCCACCACAGTCGTTTTATTCCTGTTTTATGCCGCCCTTAAAACTCAGCCTCAAGGCCGGGTGAGCCCACTGATGTGCTCAAACATACTCCAGGTGACCACCGTCAGGCACGCGTGCCCCAAGCCCACGTTCCCATGCCTTCTGCATTCAGGGCTGCAGGTGAAAGCCACGGAGACTAGTGACTTAAAAGCCTGACATATTTACCTTACAGTTACCTTGCTTGCTGCTCCTTTAATGTTATTTTGTGGGTATTTTTTCCAGCTGTTGAGTATAAAGGAGAAAATTACTTCAACTAAAATAACCTGAATACCTGTTTTTTGGATACTAACCTGTTGTCTGTTACACAGTTTGCAAATATCTTCTTCCATTTTGTCGGCTGTATTTCCATTTTATTGATGGTTTATTTCATTGTATAAAATCTTTTTAAGTTGATTCAGTCCAGTTTGTTTATAATCTCTTGTTTCTCTTGGAGATAAATCCACAAAGACATCCCTAGGCTGATGGCACATTTGTGGATCACTTATCTTTTCCTTCTCTGTATTATTTTATGGTTTCAGGTCTTATGGAAGTTTTGAATTAATTTTAGAATACAGTATGCTGGATAATATACTTCAGTCTGTTGCATAGAATTGTCCAGATTTCTCAGGACTATTTATTAAAAAGACTGTCCTTCTATATTACAGGTAATGTCTACTTTATTGTAAGTTAGTTGTCCATACATGTTCAAGGCTCTTTATTCTATTCCACTGATCTATAGGTATTTCTATACTATCCTTTGTAGATTACTAGATCTTTGTAGGATAGTTTAAAGTCAGATATCTCCAACTTTGTTTTTCTTTTTTTAAGGATTGTTTGACTGTTTGAAGTGTTTGGTGGCTTCAAAAAAAATTTGAGGACTTGTTCTATTTTTGTGAAGAAAACCTTCGAATCTTAGTAAGGTTATGTTAAATCTGTATACTGTTTTAGGTAAAGCTACCATATTGAATATTGATTCTTCCTATTCATGAGCACAAAATGTCTTGTCAATATTTTATATTAAATTAAATACACTGCTTCACAGATTGGGTTGATCCGAGGTACCTAGCAAATAATTTAGTAATTTATTCCTCAAACATTGTTAGGGGTTGAATTATATGCTCTCCAAATCCATATATTGAAGCTCTAAAACCCAGCAGTTAAGCATATTTCCTTATAGGAAAAAAAGGGCTTTTGCCAAGATAATTAGTTAGATGAAGTCATACTATTATGGGCTCCAAATCCAAAAGGTTGATACCCTTGTGAAAATGAGTAATTTAGACACAGGGAGGGTGCCATGGGAAGGTAGAGATTGATTGGGTGATGGATCTATAAATAAATTATTCTAACAAAATATCAGAATTTAGCAGAGCATCATGGAACATACTCATCCTCAAGCCCCCCCTGAAAGGTACAACTTAGTGACAGTAACACCTTGGTCAATAACTTGGTCTCAAACTTCTCTCCCTACTTCCAGTGCTCAGTCTATAGAGATATTAGCCATTTTGTGAAATCTCTTCTTCGTTATGAGATCACTTTAAACAATGCTGCAATTGAAATAAAGAAAATATAAACTTTAATATTTACTTTAATATTTCATGTAATGAAGAAAATACCATCTTAGAGGTAAAACATTTGATCAAACTAACATTTAAAATGTTTAACTCTTATGAATTTTCATGGTTTCAAGCTTGAAATTCATTAAGAGAACAGAAACAAAAGGAATGAACAAACGATAAAACATAAAAAATGAACAATTTATGAAACAAAAGACTTAGGCAAACATGCCAGGGTTGAGCACAAAGGTCATATCTACAAGAACAATAGCACTTGGGTTAAGTAGTTCTAAGAGTTTTTTTTTTTTTTTAACTGACATTAAACCATTAGAAAAACTGAAAAAAATGTTTAGATGTGTTGTCTCTGATTTTACCCATTCAAAATTGATGTATTAACTTTTTATTCTAATATTTATTATTAAAATATCCTTTGTACATTAATTATGCACACTAATTACATTACATTAATTACCTAAAATACAAAGCCAGTCCAAATCCAAACAAAGCACATTGCTAATATTAGGGTAGATTTTCTTCCAATTCTTTTCTAAACAGGCTTCAACCTAGATGAGATTTTACTAAAGAAATGATTGTCTCTTTTTCACTTCATCTTATAATGTACAATCATGTCTCCTTCATTAAAAAGCTCATAAATATTTTAAGTAGTCCTATATGTTAAAACAGTGTTAAAGCTGTGTGAAATAGTATAGATTTCCCAAATAATTTGCAGCCATTCATTTTCCAACTGTTACCAACATCTTAACTTTCAATGGGTACATTTATTAAAATAAATAAAGCAATATTCATATATTACTAGTGAAATTCATATTTTTCATATTTACTTCATATTTTCTTCATGAACTTGATTATTTTAGCATTCCACCTATTAATAGTATACCCCATTAAATGTAGTTATATTTCCTCGGAAAACTTTAGTTATGAAATTTTCACAGATGTCCTTATTTTTGAACATTGATAACAATTATCAGTCAGGTATTCAACTGTCCCTAGCTGAACTTTCTTTGATGTTTTCCTCTTTAGTTGATTGGTGTCATGTGATTCAGGGAAAATACCACAGGAGAAGCCATTTTCACCATATGGTATCAAAGATACATATTTTCAACTTGATTTTGTGGTTGTTAAACTTGCTCAGCTGACTGAGGTTTTGTCAATATTTTTTATATTGTAAACTTCCTCCTCTTGCCTATTAAAACTGTACTTTTTGAAAGAAAATCACCTTATGTAACAACCTTTAGATGTATGAAGATTCTCGTTTCGGCTCTCTGAGGAAAAGCGTATGTATGTTATTTGAACTATTCTTTTCAATGGTGATTATTAATTGCCCCTCACTGATTTATTCAGTTATTATATATTTTATGGACTCATTATTTATCTAACATTTTAGGCTTTGACATGATGCTAGTTTACTTCTTGCTGAAATAAACTTGTGGTTCTACATTTGACCATTGGGAACTCTCTCAGTGTGTCCTATGTGCCTCTGCCATCTCCCTATCATTGATATTCCTAATTTTGAATCATGTTTTCAATCCTTAGATCCATGAGATTCCTCAGGCTTATCTTATGTCTTTTGTGCCTCAATTCTTTGTTCTATTATTGGAGTATGTTATTAAAAAACAGGATATTCGTACTTAGATGACTCTTTCCTCAAACCTCCTTGTAAACTTGCTTAATAATAACAGTGTTTATTGAGTAGTTGAAGAGTAGGCATTGTTTTAAATATAGTATGTATACCGACACTTCATTCCCAAAAACATTTTGACATGAGTACCATTTTTTCCTTATTTTATTGATGAAGCTCAAAGTTACACACAATGATTAGTTCATTAGGAACTCATTCAGCCTGATTCCCCAGAGTATTGTAACTACTGCATAGTATGCTATGGTATGGATCTATATATTTTATTTATTCATTCATCTATTGGCAATTAAAAATAAAAAAAAAAAACTAAGAATATTTACATACAGTTGACTACATGGACAGAAGTTTCCAATTAACTTGGTTAATCTGTAACAATGCAATTGATGTCCTGTCATATGGCAGAATAATATTTAGCTTTATAATAAGCTGCAAATTATCTTTTAAAGTAGCTATACAAGTTTGTATCCTCAATAGCAATAAGTTTTTGATGTTCTACATGTTTGCCTAGTTAATTTTAATCTTCTAAAAAATGCATAGAATCTCACTGCTGTTTTAATTTGCTAATCCTTACTGTCAAATAATACTGTCTTTTCAGATTTATGAATCATCTGCCCATCTTCCTTCATGTTGTTATTATTCATCTCTTACCCATTTAAAATACTGAAGTGTTTGTTTACTGATTTTTGTTTCTATCTTTTATACACTACATCAGTGTTGCTCTAATGCTGCCAGAAGTTAGTAATGTCAGCTTTAATTTGGATTCTTGAGTACCATCTGATGTAATATACTACAAAAATTAACTCATAAAAGTTTAAAAACTTAAGACAAAAGTGCAAAGCACATAAAACAAAACATAAACATGACAATGTAGCAATGATTTTTGTTATTTGACATTATAGCAAAGGAAGCAAAAATAAACATGATATTTCATAAAACTAAAAAGCCTCAGCATAGCCAAGTAAACTATTAGTGGAATAGGAAGACAACAATGGAATGTGAGAAAATATTTGCCTGGCAAATACCTGCAATATGACTAATATTGAAAATATAAAAGGAACTCTTACAACTCAATAACAAAGAAGTAATTAATAAATTAGGAAATAAAAGCCAAAGATCCAACTGAAAAAATAGGCAGATTATCTGAAAATATATTTTTCAGAGAAGAAATACCCACTTTTGGCTGGCCTTGTATAGGTGCTCAACATTACTAATCATCAGGGAAATGCAAATCAAAACCACAATGAGATACTACCTCACAACTATTAAAATAGTCACTATGAAAGTGACAAAATATAACAATTACCATTAAAGCTGTGGGGAAAAGATGCCCCTGGTGCAATATTGGTGGGAATGGAAACTGGTGCAGTCATCACTGAAAATATGCAGTTTCTTAAATAAATTTGAAGTGTTCTAACATGCAATCAAATAATTCTATTACTGTTTACTTATATGAAAGAGACAGAAATACTGGCTCAAAAAGAAATTTACCACCCCCCAATTTTTATGACATCTTTATTTATAATAACTAAGACATAAAAGGAACCAGAATGATGTTCATCAGTGGATGAAAGGATAAGGAAGATTGATTTGTCAATATATATATATTGACATAAGCACTATTATTTTAATACATATATATGCATTAAAATTTTATACTGGATATGCATATATATGAAGATTACTCATTTCTCAAGAATCTGAGATTTGGGAAATATTATTTACTCAAGTTCTTCCTCAACAGGGCAAAAGATTTTTTTTTTTAAGATTTATTTATTCATACAGAACTAGGGTACAGGCCAGAGATGCAGAGGGTGAGAGGATTCACCAGAGACAGAGTGGGGTACAGAACAGGCAGATCGACGAAGCACACTGGAGAGGGGAGCAGCGGGTGAGTCAGGAGGAGAGGTCTGCCACACCATGTGGATCTCCTCCAGGGCAGGTGGGGATTGAACTCATGCCGAAGTGGCCTAAGCCTCTTTGTGCTGTACTTTAAACCCGCTGAGCCACCAGGGAGGGCCAGGAAAAAGATTTTTAAATTAGTGTTTCTTTCCCCATCAGACTGGGTAAACTAGAGAGTTGAAGTCTTCAAAATTAAAAGTACAAAAGTATTCACATCAGTGTCTAAAGTGTGTTGGTGACAATATCATCAGAGTAGATATAGAGTCAGTTTTACTTTATAGACTTGATTATCTACCCTTCCATATGATTCTGTAAGGACTGATAGTGTTAGGGGAGAAAAAACCTCTTAAGCTGTCAATTTTTAAAGATTACAATAAGTCACTCTGATTATAAAAAGGTACATTGATATCTACTGGATTGCTTGTATAAAGCTAGTACTCTAAAATAAAAACAGTTTTTATTCTCTTTCTAATCAAAGAGAAAAAAATAGATTCTATGATCATTAAGTTATTTTTATGTCTACATACCCAGTATACACCCCTTTTTTCTTAAATATTAGATTACTTACCTATCTCTTCAATCCCTCAAATTATTTATTTACAGTTTATAGAGAAAATGAGTTAATCCCATCAATAAAAACACATTTCCTAGCCATAACTGTTAGATTCACATTTATCTTTGCCCAGGAAAAGATTATCTTGCATGACATTTTGAATCAAAGCACGTTTGCAGCATATTTGCTATGGTTTCTTGTATTTAACCAAACCATATGCCACAAAAGATTATTATTAGGATTACTTCACAGTTTTATTCTAAGGATCTATGTAATACTGAGTTTTTTTTTTTCTGGGATTTGAAATGTATCAGTACCCCAAAAGGAACATATGGAAATTGATTTGTGGTTTTGCCAACTTTCCCTAAAATCAAAATTTCCATTGTTGACAAGCAGGGAGGATTTCTCCACTTAAAATGGAAGTTTGAAACTATATCATTCTTTTAACTATTTGAGACTATTTCCTATTCTTTTTTCCTTAAAGATATTTGTAAAAGATGCATGTATGGCTTATATGATATATGAATTTATTGTGTAATAGGATGCAATTGTAAGGAACTTGGAATTATCATGAAATGTTTATTTGAAAAGGGAGGCTTGTATTGAATCTCAGTAAATAATTTCTGAGGAATAACAGAAAAGATAGTAGAATTCATACTTAGTGAAAGACAACAAAGACATGGAATGTTTATGGGATTGTGAGATGTGACTGGTGGTTATGTGAAATGGGAAAATAGATACCATCTGTGAATAAAATCATTCAGTATTTGTGTGTTATGTTATATTTCATTTAATGTGGTGTCCTCTATGTTTATCAATAATATCACAACTAGCAGGAATCCCTTCCATTTTAAGGCTAAATAATGATACTTATATTGAGTAAGCATACATACCAAATCTTCATTATTCATTCATCCATCAAGAACTTTTCAGCTATTTCCATGTTTTGGTTATTGAGAACAAAGCTGTGATGAAATGAGTAATAATGCACATTATATATATATATATATATATATATATATA
>NW_004567112.1:42016412-42057221 GCF_000260355.1 Condylura cristata
CACATATATGTATATACATATATACATACACACATATATATGTATATATATATATATATATATGTATAATGTGAACTTAGCTATTGCTTCAAAAGTTCTGATTTTCCAGCACAATCTTTTCTAGTAAATCTAATAAAATTACTTGTCAAAGCAGATGTCTTCTAATCATTGTGTCAATAACTTTGTCCCTTGAGGTATTTTATTTGTAAAAATGGTGAATTTCTCATTTATATCAAATATCAAATACCTTTACGTGAAAAGGCTTTAAATTGTAATAATGAGACAATAATCTAGCAGTTGGAAACATGGCAGTTAACATGGACATTAATCAAGCAGGACATTAATCTGTAAGCACAATGTTATGATGAATCAATCATATTTGGTTCCTGGAATTATGTCTTCTGATAAAAGTTAGTATCACAAAATTATACTTATTTTGATTATATTTATTTTGGCACTACTCTAAATCTCTTAAAAATGTTTTAATCTCTTTGGAGTTTACTTGTGATCCAACTCGATCTAGTAAAATTAACTGACAAATCAATCTACTAGCAATAGTTAAGATAAATCTTAACAAACGTATCTTAAATATTTGGCCACATATGTTAAAGAATAAGTAAACTTCAAATAGGTTACTGCTTACTTACAAAGCATTGACACAAGCGTCTATATAAACAGGTAGAGAGCAAGGGAAACTTGTATTTAAATATATATCCAAAAACATAGAAACATCAAGTATCACAGAAACATCATTTATTAGGAAAGAATTCAGAAAGACATGAAAACATTAGTAAGTGTCATTAAATTACTTATCTTTTGAATAAGTAATTATGTAATCCCTACAGCACAAATTAAGATACATGAGTCACTACAAAGAGCTGATTTTCATTAATGGCAACTAAAAATGAGTAATAGGACTCATCCTATGAAAGAAGTGAGATATAGTTAAACTGACATCATGAAAAAACTGTCAAGTTATGAGAGGAATGTGGAGTTTCAACAAAAATAAGAATTCTACTTTACCGTACTAAGGGTTTGTCAAACTCTGCAGACCCAAATTCAAAATGAAATGCATACTTTCTACACATTTACTTTAGCAGTAAATTACATAGGTTTTATAAATTACAGTCAAAAAGTTTTTTCTTTTGAAAGTGTGATCCAATGCCAACAAGCATAAGAGAAGCAATCAGCATCCTACTGTTTTCTTTTTTCAGAAGAAATATGTTTAGAACAGTTAGTGAAGTGAAGTTAGTGAAGTCATTGGCAATTAAATGATTTGACCACCTACTGTTCAACAATCTCATCTTTCTTGGGTTTGGTGGCGTTTCTAATTTGTTACTAGCATGTCACCTTCATGTAAGCATTAAGTCATGTTTTCAGGTTTGTAACTTGGTATATTAACATTGCACTATAGTTTTTATGTTATAGTTTTCTAAATATACTTTCCTGAAGTGAAGTATATATACACAGTGGAATACTACTCAGCTATTAAAAAAAGAAGAAAGCTTGCACTTAGCAACAACATGAATGGAGCTGGAAAAGGTAAACTAGCAGAACAAAATGAGTCAGAGGAAAAAGAAAAAGAGCAGGTGACCTTATTCATATATGGAATATAAAGACATACAACAAAGGTACAAAGAAACTAAACCCAAACCAACCCTGAAAAACTTTCTTAGAATTGAGGTTACCAGAATGGGAGGGTGGGGCTGGAAAGCAAATGGGGGAGTGACTCCGTGGTCTTCACTGGAAGGTTGCTGGTGATTTGGTGGTGGGTGCAGTGTGGTAACACATCAAAGGATTGGGGGCCTGTGCCCCTACATCATACACAGTGCTACATACTATAATGCCAGTTCAGTAACTATGATGCTTTAAGAACTTCTTGAAGTAATAACCAAAAATATTATGCTAATTTTTACATAATAGCATGAATTACGAAAGCTTACAGCATATATAATTAGAGCAAACTCATGTCACTGGATGGAAATCACATTAGTGGATTTTATAATTATACTTTTATTTGCATTTCTATATTTGAGCTGATCAACATTTAAAATAATGTCATGACGACAGAGCCAGTATATTCTCTTTATAGAATTTTCTCTCCTTTTTTTTTTTTCCTGACTCTGTTTTGGACTCAAACAGGTCTGTCATCTTTCAAGTGTTATGGCTACATTCTGAAGGCATTGGTAGCCTGGGGAAGAGATACACTTTAAACTTAGGACATGGTCTTTAAAATTGCAGATTTTGTTTTGCTTCTTGTACTTAAGTCCACATCTTACTAGTTGTGTGTAGCTGAGGTAGTTATACTGTATTTTTAAACTTCAGGATTCTCACCTATCAAAGGAAGATGATAAAATGCCTTCTTCTGAGGATTTTGTTATAACTCTGTGGACTAGTGTCTTCTATGTGCTTTGCTGAGTCTGTAAAATTTAATCATTTCTATGAATTGTATGTGACTGTAATTATTTAAATAAATTGAAATAAAAGAAATCAGACTTCATTCTAAACCCCATCTTTTAAGTCTAATTCACCTTAGTTTTAGGTAAGGTCTCTCAAATAGTGCCCTGTCTTCACATTTCAAGTACTTTCTCAACCCCCTTAAGAAATGATATAATGTCTCCATGGATATACAATGTTTTAGCACACTTTACATGTTTTATATATTTTTTCATATTCTTACCTAATTCCACATTAATATCCCACCAAAGTGTATACCATATTCAATTTACTGAAAAGCAGAGACTGATTTTACATCTCTCAAGAATCCAGTAATACAATGTGATTGAGTCAGAAACAGTAGCTTTACAAATATATTATAAGAATTAAGGTAAAAGTAAAAACATTTTTTACAGTAATTTAGAGTCTCACATTTATGCTTGAAAATTCGTTTTGTTTAAAAAGTCATTTTTTCTATGAAGTGTACACTTTTCAGAATGTCTATAAAAACAATTACCTTTCAAGGATTTTAGCTAGGAATGTTATTAGAATTATCTCTCTGATATCTTGTTATATAAAAGAAAGCTGGTGTAAGTGACACAAAGAAAAGCAGACATTTCTTGAGAAGTTGCAGTGTATAAAGTTTACTTCTTATGATATTACTTCTTCAGCTTTCAAAGCACACACTTGTGTGTGTTCAGGATCCTCACAACACCCCACACATCATCCTAGGTTTCTTGAATGTAACTACTAACCATGTTACGATGCTACTTTTTAAAAATAGTTTAAAAACATTCACATAATTTATATTAAATAGTATATAGTTGGATTACCAAGATTTTCTAAATGTGCTAAAACTGTGTTGTTGGTATTTCATAAATATAGCTACTTATCAGCTTTCTATTACTAAGAGTATATGAATCAGTATTAATCAGTATTCCAAATGAAAAACAGCAGTAATCATATGATGGGTATGATAATCATGTACTTTCTTTTTCTCACAGACTTTAATTGCTCAGATTTCCATAATATACAAATGACACAATTTGTATTTGGTAAATATAATGCATTATCGAATTCAAATCTTCAAACATACATACAATGGCAGCTCTAGGCTAGTAATTAATCTAAACCTTAGGAAATAAATTGATTTTGGACTCTATTTGGACTTTTTTTTTTAGGAAAATGAGCACACACATAGAAAGTACAGATTTATTGGAAAGTAGCATATTGGTGTTAACCATCTTTGAAAATATAAGGGCCAGACAATCAGAAATTCCAGGGTGTGCTTATGCCTTCTTCTGAGAAACTCAGGCATAGTTAAAGATTTCTTTATTAGTAACCAACATCCAGAAAAATATGTGGGTAGAAGATTTTAACATCATATTTCAGGCATTTATTTTTTTTTAAAGCGAGAACCTATATTTCCAGTATATTTTATGGAACCTTAGATCTATGAATTCTACTAGCAAAATAGTTATAAGTATTGATGTGAATTTAATACTATTAAGATGATACTAATTCATATACATTGAAAATAGGATTGATTGTGAATACAGTAAAATAATAAATACGTAATATTTACCAACACAGAAAACGCTTTTCCCTTTTATGGATGAATGTCATAGTGGGCAAGAAAAATGTGTATTGGAATACCACACACATCCCAAAACTTGAATTTACTTTTTAACTTTAAATCTGTAAACTTAAAATAACAGAACTAAGTTACTTCCTATAAATAATAGAAAATGATTATTTTTTAATCAGTAAATGTAATATTACTATTTACCTCAAGACTTATTTCACAATTTAAAAATTTTACTACATTTTGGCCCTCCCTGGTGGCACAGCGGGTTGAAGCACAGCATTGAGAAGCTAAAGCCACTTCCTCATGAGTTCAATTCCCATCTGCCCCGGAGGAGACCACATGGAGTGGCAGACCTCTCCTGACCCGCCACTGCTCCCCTCAGCAGTGTACTTCGTAGATCTGCCTGTTCTGCTCCCCGCTCTGTTTCTGGTGAGGCCTCTGACCGCCCCTGAGCCTCTGGCACGTCCCCCAGTTCTGTATGTACAAATAAATAAATAAATCTAAAAAATAAAATTACTACATTTTACTTTATCTATTAGATCTCACATGTAGGAAGCAACTTAGAGCCAACCAATATACTTAGCAGCTTTCTCTAGATCTATCACTTAGTCTTTACTTTTACTTATTTTTTCTTTGATGAGGAGATAAATTATGAGATGGAAGAAACTTCAGTCATTTCAAAACATTGATATAAAGGATTTGAAAGAATTTAATAGCACAAATCTAAAAATAGGCATGAGAAGCATATGTTTTAAAAAGGAATTCAAAAGATCTTGTATCTTATACAAAAACACATTCATTTAAAAAGAAAGAACAGGTGTTTGGGAGATGTTTTATAGTGGGCTCTGATGGAATTGTATAAAATCTAATTGAAGCGTATTTTCCTAGTTACACACTGGCTTCAGCTTCAAAGCTCTTTACAAATAGCAGCTGACTTCCTCTATCACATAACTTCAGTCAAAGACAAGATGGGAGCAAAGAGGTTAACCTGCTCTTTCAATGCTGGAGAGGAAGTAGTAGGAGGCAGGGAGATTTCCAGTATGCCTACTTCATTTTTATCCCCTGTGTTTACACACATATCTCATAAGGTTCAGTAGATGGTAGAGAAATAACTGCCACTTAAAACTTGCCCAATTGTACTTTATTTTTTAGATTCATTCATTCATTCATTCATTCATACAGAACTGGGGAACAGGCCAGAGGTGCAGGGGCAGTGAGAGGATTCACCAGAGAGAGTGGAGGGAAGAACAGGCAGATCAACCAAGTACACAGCGAGGGGGGGGTGGGGGCAATGGGTGGGGTGGGGGCAATGGGCGGGTCAGGAGAGGAGGTCTGCCATGCCATGTGGGTCACCTCTGGGGCTAGGGATTGAACTCACACTAAAATGGTTGCTGCTGGCTTGCAATACTGCACTCTAACCTGTTGCACCACCAGAGAGGGGAGGGCCCTCCCAATTGTACTTTTAACTGACATGCCAAGTCAGTGTGTAATGAAAGATTATTTCTCAATTGCAGTACCCAAAAAACCTTTATTTTTTTTTCCTTCCTAGTATAGACCATCCACAAGTACAAGCACATGATTTACAGTCTATTAAGGTTTTATAAACCACTGAGTATCCATTGAATCACAATGAGAGGAAACTTCTTTATTTCACTGAATATTACCTGAGGCAGGAAAAAGCATAGGCATTTTTATTACCCGAATTGAGTACACTAAATGGTTTTTCTTAATATTTCATTCAGCCTATTAGTGTGGACACACTAGAAGAGATTGACATGATAGAAAAAATAAAATAGACCCTCTGGAACATACCAATATAAATTATTTATGCTAAGAACTAAGGGTCACGTCATCTTCCAGTACGGAAGTAGAGTGGCAATTTTTTCCAGTTGATAACTCATATATTATTTGTCCTTAAACAATAGACGCCAAATTATATGAGTGATCAGAAACTTATAAATCCTGGGGCACAATGGTGAAGAATCTTGACCAAAGTGATTTTTGACAACTAATTCTTGTTACTAATTCCTGAAATCTTAGACAAATTTTAACTCCTATTCATTAATGGATTTAAATTTAATTCTGCTAAGGAATCCAGAAGAATTTATTTTGGAGCTTCAATCAAATGACTCTGAAACTAATCAGGGAAGCAAACAAACTGGTAAGAGTAATTGCAATGTAGAGGGGAAATGGGAGGATACTATACCTAATTTTAGTAGTATGAAATTGAGATAAAGTTAGAGAAGCAGAACAAAAACTAAACTGACAGTCAAAAAGTAGGATCTATCATATGTCAACTTATCATGTGATAAAGGAGAAAACATAATTCAAGAGGAAGATAAATTATATTAAATAATGTTGACACAGCTGGTTAACTACTTGAAAGAAGTGGTTCAGTTAGAGTCCTTAAAACATACTAAAAGTACAGGTTTCCTCTGTTTTTCCTATGTAAGTTTATCATTGCAAAAACAGAAATTTTCTCAGGCAAATAGTGTAAAATGAGGAAGAAATTACCATTTTTTAATGGAAAATTAGTGTTCTCAGACCTCCAAACTAACCTACGGGGCCCCTCCTGGTGATGCAACGGGTTAGGACATAGCACTGCAAGCTAGCTGCTTCAGCTTCACTATGAGTTTTATTACCTGTACAGAAGACCTCTCCTGACCCGCCTGCTGCTCCCCTCAGCAGTGTGCTTCCTTGATCTACCTGTTCTGCTCCCCACTCTGACTCTGGTGAATCCTCTCACTGCTCCTGCACCTCTGGTCTATACCCCAGTTCAGTATACATAAATAATTTAAAAATAACTGACTAAATGATTACAGTAGCACATGAACCCTAAAATAAGCACCCTATCGAATGAAAAGAAAAATTATATGCTATTACACACCTGTAAAAAATAGTTCGAAGATGGGAGAGCCCTTGTTCAGAGGGGCACTCTACCCCAGTGATGACCATGCTCAAACACACAGTGACATTTTCCTTTTAACCTCATATAATAAAGGCAAAAGTTATTTTCAGAATTCCTTTGGCTAGTGAAAATAGGATACTAATATAATTCCTTCATAAAGGTAAATGCAAACTTACAAAAAGCAGATTATTATACTTCAACAAATAAATATGGAGTTCTTTGGAGTAGGTTTTGCGTGTTTTTTTTTTTTAATTGACATGACAGATGGCATTAGCAGAAAATGGACAGATGTTTAATATTGTAAAAACTTAAATTTTGTAGAACCCAAGTAGAACCCAAATCCAGTACTCAAAAACAGGATATGGGGCCTCTCTGATGGTGGAGAGTTTGAGTCTCAGTGCATTACTACTTATCACTTTGAGGGTCAGTGTAGTCTGAGTTCCAGCCTGGCCAAGGAGCTGACCCACATGGTGCAGCAGACCTCTCCTGTCTGCTCCCCGCTGTTCCCCTCAGCAGTGTATTTCAGTAGATCCACCTGTTCTGCTCCCCACTCTGTCTCTGGTGAAACCTCTCATGCCCCCAACTCTGGCTAGTTAGTCTATGCATAAATACATAAATAAATAAATCTTTAAAAAATAAAGTGGGGAATACAGTTATTGCTATGATGACATACATTTTATCAGGTAATTAGCAGATGCCCAACAATAAGTGCAAACACTGTGATTTTAATTAAAGAGTGAAGGTAATCAACTGATAATCCTTCAGGCATGTATGTTGCCAGCAAACATAAAAATTGCCCTCCTCCTTAGTAATAAAAAAATACAGTTTAAAACAAAGTTAGAAAAAAAAGAATAAACTAGAGTAGTAAGTATTCATAGGACCTTGTTTTTTAGGATATTTTTCTTTTAATAAAGTAGTTTGGCAAGATATAGCTCTGTATCAAGACACTGAAATATTGTGTCTACCTAGAAATTTTAGTGCCATTAAATTACTATATTGAAAACAATACTATGCACAAAGATATTAATAATATTAATCTTATAATAGCAGCATATAGAAATAGCTTATATTTCCAAACACAGGGGGATAGCTAAGTATGTGGTGATCATTCCACTTAATAAAATTGTATGCAGCCATCAAAAACATCCATTATAATTAGGTAATGTTGTCAGTGTACTCTAGGAAAATGCTTCTTAGTCAAAGACATTAGGATAAAAACACAGGACAAAATCATATTGAATATCTCAACAGTTAATATATCACTATAAAAAGGAAAGAGAAGATATAATCAGTATAACCATTTAAGAAAAATAAAAGAGAACACATAAAGCATCAAAGTCATTACAGGTGACCACACCTCAGCTAGAAGAGTTGTATTACATTTTTATTATTTAATGAATGTTTTGTGAAAATTAACTTTTAAGATAATAAATTACATGTAATCTACAGAAAATCTACATTATGTCTGTTTATTTTCTCTAGAGCAATAATATTCTCTCCATGATGTTATTTTTAGTGGCTGCTAAAATGTTTGTTATTTGGTTATAGATTACCAGTGTGTTTATTTCATCCAAAACATAATTTTAATACTTCAAAAAGACTAATCTATCCTGCATACATTATTACAAAAAAGAGATGTCATCCAATAAGTGACCAATTAGTGTCAATTATAACCTGCCATCTCCTTAGCATCCTGAAGGAGAAAAGCTATAAAACTTCTTCTTATGCCCTAGAATTGAGGATTTCATTGTTATTTACATTTAAACCCAAATAATTGCATGAACATAAAGGTTAAATGAGGGCTGCACAAGTTAAGGTTTAAATGATGGTGGTTTCTAAAATTTCTGTTACTACTAAATTAGCAGATGTTACACTAAAAATTCGATATGTGAAAGTATACTTGAAGGCACCTGTAAAGGTTTAAAAATGTGCCAATTCTAATGGGAAGTGTAATTTAATGTTTTCCAGATGTTGGCATTTAAATTAAATTTCTAAGCACACTTGACTGTGCTTAGACAGGTTACTAGATATTCTCAACTGATGTTGCTTTGAACAAATTCAGTTTTCAATGTGAACATACTATCTTTCAGAGGCTTTTTAGTATCAATAACTTTTGTATTTCCAGTCCTATGCTCTCTCAGAGTCTCAAGAAAACATTCCTCTGGTGGATGTGTGTTGGTGTGCACTTTACTCCAAGGCTCTTGATCATAATTCTCTTTAAATTTCCATTTTGTTTGGTCATATTGCTGTTTCCTATTTTTCAAAGTTATCTTTTACCCAATTATTGGACATTATTTTTTTCTGGATATCTTTCTGTCTCCCTACCATGTATCCGCTGAGATTCAGGGACTTAACCTGAAACTATGAGTGAGCCATCAGGATTAAAGAGAGTTTCATGAAGATGATCAGTGTATAATAATCAACAAAACAACAAAATATGGAGTTAGACTCACAGAGATGCCAGGTATCAAAATTGTCTTACCTTTCTCCTCTCATCTATGTCAGAGAGAGGAAAAAGAGAAGAATGTATAAGATAAATTTGTGAAGGACAGTCTTTGAACATAGGAAACCCTAAAAGATAGATTTATTCATAAGAGAATACAACACTTGCCCTATACGATACTTTTGCATCTCTGATGAGTACTCAGAGGGAGATTTTTAACTTGAAAAACTACATTGAAAAAGAAAAAGTGTTAAATCAACAACCTGAATTATACCTTAGCAAATTATAAAAGCTACATGCTAACACAATAACTAGCAGGATAAAGGGTGCAATAAAAATTAGAGTGAAAATTAATAAAATAAAACCAAGATACAATGGAAAAATTCCTAGTCATAAAAAAAATATTAAAACTGGGCCCTCCTTGGTGGCACAGTGAGTTAAAGCACAGAAGCTAAAGCCACTTCAGCATAAGTTTGATCCCCGCCCATGAGGTGACCCAAATGGGGTGGCAGACCTCTCCTGACCAGCCCTCTGCTCCCCTCAGCAGTGCACTTCCTCAGTCAGCCTGTTCTGCTCCCCACTCTGTCTCTGGTGAATTCTCTCATACCCCTGCACCTATGGCCTATACCCCAGTTCTGTATGCATAAATAAATAAATCTTTTAAAAATATATTAAAACTAACTCCATACTAAACAGAAAATTCCAACAGATTACAATCTACTTGATTCAATGTTCAAAAACCTTCCAACAAAGCAGAGACCAGGAACAGATTAATTTACTAGAGAGAATTCTACTAGAGATTTGAGAAAGACTCAACACCAAGGTTTCTCAAGTTTTTCAAATAAAAAAGGTGAGAAAATTTTCTTAAATCCACTACAAAAATCAACAGTAGTCTGATATTAAGCTAGACAACACACCATAAGAAAAGGAAATAGTCTTGAAAAAGGACATGGTAGGTTAATTTCAAGAGTTTGTATAAAATTGCAACAGTAACAGTTTGAAATTTGCATCAGAATACAAATAGGGAGACCTAGTGAAAAAAGTATCAAGTATCCAGAGAATTCCATAAATTTATGACAAAATAATTTGGGCAATAGTCCCAAAGCTAATTAGTGGGAAATGTTTCTCAACAAATGATGAAGCAAATGGACAGTCTCATGCAAGAAAATGAGGTAGAATTTACTTCAAACCAGAGAGAGATCAAAGACATGAACATAATAGGTAAATAATGCAAACATTTTATTTTGAAGATTTATTTTTTTATTTATTTATGCATACAAGGACTGGAGTTTTGGCCAGAGATACAGGAGGTGAGAAACAGAGTAGGTAACAGAACAGATAGTTCTACTGAAATACACTGCTGAAGGGAGCAGCGGGTAAAACAGGAAATCTGCTGAGCTACAAGTGGGTCATTTCCCTGGCTGGAGCTCAACTTCTGCAGCAGCAACAGCTGACAATAGCATGATAGCCCTGAATTACCAGGGATACCTAAAATTGCAAAAATTTTGAAGAGCATAGGATAAACATTCGTAACTTTGAGCTTAGAATGTTTGAATTATATATACATATATATATAAACCAAGAAAATAAATTTCTACTTGTTGGACATTATTAAAATGAATTTTTAATGTAGCAGACTAAGAGAATTCACAGAATGAGAGAATACAGTTCCAAATCATACATTTGTAAAACGATTTGGATCTAGAATGTATAAAGAACTATTATACATAAATAACAAATACATAACAAAGTTTAGAGTAGATTCAGTTGGCCAAACAGTTTTTTTTTTTTTAAGATTTATTTATTTATGCATTAAAAAACTGGGGTACAGGCCAGAGGTGCAGGAGCTGCCAGAGGCTTCACCAGAGACAGAGTGGGGAGCAGAACAGGCAGATGGACAAAGTACACTGCTCAGGGGAGCAGCGGGAGGGTCAGGAGAGGTCTGCCTCTCCATGTGGTCTCCTCCAGGGCAGGTGGGAATTGAACTGATGAGGAAGTGGCTTTAGCTTCTCAATGCTGTGCTTTAACCCGCTGCACCACCAGGGAGGGCCCAAACAGGTTTTTTAACTTATTTTATTTTTTGCCTAGAAGCACTGGGATGTAATCCAAAGGTGCAGGGGATGAGAGGGTTCACCAGAGACAAAGTAGGGAGCAGAACAGGCAGATCTACTGAATACACTTATCAGCAGGTGAGACAGAAGAGTTCTGCTGTGCTCTAACTTGGGTCAGCTCCCTGGCCTGGGATGAATTTAGGTTGTAACAGTGATAGTGCTGGGACTTAACCCCTAGTTCACAAGGAGGCCCTGAACAATTTTTGAAAGATTTTATGAATTATAAAGATTCATTATATACTTATTTAATATACAGGCATAGAAATATCTAAGTAGATCCTGGCTCTGGACAAATCTTAGTGATAAAGAATCAAAATCAATAAAATCCTAGGATTCCTTAAACTGGATGAAAGTGGTGCACTTAATAAAAAACTAGCTCTCTCCACAATACATCATACCTTGCATTACATTTATGGATAACACACTTTTAGTTATACTTTCTTTTTCAAATTAGAAATATTAAAAATTGGTCAAAACCACAACTTCTTTCTCTATAAGCAGAGCTTATACTTCTCCTTTCCTAATTCTTACATTCTTTAAGTCCTTTTAGTAAAACTTATCAGCTGCAAAATATTTTATTCTCTTTCTATGAAAAAGAAAAAAAAAAGGCAAATCATCCTGCCCCCATCCACAAATAAAAGACAGCCAAGGTTATTATCATGCTTGCCACAATCCTAGCCTTTACGGTGCAACTCCAATAGCTCTCATTTTTAAAGTCATTTAGAGATGTCTAGACTTGATGATGTTGTCAATGACATATTAAAACCTGGATAAAGTCAGAAGGGACCCCTAATTTATTGATTTTGCTAAGAGTTTGCTAAGATTCGGTTTCATCATTTAATGGGTTTGATATAGTGAAAGATAAGGGAAATATTTTAAGTTATTGGAAACTGTAGATAATACCTAAAATAGATGTACCAAAGCAGATTCTGTTGTGTTTCTTTCTGAATTCAGTGCTCTTTTGGAAAATGCCAAGGCATTTAAACCATATTCTTATTAAAACTCCTAGATATAGTTTTGTTTTCTGTACATGAATATTTTAGTTATTGTTGCTGAATATATGAATTTTTCTTCTCTATTTATAATTATTCTCTTTCATTATACTAAATCCCATATTAATAATTTTTGTAGAATATCAATGACTGAAATTGATATCTTATACAAAGATCATCAGAAAATAAAGCATATTAATACGATTGCTTTTCCTTGAAGTAGTAGCTTTTAGAATAGATTTTATACTTGTATCATAAACACAAATAAATATTTTTCAAATATCTGCCACAAATAATGCCTACCATCAAATAACCTAAAAATGGTATTGTTGTGTGTGGATATGTGTTCATGTGGTAAGTTGCACTATTGTACATGCTATATGACATTATGAACAATTAAAAGTCAACTACTTACAACCAATATCTGAGAATTATAGTTACAATGAAAAAATTTATTTTAGAATCATATAATTAAAAATATTAGCATCCTGAGTGTCTTCATGTTTTTATTTATAATATAGTTAAATGGATAAATCAAATATTTAATTGATACAAGTCTATTGTTTCATTCAAATTAAGATTCCAATTTTGAATTCTAACAATTGAATGTCACCATATCTTCTTGAATCTTGTTAAATCACAAATTGCTGAGACCTGTCTCCAGGGACTCTGAGTTACTAAGTTTGAGGTCAGATTTGGGGAATTGTTTAATATTCCTTGATTTTGATGTTGCTGTTTCAGAAAATATATTTTGAAAGCCATGAATCAATACTAAAGCATAAATGATCTCTTATCTGTGCTAAAACAAATTCCTGAACACAGAAAACTCATAAAGTGTGCATTTATTAGGCAAATAAAAACATGTACTTAATACATACAGTTACTCTATGACAAAGACACCATTACTATAAATTGGAAAAGTGAATCCTCTTTAATAACATTCCCAGAGCATATACCTCTAAGTAGCAACATGCAAAAGAATGAAATTGGGCCACTATCACAACATTCACAAATACTACTTACAAATGGACAAAATAAAAGCATATAATAGTTGAAATCATAAAACTTATGGAAGACAATATAGGCAAAAAACTCCACTGCATACTCTTCAGTAGATTCTTCTCCAACATCAGGGAACAAAAGGGAATACAAGCAATTGGGACTACAACAACTTAAGATCTTCTGTATGGAGGAAGAAACTATCACTAAAACAAAAAGACAGACTACTGAATGGTAGAAAATATTTGCAGACCCACATCCAACAGGAGACTGATAAGACAAGATCCACAAAGATCTTGTCTACAAAGACTGGTAAGACAAGAACTCACCCACTGCAACAAAAAGTGAAAAAAAAAAAAAAAACTAATCAAAAATTGGAATGAGGAGCTGAATAGGAACTTCTCCAAAGAGGATATGCTGATGATAAAATGGCTTATCAAATATACTTATCATCAATTATTGTCAGGGAAATGCAAATCAAAACCACATTGAGATACTACCTCACTGTAGTGGAAATGCTCAATATCAAAAACAACAATTATCGTCAATGATGTGGAGAAAATAAACTCTTATGTCCTGTTGGTGGGATGTGGACTGGAAAACAGTATGGAATTTCTTTAAATTATCACCCAATTGATCTAGCAATTCCACACCTACTTCTCTATCTGAAGAATACACAAATACTAATCCAAAAGGTATAGGCACTCCTATGTTCACTTCAGCATGACAAGTTTTTTGGAATGTAGAGAAAGAAAACCAAGGGTTAGATCAAGTCAAAACACCAGTAACAATCCCTAGAAATCTAACTGTAGTATTGAGGCAATCAGAGGAGCATGGGAGAGGGGAGAAAACAAGGTGAGGAGAGAGCACAATGGATGATGGTGGTAGTGGACTGTGAGTGTTCTGGTGGTGAGTGTGGTGTAATGGCAACACCTAATTGGGAGATCTTGTACCTCTAAATCATTAACAGTTTTGAAAAACAATGTTACTTCAATTAAAAAAGGGAGATACTAACAACTATGATTTTTATAAAGCTGCTTTCAGAATTGTTAGGGAAATATTTCTACAATGAGAGAATTCACTTGCAAAGTACATTTTGAATATTTATATAAAGACAACTGGAAGATGAAGCAGGCACAAAACTATGTTAATGTAATCACAGAAAACTTGAATTTCTATTGCTTGTGCTGTTTTACCTAAGGCATTGACACCGTTTATCTGGTTTCTAGTACTACTATGTATGAAAATATAGACCATGAATAAATGTCAGAATGAGCAAGATTACTGGGATAACATCCAAATATAATCCTTAGGCAAGCATAAGACAGTATAAATCAAAGTATTTGAAAAGTAGATTCATCAAGAACTAGCGTATTTATGCACAAATTTTCCTTAAATTTTCCAAGACATTCAGTTCTCTCAAGCATAAAAAAAAAAACACACAAAATAAAATCTACTTTACCTGCTTCTATTTTAACTGACAGTTATTAGTTAAAATTACCTTGACTCCCACCAATTTATCATTGATTGAAGTTACTTATCAGGTAGCAACAAATTTCTACTATCCATTATCTGATGAGTTAGCAAACACATCTTATTTTTTAAATAATATAATAATTTATTTTATTTTCCATCATTTTATGCATTTTTCCATCTCAGTTGTAATCCCCATGGGCTTCTTATCACCAAATCACCTATGTCTCATCACCATATCCAAGTGCATTTCCTCCCCTCCCCCCCATTTTTTGATCCCATTCTCCACTCCACCTCCATAAAATGTCTCTGGTATATAGCTGTTCATTATTATTATTTTCTCTCCTGGTCTGTTATACTCCTGCTATGAGAGAAACCATCCAGTATTTTTCCTTTTCTTTTTTCTTTCTGACTTATTTCAGTAAGCATAATCTTTTCCAGGTCCATCCATGTTGCTGCAAAAGGCATGTGTTTATTTTTTTTCTTTTTGGCTACCGAGTAATATTCCATCATGTAGATGCACCACATTTTTTTAATACAGTCATCCACTTTTGGATATTTGGGCTGTTTCCATGTCTTTTAATAAATACTTTTATTTTACATTTTGTTTAACTGAAGTTTTTTCGTAAATCCAACCTTTATTTCCCTAGGAAAAAAGTAGCTTAATCAAAATTGAGTTATTTCTAGTGTGCCCAACTATTTACACTCATGACATTCCCTCTTGTAGCAATTAAATCTAATTTCCTGGAGGGAGTGGCTTACAGAGAGAGCATTCTCTTTACCATCACATTTCATGCTGACATGAACTGGGTGCCCAAGGTCGCATCCGTGTTCAATTCAAGCAGAACATAGCTGTGATCTTTTAACCTTAGTGACATAATCACTTTAGATCCTACACATTGTCACGTACTTGATGACCAAGTTGGAGATACTAGATGTCTTTCTCCTATACATCTCTGGGTTTGGGGTTGGCGGAGGGTTAGGGTGGGGGGAGGTGGCTAGTTTACCACCTTTCCATGCCTTTATTCATGGCGTGGGATTATCCTTTCTACTCAATGTTTCCAAAGAGTAAAATATGTTTGAGGCTGGACAATTGGTGGCAAACTTCTTAATCCTACATCAGTCCACATAAATCTCTAGAGTCTCTGCTCATCATACCTAGCTTTTTAGGGAGAGATGAGGCCTCAAGGAAATGTAGAGATAATTAACTTTTTTCTTGCCACCAGATCCCATTTTCTTCTGTTTTTTATATGAGCAGAAAAGTGACTACTAACAAGTAAACATTCTTCAATTTTTAATATTATTTATAGTGTGCTTGCATGTCTATAGCTACCCTGGGCTGTTTTTGTAAGCCAATTTTTTTTTCCTTGAGAAATTGTGTCTTGTGATTTTTAAATCATATTCTAAAGTTAAAAGTTGATATTGGGTGAGTTTGAATTCTTTATTTTATGTGGTATTTTTCATTTCATCACAGTAACATTTTACCATTCTGAAAAAGGGCAAACTAGAAAAAAAATACTTGAGAATGAAAACTAAATTCATCAGTGTCAGAAAAAGTTTCATGTTAAAATGAAACTACTGAAAAAAATTTAAAATCAAGCTGCTAGTTCCTGTTTTACATTTTTTAGTATTTCACGTTAAATAAAACTGGCTTCACTGCAATGTGGATTATCAGACTATTAACTGAATACTAGTATACTTGCCAGCTTTTGAATGATCTGTATATCTATCTTCTGTTCATTACCACTATCAAAATATCATCTATTAACTAATTTCTCTCAAAATTCTATGTTGAGGCATATTTCTGAGTTTCACCTGCCTAGAATTATGAAGCTGGCTTGCAGTCATTCCCAAATCCCCTAGAGGGTAGCATTTTATGTTCTGTTTTTGACACAGGAGTTACAATTTGAATGTTTTTATCAGTAAGTAATATCCAAGAAACCTACCTTTTAGCTAAACCTGCTTAAAGAGTACACATTTTGTTCACAGGGGTACATTAGAAACTTGGAAAAAAACAGTAACATTATATTTAATTGAAGTTAACATCATTTTAAGATCTATCAATTTTAAGGTGTATTTTCTGAGTAAAATGCCAAAGGGGAACTAAGGAGTAATGGGTTTATTCTCACCCAAATTACTATTGAAATAACATTGACTACGATATAAAATTTCAACAGCATTTTGTATGAAAAGAATATACTTAGTAGAGTTATCACTAGACTACCACAAAGGTTGGAATGGCTAAGCAGAATGACAGAACAGCCAGGCTGGGGTGTCCATATCCTTTAACAATGGATAATCCAGGAATATTTTAAATTTTCATATGAGGTATGTCTCTGGCTTCTCATGTTTGGATATTACAAAAAAAAATAAAAACACTCTTCAGTGACATCTATTGAATAAATTGATCATCAAATTATTCTTCGGTGCTAAAAGATCATCATATACTCATTCTATGCATTTATGCCTAAATGTTTGAAGATATCTTCAAGAAATGGAAGTACTGTGTTGGAGGTAAGGTCTGTGACTGATCTCAGCGTCTCCTTTGAATTTCTACTTTGAATTTCTAATTTTTCATTTTATTTCAAAAGCAACTCTGTTGCTGCCCCAAAGAATGATCACTTGCCTAGCTATCCCTCAATACCCCTCCATTTTTAAGCATGTGCAGGGGCATGCATGCAGGCACGCACATACGCACGCATGCGCACACACACACTACACACTTTGGTATTGATAAGAGAGGTACAATATACTAGCTTTTTAAAATATGCAAAAATACTTTTTTTAGGGATTCATTCCTCTATAGTGTCTAGGACATCAAATTAACACAGCATGAGAAATTAACACTTTCGTGAGAAAATGCCACTTTGTAGCTATATTTTTGTAAAGTCCAGTATCTCCTCTCATGGGCATGTTTTCTCACCCTTTCTGTGTTTTAGCAATGGAGTAGAAAAAAAAATGACTTTCAAAAAGCAAATCTTTAGGCAAACCCTTTACTTTGTTTCAGCATAACATCATCAATTCATTATCAACATAATTGTTGATGATATATAATCCATTAGTTCATAAAACCCAACCGTCAATAGTTCAACCATCAATAGCATTTCTTTGACTGCTTTATTATATGGATTAAGTGGGCTGTCTCAATTCCTGTTGTGTTTAAATTATACTAAGAGATGTGCCTAGGTTTTAAAATATCTGCAGCAATGCAACTGGAAAAGTTACAGCAATTTTACCTCAGGCCAAGGTAAACAATTCATTCTCATATCCTGATTTCTGCTTTCGCTCTTTCAAAAATATATAGGGCAGCCATATATATATATATATATATATATATATATATATGGCATATAAAGATATTTATTATTCTCTAGATGAAATAAGAACTAAGTAACAAAGTATACTAGTTTTTTTTTTTAAAACTGAGTTAGAACATGGCAATTAACAGGCAAGAGACTGTATATCTCCTCATAAGTAATTTTTTATGATTTCTTTTGTTGGGAAATGTATATTACTTTAGCTTCACTGATTATTAATGACCACCATCTATTACTCAAGCCAAGAGAAAAATATTTACAACACTTGAAAAAACTGCTTTCTTTAGACGTGTTAATTAGAGAAAAAAGTATCACTTACAAATTCATTTCCAAATGAACATATGTATGCAATGTTGGTTATCTCGTTTACAGGCAACACATGAGAACAATAGACATCAATTCAGGCTTTTTTTTTTTTTTTACAAAAGGAAAATTCCCATTTTAAACCATGAAAATGTTGATATGATTTTATGAATCATTTCTCCAAAGAATACTACTGAAATGTTTAGGTATGTCTTGCACATACAGAGGGACAAACTTTGTAAAGCCTTTTCCCTAATTTATCAAAGGGACTTGATTTCTTCTTTATTATGGTGGGCTTAAGTACCCTAGAGAAAAACAGAGGGTAGGGATTGAGTGCACACTAAGACAATTCTGTTTAATAAAGTATGTTTACACATCCTTCACTACTTAGTTTACTTAATGAGTTTATCTAAATCTGTTTTGTAATAAGAAATGAAAATTCTGAGGTAGCCTGAGAATGTGGGCAGTTGACACAGCACCATGAAAATTTCTGCTCAGTCATTCTGGGAATGTCACATCTATCTTCTACATGGTATCACCTCTTGGTTGCATAACTTCTCTCTTACCAACATCTCATTCGTATCTCAGGTAAGCATGAAAGAAAGAATAAGGCAGTGAAGACTTCTTGATCTAATAAAGAAATGTCCTAGGAGATTCTTCCAATAAATTTAATTTTCTTATTTTTCCATTGATTTTATCAGGTACCCTTGTTATGCTCTTTGAAGAAGCAAAGTTACTGTTACAATACATGATGATTTGAAGGTTGTTATATAGGTCATGTTTGGAAACAAGATTTAAAAATAATTAAAAGAATAAAAAAGGAACTCCCAAGAACAGAGACTAGAATAATGGCACCCAGGTGCTGGGATGGGGGAAATGGAATATTGGTTAAAGGTTATAAGCTTCCAGTGGTAATATGAATACATCCTGATATCTAATGAGCAACCATCCTGATTATCTAATGAGCAACATGATTACTATCATTAGCAATACTGTATTAAATAACTGAGTGTTGCCAAGAGAGTACATCTTAAATATGCACTCATTGCACCAAAAAAAAAAAAAAAGAAAATATGCAAGGTAACAAAGGTATCCTTAAAGCTAAACATAACAGTTTCATAATACCTGAATGTATCAAAGTATTACAGATTCCCATGACTTTCATGGAGCCATGACTTGGGACAACATGACATCTTTGTGGATTGTGCCAGCTGCCCTGAGCCCACTGCTCATGGATGATTCCCCTCCCCAGCCCCAGCAGAGGGGGCTCCTGCCAGAGTCCACTCACATTCAGCCTTCTCCTGTGGGCTGCTTCAGTGTCATCTCGTCTTTCACAGGCCACCTTTTCTAGGTCTGTGGACCACAAGACACTTGAAAGAGTGTTCCAAATGAGCTCAAACAAAGCTAAGGGACAGTAACCAGGGTGGACACAGGTCACTGTCAGTGGGTTCTCACCCATGTGCATGATTGCAAGGCTACTCAGAATCCAATAACAGGGTTTATTTAACAAACAAGAGTGGTCACCTCTGGGGCAGGCGGGGATCGAACTCAGGCGGAAGCAGCTTAAGCTTCTTAGTGCTGTGCTTTAACCCACTGCGCCACCAGGGAGGGCCCAAAAGAAAGCATTTTTAAGGTCACAAGTGGCCAACTTACTCCAGATCACATCCACAGTGTCTATCTCTATGTCATATTACCTTTCTTAGTTGGAAATCTATTTTATCAGACACAGGCCTCGTTGTTCCTGATTTCTTCTTTTTGGCTACCATTTACATATGCGTCTTCGAGACTAACTTTATGTCTATGCTTGTTAGTAAGAATTTTCTTGCTTAGTTTTATTTTTAAGGATTTTGGCATCTGTTCATTGGGTTAATGGTCTAATTTTCACTTTTTTCTAATGTCCTTGTCTCACTTTTATTTTAGTATGTGTAAGTGCTATTCCCACTTCAAGTTTTGGAAAAATTTGATAAAGATAGGCATTATTCCATCATGAAATCTTTGTTAGAAGTCATTAGTGAGAACAATTGGTCCTGGCCTTTTTTTTTTTTTTGGCAGACTTTTAATTAATGTTTCAACTTACTTTCCTGTAATTGTTCTGTTCAAATATTCTAGCTCTTCTGATTCAACTTTGGAAGGTTGTATGATTCTAACAATGTGCCCATTCCCTCGAGGTTTTCCAATTTCTTCCATATGTTCATAGTAGTCTTTGATGATCCTTTGTATTTGAAATGTCTGTTGATCTTCTCTTTATTAGCATCTTCCTTATTTTCATTATTAGCTCTAGCTATATATTTTTTAAAATCTATGCCACAAACCAGGTTTTGTTTTCACTGTCTTTTCACTTCTAATTCCTTTATTTCAACTCTAATTTTTAGTATTTCTTCCCTTTAGTATTTTGTCAGCATTTGATTTTTTTTCCCCCTAGCTCCTTATAGTGGAAGCTTAGATAACAATATCCAGCTCTGTCTCTATTTGTTTTGTTAGTTGGAAATTGTTTTTATTTGATACAAGTCCAATTGTCCCTGATATTTGATTGTTTTCCAAACTTCCACCTTAACTGCATTTTTTTTTTTTTTTAAATCTCAGATGGGTTATTTGTTATAGTTGGGTAAATGCAAAGAACTGGCAATTTTCTCTGTGGCTCCAAGAATATGAAGGATTATATCAATATATTTCAGAATATTGAAACATTTCATTACTGATAATTATGAAAAATGATTTAACTCTCCTAGCTATTTAAACTTTTAAAATCAAGTTAACAACTTTTAAATCAGGTTAGCTAAGTTTATATTTAAAACAACAATTTGATTATATACCACATATTCTTTTTCTGGTTTCTAAATTATTAAATTCCACTTTTATATTTATCAGTAACTTCCCTCTGCTTTCATTTCATTTACTTTATTGCCTTGTATTTGGATTTCTGGATCAGAACCCCTTAATCAATTATTTTAAATTAAGCCTATGTGGCATTTGGTGCTATGAACCATTTTTGCTAATTGCTTTAGCAATAACTGAGAAATTATTATAAATCATGCATTTTATTGTTAGTATAATTTTTAAAAAAAATTCTGGGGTGTGTACATATTTTATAGATTATGTTACTGATGCTGCCATCTTGCTGCCAAACTCCCTCCTTGCATTGAAATCATCTTTTGGTTGTGGATGTTTTTGGTGGGTGATCTAAATCAATCTAAATTATATAAGTGCTGAATATATGAGAATTCCACTTTATAGCTTTATGGATGTCTTTCAGATTTGCTTTTCCTGTTGCATTAGCAAAAGAGAAAAAAGTAAAGATAGTAGATGTCCTCATTGTAACTCTTGAGATCAACCTCTTACTATGACTTTACTTTTTGAATTTTCTAATTGAGCAGATAAATTAAAATCATAAAGTGTTTATACTGAAGATTTCAGTCAACCCAGACATTATTTTCATGTATGTCTACACTAAATACATGTTTTTAATTTGTTTGATTTCCTAGTTATATTTATAATAGTATTAACCTCTGTTTCAATAATTCTAGAACTGAAATATCCACTATTGCTGTCTCTGTCTCCATATTAGTAACACTGTACATCTCCCACCCATCTTTGTAGTTAATTTTACTCATACTACACTTTCCTTTTACACCTAGTCAATGAATCATTATACTCTGCAGATTTCACAGCCTTGCAGAATGTATAATCCATTTTCTCCTTTATCAAATGAATAATTGTCTTAGCACTAACAGCCACATCAATTTGGTCTTTACAACTTTCTTCAAAAACAAGTATTTTTACCTACTTTCTATCCCCTCATGTGGCTTCTCCTCCACCCATCATATGCATGTCTATATGTACATAAATGTTTTCACTTGTGTGTTTCGTTGATTTCTAATGCCAACATTTCTCATGGCAATGCCCACCTTTTATAACACCTTTATTCTCTTGGGACCCTTAGATAAAGAAAAGTTTCTCTCATATATATTGACACATTATATATATACCCTGTTTTTTTTTAATATATGCGTTACATCAGCCTTCATTTTTTGTACCAGGTATGACTTCCCATGAAATTCCCACCACCAATGCACCCATGTGCCATCACCTTAGTCCCTGTACTCTTCCCATGTCTGTATTATTTTCTATTTTTTTCCTTGTTATTTGTAGGTATGTGTTTTAATTTATTACCTTGTGCTTGTGCTGTCCTTTTCAAACACAGTGACTCAACATGATCCCTCAATTTTTGAACATTTATTATCTCATTCACTCTTCACAGTGATATTGAAAAAAATAGTTTTGGTATTTTTACTTAAAAGATGAGGGATGTGGGGTCTGAAAAACTTAACTAAATTGTTAATGATGGTAATAGTGAAAACACAATGGCAGAAACTTAAACTCAAATCCCCTGGATATACATCTTGTGCTTTTCGCATATGACTTCTATTATCACATTTTCCAACAGCCCTTTATTATATAAAATGATTTTTTATAGATATTGCCTTTATTAAATAAACATCCTCAAGAACCATGAGTCACAGAAAAGTCTCATCAGCTATGTCCTATGGAAGTTTAATCACTGAATCAGTCTGCAAATATTATGTCCTAATGAAGATTTAGAAATACAGAATATGGTGTCTGAGTTCTGAGAGCTTAAATTTAACTGGAAATATTTGAAAAACATTAATAGAAACAAAGGACGTCACATCTATTACTCAATTTAATGTTTTTAATCATTTCTTCTGCCTTTGAATAAAAACCATTAATAAAGTATTTTAAATAATTTTATGGGAAAATATGAAAAATTCTATCTTACATAAAAACAATTCAATTTCCACAAAGAGATAAAATGTCAAATGAATGTAGGAAGTCAGTTTACATAAGTACTGAAAAGTAATTTAAACATAAATATACAGCTTGTTCATAATATATAGTACAATGACACTGCATTGTATATTCCTCCAAAGAGGAAGAGACAAACTTAACAGTGGGTGGTAGCTGATGGATGAGTAATATGAGAGAATTATCAATAAGAAAGTGCAGTATTTTTGTTCTGTGTTCATCATTTTCTTGATAGATTAAGAGCTTTTATTATATTGCATTTTAACATGAACTATAAATAAATTAAGTTAAAAAAGGGACAAATACAATTTCAAAATACATGCATGGCACATATACAAGAGAAAATTATAGAAAATACTTTTTGTTCACTCCTTATCCTGAATTCAGTGAATAAAGTAAGCTGCTATATATGTATCCAAATAAGACATGTGATTCAAATTTGCTTCATATTGTATTTTCTTGCTGAAGATAAGTATGTTGAACAATGTGACTGTATTTAGCTGAAATGTTTATGTCAGCATGACAATTTCATGCATTATTTAGTGTCTTCTACATAAATTGCCACTCTAATGAAACACATATAATTTTTACAAGTGGTATACCTTTTTATGGTCATAATGAAAAATTGCACAAAAGTGTTGCTAATTTTTTTTGGTTGAAATTTTCTATTTAAGGGCCCTCCCTGGTGGCACAGCGGGTTAAAGCACAGCACGAGAATCAAAGCCGCTTCCTCATGAGTTCGATTCCCGCCTGCCCCGGAGGTGACCACATGGCGTGGCAGACCCCTCCTGACCCGCCCGCTGCTCCCCTCAGCAGTGTACTTCATTGATCTGTCTGTTCTGCTCCCCACTCTGTCTCTGGTGAAGCCTCTCACCACCCCTGCTCCTCTGGCCTGTACCCCAGCTCTGTATGCACAAATAAAATAAAAAATCTTAAAAAAAAAAGAAATTTTGTATTTAAAAGGGATTACGGTAAGAAGGGAAATGTTTTAAATATTTCTAGACATATTGTTCATTAATTCACATTACTTTAAATATTAAGGAAGTAGTAAACTTACAAATAGCAGTACAAGTCATGCCTGAAACTGGCATGAATAAAATGCCCAAGTGCATTATCATGTAGATGAATCACTTGTGAGATTTTTGATAGGTCATGATGGTTATACTTCTGGTTTATGAAGTTTTTCTCAATAACATCAAGACAACAATGTCCTGTTGTTATGTTTTTTTTTTCTATTTTATCTTAATTCCAAATCTTTCTTAAAGGCAAAGATTTATGTGACATATGTTGTAAGGCAAATACTGTTTCTTTAGAACTAAATGGATATATAAAAATTCTATAAAGACAGAAAAATCCTTAAATTATTGATTTAAAACTAAATAAATCAGGCCCTCTCTGGTGGCTCAGCCAGCTAAAGCACAGCACTTAGAAGCTAAAGCCACTTCAGCATGAGTTCATCCCTGCCCCAGAGGTGATCCACATGGCACGGCAGACCTCTCCTGACACACCCTTTGCCCCCTCAGCAGTGTACTTCTTGAGTTGGCCTATTCTGCTCCTCACTCAGTCTCTGGTGAATCCTCTCACTGCCCCTGCACCTCTAGTCTGTACTCCAGTTCTGTATGCATACATAACCTTTTAAAAAATAAAACGCTACCTATGCCCTCACAAACTAAAGCTAATGTCCTTGCAAACTGTGTACCACAATTCACTGTTCATTAAAAAAGAATGCTTAATTAAAATAAAGTAAAAATGGGGACATATACTAAATAACTTTAGAAGAAAATCTTCCTCTATTGAAAATTTATGATACCCTTTGATACAGTAAAATCTATTGTAAGTTTTACAGCAGAACAAAATGTTATGCTTCCTTAACTCACTATTTCCATAATTTATTTGAGCCACAAAACTACTACTATTTTTCAGATTAAGTCCTGGGTCAATAGGAAGTTGGTGAAAGTTCCTATCATTTAAGGAAATCCCCATTTTAATGTTATTGTTTACAATAGATTACTGTAATGTTCACATTCAGATTTCAGAGTACCTTTTTATCTATCAAATCTGCAGAATGCTGATATTCTACCAGGAATCATACTACAACCCTTCTGATCACTATCACTGGTAAATAAAGTTGGAACACAGCCACTCACATTTGTTCATGTAATTTTTTGTTTGTTTTCATTGAGTTAAATTTGGTTTACAACACTGAATGCGATGTAGAGGCATATGATCACACCCTTCAGGTAATGTTACCACAGTTACATACACCAGCAAATCACTGAACATCCTACACTGTGGTTCATTATGTCCCCTCCCCTTTTGTTCATGTATTTTTTATGACTATTTTATACTACAAATGCAGAGATGAGTGACACTCAGGTGTACTAACTATTTGCTCATCACAGATCCATCACAACTGTTCCAGTGGGCTCTAAATAATTGTAAAATATGTAACTTAAATTACAGTGGGTGTTAATCTTAGTAAGCAATTACATCATCTCTCTTGACCTTTTCATATACAAATGTCACCCACGGAGTTGTAGATCATGACAAATGAGAAATAATGTTAACTGTATCACTTATCATTTTGGTATGAAATTTCTAGGCTTATTTCAAAAGGTCATCCTTTAGTTTAAAAAATATGACATTTATTTTGTCTTTATGATATAAGTTTAAATAAATGTTTATTATGGCTATCTATCAAGAGGCCTATTAACATATAGCTTCCTTGTTCATCAAATCAGAAGGTATGTTCCTTTATAAGCAACAACATGACTATTTCATGCTACAAGTATTTCTGGGAGAGATGATACACTGAATAAAACTTTAAACATAAGGTAAGGTACCAATAAATGAGTGACATAAATGAACTATAATATATCTTGAACTATGAGATGTTGTGATATATATATATACACACACACATGTATACATATGGGTGTGTGTATATATATATATATATATATCACATCAATAGAAGTAATAGCAACAATATAACATGACAGATTTTTAACAATACAAAATTTTACCAAATCTTTTCTATTTTTTTCACAATAATTTGAAAATTATAAATCAGTTTTTTTTTCCCATATACAACTACTATATTTGTGCTACTATAAAGTCCTTTCAAGTCACTCTAATGTTCTTTTAAGAACACAAAATACAACATTTTCTTGTGATCCAAGTAGGAAACAAAAGTGTTAAGTTCTTTTTTTTCTGAAGGGGTGTGATTAGTGGTGTCTGAGGAGTAAGAAAAAGTAAACTTGACTTTTGGTCCAGGTTCTATGTAATCGAGCTCACACACTTATGCAGTCTCAGTTTGTTCCTTTAGAACAGCGATATATTTAATTTGAGAACAAAGGAACTATTAAGATAAAGGTCGAATGGTTCCTTTTAAATAAATTCTACTTTCTGAAAAAAAGAAAACCATAGATCAAAATGGAGTAGTGTGTTTTATGTTTAGCTTTTAAGCTGATGATCAAATGATTGATTTTTGCACTGTTTTATTGAGCTGTGATTGATCAATTAAAATTGTGCACATTTATGTACAAAAAAGCAATATTTCAAAAATTTTTGATTTGCCACAATTTATATAATTGCAAAATGTGGCAAACAACACTTCACCCTTTGTATCTGAACATGCCTCATTCACCCTCCTACAACACTCACTACCACAACACTGTCACCTTCCCTTTCTTATGCTTCTCCACCTAACACCATTCTCTCTAGTATCCAATATACTATTCACAGACATCTATGAATCATTCTTGTTGATTAGTTTGTTCTCTTTGGTTATTTATATTCTACAAATAAGTGAGACCACCTAGTAACTTTCTTTCATTATGAAAGCACACTTATCTCCTAGTTCATCCATATTGTCCCAGAAAGCACTATTTCATCTCTGGCTGAGTAGTGGTCCACTGAGCATGTTTTTAAAAAAAAAATATTTATTTATGCATACAGAACTTGAGTACAGGCCAGAGATGGAGGGGCATTAAGATGATTCACAAGAGACAGAGTGGGGAGCAGAACAGGCAGATAGATGAAGTACACTGCTGAGGGGAGCAGCAGGCTGGTCAGGAGATGTCTGCTGAGCCAAGTGGGTCACCGCTGGGACAGGTATGGAAATCATGCTGAAGTAGCTTTAGCTTCTTAGCCCTGTGCTTTAACCCACTGTGCCACCAAGGAGGGATCTCCATTTAACATTTATTCCATATTTTAAAGTTTTATTAATTTGTCTTTTTTACTAAAGAAATACAGGTTTACAACACTGTATGATAGAGGAATAAGATCACACATCTTCAGATAGATGTTACCAAACAACAGCCACCACCACTACTCCGTAATACTGCAGTATTCAACATTTGAACACTTCCCAGTTTGTTTCCCACTCATAATTGGGTTATGAATCCCATATCCCTATCAAAACACAACACTAGTAGCCACAGTTTTACAGCTGTATTTCTACGATTGTTTCTAATTATATCGTAAGTTGTTTCCATAACTTGGCTATATTAAATAGCACTGCAATGAATAGAAGAGTACACATATCCTTTCAAGCTAGTGTTTCTACATTCTTTGAATAATACCAAGGAGTTGAATTGCTACATCATAAGATACAACTATTTTTAATATTTTGAGGAATTTCCACATTACCAACAACACTACAAGAGTATCTTTTTTTCTCTATAGCTTCACCAACGTTTGCTTAAAGGTTTTAATTGTTTTATTTTCTCTATAGGTCTCATTCTCTCTTGAGTGAGGTGGTATATAAGGCTCCCCTAAAAATCATAGCAGCAACGACAACTTTTAGGAAAAATAAATCATTATAGTGCCTTAGCAAGCTTCCAAATGAATATACAAAAACCTGTTGAATTCCTATATGTAAAACAATGAATTAGAAAAGAAAGAAATCAAAAAAGTAATCACATTTACTAACACATCAGAATATTAAATATCTGGTAACAAAGCTAATAAAAGAGATAAAACCTATTCACTAAAAACTGAGCATTGTTTAAAAAGAGAGAAAGGGAGAAGACAGATAGGGAAATAGTCCATGCTCATGGATTGGAAGAATTCACACTATTAAAATGTTCATCCTCTAAAGCAGTGGCATAGAACTAAGAGCCTGGGGGTGGGGGAGCGGGGGGAGGAAACCCTTTTCCATGGAAAACTAACCTATGACAAAGGAAACTAAAAGGGTGAAAGGAAAGTTTCTTCAAGTATTACTGGGAAAACTGGAAATACAGACAGACAAAAAAAGAAACAACTCCAATCTCTCACTCCATACACAAAATTTAATCAAAATACACTAAGGACTTTGATGTAAGAACAGAATCTATAAACTACCTAGACAATAACAGGATAAACTTCCCAAGACTTTGACTTCATTGATATCTTTGGTAAAAAAATATTTATGTATACAAGAACTGGGGTGCAGACCAGAGATGCACCAGAGTAAGATTATGATAGGCCAACTGAAGTTTCAACCATGTGAGAATAGTGTGTACCATGAAATATTAAACATCTACTGGCAACTAGTGTGCTTTTTTAGCAAAAAGATTTGGCTTGCAATTAGATTTTTAGAATACATCCCACTCTCATTTTTGTCTAGCTTAAGTATCTTCCTGCCCTGTTCAGGTTCTGTGTGTCAATTTCATTTCCCTGTCAAAACAGGACTGTTACTGACAGAGCTGTTGTCATACTAAAATGTTTGTGTAGTTGGTCAATGTTGGTTGCCGAGGTAACCTGATGTGTGTTGCCTTTAGGAGTTTATCATAAGATAGCCACTAAACCTTGGCTGCAAATAACAAAAATTTATCAAGGTAACCTGCCTGTGCTTCAGATGAAATTCTCCAGTACTGAGATCCAAAATGAGTGGTGAGTCTCATTATAGTAATGAGACTAAATATACATATAATCATTGTGAGCTTTTTTTCCCACATTTTTTTCAGTTATTAGCAAAATCCTTAGCAGGAATACATTGATCTTTACTACATTCTTAAAGGTTTTAGTTTATAAATGAGGATCTCAAGTTAAAATATTTTACTCAGTTTGAGTCAAAAATCATGCATAAATAATTGTATGGCACATTTGACTTCAGGTAAGTAATTGGGTTAGAGTAGTTGCAATCATTCCTGAAATTCTTTCAGAGCTCTAAACTTTTTCTCTTGCTTTTTAGTGTAACTCTGCTCCCAACTGCTGGATAGACTAATGAAAGCAGTATTTTCACTTCCCAAATGTTATCATTTCCTCACCAAAACATAAGGGTCTTAGGCTTTAGATATCAGATAAATTTTACTTGCTTATGTATTTTATTTTCATCATCAGTAATACTTGTGCATTTATTCATTCATTCATCTTCTTTTGAGCCTACTCATTATTGATGAAGTTAGAGATTGTTCCATGAGTGGATTAGTAGATTACAGAATAGTTTCTGGTACACTGTTGTATTGAAACTAATTATATGTAGTATTAAAAGCAAAATAATTTTCCTTTTCATAATTACCTTTTCTGTCTTTAAGAATAAATAGCTATAAAATGACATCCATTAAAATGATTTTAAGAAGTTTTTTCCTGACCTATTTCTTGACATCTTTTAACTTACTGAGTCATGGGGATTCTAACACTTTAAAATGTTTATGGATAAAGGCATTGTGTTTTCTAGAATGTCCTCAACTGTTATACATCCAGAAACATAGCATTAAGGTATAATTGCTAACCATAATTTAATAGGAATTCACTGGTATAGGTTGTAGAGCTCAGGATCTATACCTGTGAAATAATAAGAGAAGATGCAGAATATGGCAGAGAAAAAAAATGAATTCTGATGTAGCTCTTTCAAAGACTTGGCCGATCTGAGGAGGTATTTGGAGCAAGTATGTAATAAGTATCCTATTTTAAGATGAAACAGTTGCATTTATTCCTCAGCCTTCTCATTCTTCCAGCATGGGCTATCCATGGAATGTTACAGCCTCTGGTGAAGCTATTTGCAACAGAGGCTGGTTATAAAAGAGCTGTGTGGTTTTAATGACACTCTGCTGACCACACTCTTGCCACAGCTTAAAGTTTTCTCTCAGAAAAGTTGTGCCTACCACAATTATACAGTTGTATCTGCAAATTAATGAACTAGACTTAGACTTAATGATAAACAGATGGACACACATTTTGTGAATGGACTTGAAAGATTCTGCTTTTGGTTAAGTTCCATCATGTTTGTGTTCCTTACCCGCTAAGGGAAACTGGATCCCTGTTTACACAGAAAAGGATTTCTAAGCTTAAAAAAGAGAAATCACAAAACAAATAAGAGGAAATAAGCAGTACTCTTCATTTTCATCTGCTCAACATAACCACTAATCTATTTAGGAACAAACAATTCTTTAGGTTTGATTTTACATTTCCCCTGAGTAAATGGCAATCGCCCAAGTAGGCATCCCTTTATATTATTCATAGTTGCTTTTTCTTCAATCTCACTACTTTTACAAGGGAAAAGGCTGTCATTCTGTTGATTGCTCTTTATATTATTCATAGTTGCTTTTTCTTCAATCTCACTACTTTTACAAGGGAAAAGGCTGTCATTCTGTTGATTGCTCTTCTGTGTTTTCTAAAGTCAGAATCATCTTCTGATGACATTTAAGAACAAAGCACAAATAAAACGCCTTGAGACTGAAGATAGTAAGGCAGATGGAAGGGTACCCTGAGCCCTCCAAAAACTTGCATGTGCTTAAAGGATTCTGTCATGCACCATACAAAGACAACACATACTCTTAGTGTTGAAGGTCTTTATTAGAATGATTGTGCATAGAGAAGAAGAAGAGAAAGGTGCAATTTCCCAATGAAACACCCAAAGTTACCCATCCCCATGTGAGTGAATGCCCAGTCAAACCAAGCCTGTGCAAAACAAGGCTGCTAAGGCCCAAAATATTGCTACAAGTCTAAGGAAACATCTGGCCATATCCATAGTATATCCAAGGAATGAATGCAGGGAAGTCTGGGATGGAAACAACAAAAATTAAAGTACAAATTAAGATAAAGGCTGCCATTGTCAGCATCTCTATGTCACTCATTCACTTGTTTCTTTCAATTGTCTCTGTGTGTCCACATGGCTCTTCCATGTCCCTCAAGTTCCTGGTGTAAACCCAAAGCTGCGAAGCAAAAGGGTCCTTTTTCTTTACATGTCTCTCTGGCCCATATGTCTCTTCTCCTGCATTTCTTCCAAGTCATGCCTGGTTGCACCTGGCCTCTCAGCTATGCCCCTCATTAGGTGGTACAGGGGACATAAAACCTCCCTTTTTCTGGTAATTTCCATGCTACAGAGGTTTGTGTCAGGTGAGATGACTCTGATTATGGTTAATTATCAAAATTTCAAGTAGATAGTATGGAAATGTTAAAGGTCAAAACTCATGCTCCACTGCTCCAATGGAATATGACATGACCACATTTGGGATGAGTTCTTGTTACTTTTTGTTTGGTACAATGTGAGGGATACTATGGGACCCCCAAACTTGCCTGCTCTAGATAGGTTTTTCTATCTGCTCCATCAAGACAAAATATACTCTAGTATGTGAGACCTAGAGTGTGAGAACTTTATGGAAAGGACTTTTAATACAGAGTGCAATAAAAACAAGGAAAGGGAAAGAATAGATAAAACACTTTCCAAACCAAACACCCAAAAGTTGTCCATCCTCTCATGGGAAAACACTTAGCCAAGCAGGAGTAGCAAACCAAAAATTTGCCACAAGTCTAAGACACCTTCTGGTAGGTACCCATAAGAAGGGGCAGATAGGGTCAGATACATCTAGAAGGAAAAGAGCAAAATCAAAGTCAAGATAAAAACTGCCATTGCTAACTTCCTCATGTTAGCAATCCATGTCTGTTTTATGTATCTTCAAAGATGTCCCCCAAGTCCCTGGAACAATTCCAAGACTGAGAAGCAAGTGCAGCTTCTTCACCTGCCTCTCTTCTCCATGTACCTCCTGCAGGTCTTTCTTACACTCCTTCTTCCTGCTCTGTCTTCTCTCTCCAGCCCCACCTTCCTGCTCAGATCCACCATCCTTTGGGCTGGGGCAGGGAACCTGCAATCTCCCCTTTCAATGAGGACCTCCCTGCTACACTTTCAGCTCTTTTCCTTTTTCTTAAATAAAAGCAAATTAAAGCAAATTAAATGATGTGTTATTGTTTTCTCCACTCCATATCACTTCTGCATCTAAAAAAAGTTTAACCTTATGCAATGCTGATTCAGTCACTTAAAATGTGCAATTAGTTATCAATAACATCAAGGGCACAAAAAAGCACACAAACTCCCAGTTATATTGCCTGTTGGAGCCATTATATAGGCATCAGCAAGCTTTAAAAAATCACAGTGGTTAGACAAAATAATTTGCATTGCCTAATATCTTGTAAAAACAGCTGAATGTTTTATTTCACAAACTTCATTTTCAAGCTATGCCTCAATGATTTTCACTCACTAAGTAGCATTACTGAGCCATGAAAATATTATCCCCAGGTACACAAAGCTCACCAGAATTTTTGTTCACAAAATATTGATTTCATGATTAAATTTTCTATCAGGTAGGAACTCAAGGTCTGAGATTCAGACTTTTCATACTGGGTTATGTTTATAGTTTGAACATTCTTGAAAATTGTCTATTTCCATTAATAAAATATAATGCTCTACATGGAGAAGATTAGATTTACTCCCAAATCCCCAAGCTCACAGAGGCTAATAGTCTATCACATTTATGATTATATTTAAATGCTTAAGCTTCTATATGTGACTACAGTCATTATTTACACAGCTGAAAAGTAGGCTTGGAAGTTATCAGGAAATGAGATTGATATGTGGTTACTTAAGAAAATGCACTGACAACTTTTGGACTATTTTTGATTATTTTCTACTTCCCCACAGAGATGTTTATAAAAGTATGAATTTTCTAAATTTGATTTATATTGGTCCACACAATTTCAGTGCCATTGTGATGTACTTAAACTATGTTAAGATACCCATAGTGTCCTTACACTAATCAGATATTCTGAAATACTTGATTTACTCTTTAAATTCTCCCATGATTTGAAGGGCAAACCTTTGCAAATACTCATATGATTCTTATAATTGTAATATATTGAATCATTAAATTTTAGGCATCTTAAACCCTCCATTTTTTTTTTAAGATTTATTTATTCATACAGAACTGAGGTACAGGCCAGAGATGTGGAGGGTGAGAGGATTCACCAGGAACAGAGTGGGGAGCAGAACAGGCAGGTTGACGAAGTACACTGCTGAGGGGAGCAGCAGGAGAGACATTAGAGGTCAGCCATGCCATGTGGGTCACCTCCGTGGCCAGGGTTGAATTTGTGCCACAGTGGCTGCAGAATGCTTCATAGGGCTGTTCTTTAACCCGCTGCACCAAGGAGAACCCCAGTAGAGCAACTTTAACTGATCAATCTGGAATCTCCTGATCAACAATGGAAAAAAATGTGCATGATGCAACACCCCAGCTTGTCCCTAAGGGAAGGTGGCTTTGCAAGAAACTATCATTTCTTCTGCTGGTAATCTTGTCCCACCTTCTCTGAGTATAAAACAAGTTTCCACTGTAGAACTTCCTAGAGAGCCTTACCACCAACTAGATGGCGTGCTGGCCAATAGCTGACTTTTAGTAAAGCTCATTATGTTACTGAATTTATTGGTTCACTTTTGAGAAATATTTAGGCTTTAGTATTCTAATACAAAAATAGTAATAATACTAAGTATATTTTCTTTAAGAATCTAAGTGATTCTGGCCCTCCATTGTGGCACAACAGGATAAAGCACAGCTCTATGAAGCTAAAGCCTCTTCAGCATAAGTTCAATCCTTACCTGCCCCGGAGGTGACTCACATGGCGAGGCAGATCTCTCCTGACCCACCTGCTCTCCCCTCAGCAGTGTACTTTGTTGATCTGCCTGTTCTGCTCCCCACTCTCTCTCTCTGGTGAATCATCTCACCATCCCTATGCCTCTGCCCTGTATCCCAGTTCTGTATGCACACATAAATTAATATTAAAAAAAAAAATCTGAGTGACTCTAATGTTAGAAGGTTAATACTAACAATACAATTACATAATTCTATACTACTTTCAAAGAACATTTTCCTAAAGCAACAGTTTGAGTTGTCCTTTTCTCAGTACTTAAGTATTAAGAACTATTGACTTTGGAAGCAGCTGAATCTTTTGTTACAATGAACCTTTTGTTACAATGAACCTTATTATTGTTGTGATTCCATTATTAAAAGATGGAAGTGGTGATTTTGAACATGTCCCTTAGATGTAGGACCTATATTTTAAACCCAATTTAAATATATCACTGATACCTATGGCTTAGTTGATTGGATTATTATTTATGTTGCTCTTAAGCCTTACAATTTGCTTTCCTCTAAACTGTAACAATCTTTAGATTTGATAGAATTTTGCATTCTTACAAAATAAATTACTTCCTAGAACCACATAATGATTTCTAATATGAAAATGATGTACAACTGAAATTTTCTGTTTCTCATGACTGTTTATTTGCTGTTATCTATTTTTATAATTTTTAGAAATTATTGTTTCTTCATCCTCTAAAAGGATTGGATTCCTCGTTATTTCTAATATTTATATTATCATATAATGTCACAGTTGAAGCATATTTTAAAGTTCACCTAGTCCCTTTAATCCTCAGATGAAAAAGAATCATTGCAAAACAGAAAAACTAGTTTATTGGGAATAATATTGACAATATCTTTTATTAATTTTTGTTGTTTATATATTATCTTTATTATTATTGTTATTTATGTAATGTCATACTTTTCATTAATGTGACTACATAATTTGTCATCAAAACTGGCTGTTTTTCGGAGAATACCAGGACATTTTGCTGCCATAGATATACTCAAGTAAGTCAATTAAAATATTTAAAATGTTCCTGGGTTTTTATATTCCATGTCCTGTGAAGATTTTTAGTCAATAAAATTTAAATGCCACCACAATATGTATAAAGACTCAAGTAGGATCTCACTGGTTGAACCAAAAAAAAAAACTGTAGACAGGACCTCTGTAATTTTAGAATCCTCTGGAGAAGTCACCATCATACCATTTGTGCTTCGTGCTTCTTTGGAAATACATAGCTTTGCAGACTCCTTGACAGCCACCATATTAATGGAGAAAAGCAGATGGTGCCAGACAAAATGCAGTGTAGTCTGATACCAGTGAAGATGAGTTTTAAAACTATGCCTAACTGACTGCAGTCTTGTTCCTATTTTCAAAAGAAAATTCACTGCATATACATCTATTTTTTATATTCCTATTGTAGTGACCAGGTCAACTGAAGTCATGCTACCCTAGTAGCAAATAACCCCCAAATTCAGAGGTATAAAAGAAATAAAATATGGGCCCTCCTTGGTGGCCCAGTGGGTTAAAGCTAAAGCTGCTTCAGCATGAGTTTGAAACCCACCTAGGAGGTGATTCACATGTCACCGCAGACCTCTCCTGACTCGCCTGCTGTTCTCCTCAGCCGTGTACTTCGTCAATCTCCCTGTTCTGCTCCCCACTCTGTCTCTGGTGAATCCTCGCACCGCCCCTGTGTCTCTGGCCTGTACCCCAGTTCTATATGCATAAATAAATATTTTAAAAAAGAAAGAAGATATGAAGACAGAAAGGAAGTTTTTGAAACAAAACAAAACAAAAAAATCACACTATAACCCACTGAAGGACACTAGGTTAACACTTATGGTTCCTAAGGCATACAGGCTGATGGAAACTAATATGACACATACTTCTATGACTTCAGAAGTGAAGGAAGGAAAAAAAAATATTTACTACTTTTTAAAATTTCTGTATTAAAGAATGATATCATTTTTTTCACATTTCATTGCTCAGAACAAATTACATGATCATGCCTAAGCTTAATGGTATGAGGATATATAATTTTTCCATATCCAGGACATCACATAATGTAGTTAGTTGGCCACAACCTCATTTCTGCAAAATTTTTATTTTTGAACTTATAATTAAGATGCCTTTTTATTTTCTAGGGAATCAAACACAATATTTATCTCAAATTTCTTCTTTTCCAAGTAAAACTTCCAGTGTTTCCACCTTTTAGAAAAGGCACTGCTTAAATCAGAGCCTCTCAAACTGGAAGATGCACTGGACTTTTCTGGAATGAGAAGATACAGATTCTGATTCAGAAGTCCTGGATAAGGTATAATATAGTTTTGGTTTGCTGGCATAGAACCTTCAAATTTACTATTTTGAGATCCTAAAGAGAAATTCAAGTCTAGGCTTCTGTCCTAAGAGAAATTTTGAGAGAATAAGTGGGTGTTTTAAAACATAAAATGTGACAATGTGTTAGTGAAAAACAAGAAATCAGTTCAGGTACAGATTAAAAGGCAGTAAAATAGCTTTTTCTGAGTACAAAAAGTGTCATGGTGAATGGGTGTCATCAGAGTACAAGTATTTACATGGAACTTTTAACTTGTGCATCACAGTTGTATGTTGTCTGACACAAACACATGCCATTCTATTAGTTTAATTTCTTATTGAAAAACAGAGACTGAGAAATTAAGAAAATATGCAAGTGAAAACCATCTATGAAAATCCACTTTCTAAGTAATTGAAAACTTTTTTTCTTATTATTTCAAGAGGTAGTCCTTGATTAATTTATTTACTTTCATAACCTATTATGTCAGTGTTGAAAGGGCAATTCTGGGGGAAAGGGGTTTATCTAGTTAGTGGGTAGTCACTCACACTTAAAAACACAGGACTCTACTCAAAAGCAGACATAAATGAGAAACAACAATAACATAAACAACAGCATGGTTACTTGAGAGAGCATCCACTTCCTTGTGGCCAGAGGCCAGATGTCCACTGAGCTAAGACTGAGGTCCAAACCAAAGTGATATTTGGCAAGCTAGCAGTTTCTTCCCAGATTTCTCCTTGCCAGCAATTTAACTGCCCATGAGTCAATGCCATCCCATTCCTCATCATTCTCTACCCACAGGGTAGAGTCTAGAAAGTTCTGCTTTCCTTCACCAAGTTGGTTATGAGCACCACCCTCTTGTTCAGTTTGTTCTTTACTGTTTCTCTTAAAGTGACTTAAAGGGACAGATTTTGCTGACGAGATACTCAAAAAGTCAAGTACTTCAGAGGCAGCAAAAGAAAAGGATTGAGGACCCTCCCTGGTGGTGCAATGGGTTGGAGTGCTGCATTGCAAAGCTAAGGGCTTTCAGGCAAGTTCAATCCCCTCCCTGGAAGTTAAAGGCAGATCCCTCCTGCTCTCGGCTGCTGCCCACAGTTGTGTACTTCCGTGATCTGCCTGTCCTGCTCCCCACTGTCTCTGATGAATCTGATTACTGCCCCTGTACCCTAGTTCTTCATGTATAAATAAATCAATCTTAAAAAAAAAAAGGGAGTTGCTATTACCCCCTAGGCAAATTTACCAGAATTCATAATGACTATTGTCTGTTGTCTGGCTGTCTAACTAAAATTGGAACCTAAGTTTGAGGTATGCACATGTTCACCAGTTGACATCTTAGTATTGTGTATTACATATATTCAAGAATTAGATCTTGATCAATCAAGGTAGCTAATTAAATGAGTATTATAGAGTTGTCTTTGCATGTGACTTACAACCTAAAATTTCTAGAATAAGCAGTCAAGGTGAAAACAAATAGATATTTAATTAGGCAGGGAAAAACAAATTGGAACTCATAAACATGACTAGTTTGTACTGGTTCCAAACTAGAGGTATCTTGCCATTAAATTGGTGTAAAAATTGGTGCCATTCATTCAGTAAAAACAGCACTGGCTGAGTTGGATAAATTAAAGAGGCTAGAGAAATATTCCTGTTTGTCCAATCGTGTCAAGATCAGATCATCATGAAATATTAGTCCACTTAAGATAAAAAAAAATCTTGTTATCTAAGGAAGAGTTATTAAAATTTACATGGAAAAAGCAGTTTATAAGAAAAACTGTGTAGAAATGCATTTTACATAGTTAAAACCACAATTTAAAACAGGTGTTTAAGTAGATAAATTGATATCCCAAAAGAGAACATTATATATTTCTATAATACTTTAGAGTTTACAACATACTATCTCATATATTGTTACATTTGATCATCCTATCTTCATGAAAACATATTTAAGTAACATTCTTTTTACACAGATTAGAAAAATGAGTTCATGTTGCAGAGCTGCAAGTGGCAGAAGTAGGATTGAACAGGTATGTTTTAGATCCATGCAAATTTACAGAACTGCTGGTAAATTATTCTTAGCAAAGATGCTTTGCCTATCTCCACACTGTGTGTAGTATCACTCCCTACATTTGTAGCATGGTTCGTCTTGGGGTAAGGCAGAAGTATCTTGCAAAAGGAAACATAACTAACACCAAACAAACGTCTGAGGCTAGTCCTTCCCTGGTGGCGCAGCGGGTTGGCGCACTGCACTGGGAAGCCAAGTCAAAACATGGCTGCTTCAGTGCGAGTTCAATCCCCGCTCCAGAGGTGACCCACAGACCTCTCCTGTCTTGCCCATTGCTCCCCTCAGCAGTGTACTTTGTCGACCCGCCTGTTCTACTCCCCACTGTTTCTGGTGTACCCTCTAGCTACCCATGCATGTCTGGCCTGTACCCCATCGCTGTATGAATAATAATAATAAAAAAAAGTCGGAGGGATATATGTCTGCTATGATCTATGAGGTGTAGCAAAGTCTATTCACTAGTTACTTCCAAAATAACAACCTTGTCTAGCATGTAAGTTAGTATTTTTTTTCCCCTTGTGGTTAAGAATAGATGATGCAAGTTTGCTCAGTAAGCTCATTCAAAGAGCAGACTGAGGAAATTGATACTAGCACTATCCAATCCAAAACAACAACAACAACAACAACAACAACAAAATGCATTATGATACAATAGTGGAAACAGGAAAATATATAATTTAGTTGCACAATTTTATTAGTAGTTTGTATAGTGTTCATTGTGTCAAAAGAACCCTACAAGGCACATTTGTTCATTGAAGTTACACGAAGTTGTAGCATCTAATAGAAATGAAAAGATATGTCACTTTCCCCAGATGCAACTAAGAAAACAGCCTCGTCCTCATACCTATAGAGAAAATACACATCTATTTCAACTGTAGAAGCCAGTTTAGGGAATTAGACTCTATTTTGCTTTATGTCATAATATTGATTTTATTTTTCCATTCTTCCTAAAATTAAAGTTACCTCCCATGATGATATTTAAGTGCCTTTTTCTACTTATTTAAATTGTATTATTATGAACATTGCTAGGTTGTCTGTTTATAACCACCCAGTATTTATTACATGATAGTTTCTCTAATTTGAAACGGCTTAAGAAAAAGATATGATCTTTTCTGATTTTTGCCTCTGTATTATTGAGATCAACCTCTATAAACTTTAATCTCACATCATTTATGAATTGTCATTTTTTAAAGATTTATTTATTTAGGCATAGAGAACTGGGGTACAGGTGCAGGGGCAGTGAGAGGATTCACCAGAGACAAAGTAGAGAGCAGAACAGGCTGACTGAGGAAGCACACTGCTGAGGGGAGCAGTGGGCAGGTCAAGAGAGGTCTGCCAAGCCATGTAAATCACCTCCAGGGCAGCGATCGAAGTCATGCTGAAGCGGCCTTAGTTTCATAGTGCTGTGCTTTAACCCACTGAACCACCAGGGAGGGCCTCAATTATCACTGAAATAAGTGTTTCACATGTATTGCATTATGCTGTATGAAGTAATCTATAATTTCAGTAAGAGACTAACTGGTCATCCACCAAATGGTATATTATTCTAAGACCAATACTTGTCTGTCATTGCAATTTAATTTCATTAGAAATTGTGATGTTCAATTTCTCACTTTCCTCTACAATTCATCCATCAATATGTTCAAGCTATTCAGTAATATCCTAAAAACAAATTATAGCTATTGAAAGGCAAATATGACTATAACTGAGTTAAATTTATTATACCTCATTTCTAGAAAATTAAACTCAATTTCAAGTAAATAAATACAATTTGTAGAGAAACAAACAACAACAAAAAGATTAGAACTCTCTAACCTCAATACAGCACTTAACAAATAGTATAACAACATAGTTTGGAATATAAAGTAATGTGTGCTGTTCATATGGACTTTTTACAACATTTTGGTGAAACTATTTCTTCAAAATATTTTTCAATCTGTACAAAATTAACTCCATTGGTATACAGTGAACTGCTAAAATATTTAGAAAATATGGCTTATAAAAGAATGTGATATATCCATTATGAATAGAATATTAAAAAGAAAAAATCAGGCCTTCCCTGGTGGCACAGCAGGTTAAGGCACAGCACTGAGAGGCTAAAGCCACTTCTGCATGAGTTTGATTCCTGCCTGCCCCGGAGGTGACCACATGG
>NW_004567112.1:42058276-42063730 GCF_000260355.1 Condylura cristata
ATATATGTAAAACTCTTTAAACAGTGTCTGCTTGTGTTAACTGCTGTTACTCACCTAATTAGACACAGTGGGAATTATATTATTTTACTTGGATTTAACATTGTGTTCTATCAAATATCTTCCTTGATTATCATTTGGGAGACATGAATATATACGATTTCTGAGTTTGATTTCTGGTCCTCTTATTTGTAGCTCCATTATTTCATTTATATATTGCAAATATGTTTACATGCTACACGACAGTAAAATATATTCAACACCTTCCAAATAAAGAAATGCCTTCCAGTAAGTCAGTTGAGAATCACATTTAAACACGTGTAACATCATTCATCTAAGTATCTTAAAATTGCATATAGACAAGTATGTTTTGATATAAGGACAAGAGAAGATGAGATCTGAAATTAGATTTTCAAAAGGTCAAAGGCAGAAATCTAGTAACAAAATTGAGGTTTCTGAATTCCTACTTGGGCAATGTAAGCCCACCTGAGTTGTCCCAATCATTCTAATAGCCTAGATGCTGAACAGTTAATTTTCCACATGAGTGGGTTAAACACTGTGGTTCTTTACTCCATCTCTTCCTCTGGCTCCTCACAGTCTTTCCCACAGTGATTTCCAAAAAGTCTGCACCTTTCTTTGACAAGAAAGTTCCTTGTTGAGCTGTAATTGCTCAACAAGTTTGGTTAGCATATAACGGAATTGACCAGGGTTTTCACAAAGACAAATCTGATTTTATATACATGTAACTATCATTTCCTACTATCCTAGGTTACTTTTCCTTCATGCACAAAAGCAAAGCAAGCACTTCCCATCTATCTTATCTTCATCACTACCAAGAAACTGATGTGATATATACTTAGTTTTTTTATACATGTATATTTCACTGACTCTATAATTTCTCATGGTATTAACAGTCTTGCTATGTCTTAATGTCCTGATACAGTCTTTTAGCCCCTTCCTTTCACTCTTCTCCTTTCAGTTATAATCACTTCCACATTTGGTTCAATCTGGCTTCATATCACATCCCCAAGTGTTTTATGCAATATATACCTTCAAAAATAATACTTTTATTATTTTTTGAAGTAACATTGAATCATAGCATTACGTAATTTCAGGTATTTATCACTGAGAATCAACAGGTATATAGCTACATTAAGTTCGCTGTCAAAACTCCAGTTCTATTTCTCACAATAGCAATTTCCTGTATTCTTGAGAAAAGGGAAAATTAGAAACTTTTAGTGCAGAAACAGGTATGTGGCAGTACTAGATTTCTAGAAATCCACAGATTTTTACAATAGTATTTCAGGCTGGTCTCATGCAACTTCAGAAAAGTCTTAGGTGGAATAGAGATGTGATATAAGTTACAAATTCAAAAAAAAAAAACAGGGCAAAAATCTGTATGTGTGTGTACACATGCATGTGTCTATAAATGTGTATACACGTAAACATATGAGATATATGTCATACACATATGGCATTTTCAGGTGGAATTTCCTAACTTTTATTAGATTTTCAGCAAGAACTGACACCTGATAGAATATATAACTGTATGTAATAGCAGAACAAGAGAATGCATATGGAAAGAGAAATCATCCCAGTAAAGAGAAATCTCTTTTAAAAGTACAAAGTACATGGCATTGATAACACATTCCATAAAAATGAGAAAAGCATTCACTAGAGAAGTTGAACATCCTTTCATGAGTACAGAAGCATTCAAGAAAGATTTATATTTTATCATAAACACAGAGAAAAGTTTTTAAGTAGGATTTTATGGGAAAACAGTTTTAATAACCTCCATCATTATTGCTGACTATATAACCAACCCTGGTTAGAGAATCCTACATGAATTAAAGTACTCACTACAACTGTCTGAACTAGGTTCGAGATGTATTTCATTAATTCAATTTTTTTTAAAGATTTATTTATTTGTGCATACAGAACTGGGGTACAGGCCAGAGACTCAGGGGTGGCGAAAGACTTCACCAGAGACAGAGTGGGGAGCAGAACAGGCAGATGGATGAAGTACACTGCTGAGGGGAGCAGCGGGCGGGTCAGGAGAGGTCTGCCACGCCATGTGGTCACCTCCGGGGCAGGTGGGAATCGAACTCATGCAGAAGTGGTTTCAGCTTCTTAGTGCAATGTTTTAACCCGCTGCGCCACCAGGGAGGGCCCCTCATTAATTCAATTTTTTATGTAGGGAAACTGACTCAATGAAGATACATTTCTTGATATTGCTCATGTACCTAACTATTTGATGCATCAAGAGGTAGATGTTAGTCATTAAACACTAACTAGCCATGCTGGCATAGTAGATGGTTAATTCTGAGAATAGAAATGAGATTCTGTAGGAAAAAGAATAAATTGGTACATGAATAAAGTGCTATTACTCCCCCATTCAAATTTTGGTTTATAATTGTAACTACCAAAAGATCATTTTACATCTTATTTCAAATTATTAAATTATCATTTAAGAATCTATTTTATTTCTTTCTTCCCTTTTCAGAGGACTAAAAGCATGCTTTAACAATGGAGATTCTTGCTAGCTACTGTCTTCTTTACCGTGCAGTTACTTCATAAATATCCTTATTAAAATGTCAATTAAAATTCTGATAAAAGAAAAAATGCTACAATTCATTTTGAATAAGAATAGATATTAACACCTTTCACTTGGTGATTATGTACCTTGTCCTTACTAAATAATATAAAGCTTATTTTTTCCCTTCATTTTAATGAAATGAATTGGAGACAAGTTGCTGACATTTGTAAAAGAATCTCATTAGAACATTGAGTCAGAAAGCAAATTGAGTAAGTAAGCAATTACTAGGATTTTTTTTGCTTTAGACTGATCCTTGTGAATGCAATATGCAGTTGCCATAAGTATAGCTGGAGTTCATTCAGATGGGCAATCTGTAGAATGCTTGTGCGCAGGTGAACTAGAAGGTATTTTGGTTGTTTTATAAGAAACTCCTTTATTAATAAAACAGGTATAGAACAGCCTAAATACAGGATGATTTTAGGAGTCTATGCAAAATTTTGAGCATATACTAATAAACTCATAATATGAAATCAAATGCTCAGAATCATTTATCAAGGAAATGCAAATTAAAGCAAGTATTACCTTATGGCCCAATGAAAAACCTGAAGCGAATGTATCCATGTTTATGAAAAAAAAAAAATGCTGGACATTATTCATAGGAAGAGTAGTTTAGCCTCTACGGAAAATAGTAAAGAGCATTCTTAAAATGTTAAGAATTGATCTCCATATAAATAAACCACTATAATGTATTGTGACAATTTTCTTAGTTAAATATCTTGCAATAAATGATTAAATCACTTGTTAAGGTTTTAATCTTCTTCCCAAAATTATTTCACCTTGACGATTGAAGTTTCATTAAAACAAACCTTGTTTTCTTGTTAACCTTGTTTTTGAAAGGTGCAGTAATTACTATCCACTTATATATCTCTTGATAGATGATAAAAGAAAATCTAGAAGCTTTTGAAGCAGATAGTCTATAGTTGGCGAAAGGAAAAAAAAAAAACTTTCCTATTCTTCTAAAACCTAATGGATAAATTATGGGTAGATTCTCTTTCTTCTAGTACCAGGAGTTAAGAATTTTCAGGGTCTTTCTTGTATGAGTCTCTGCTTAGCTAACTAAATTAGCACCCAAACACAATATTTCTTTGAGCTGTAATTTCTACAATCAATAAGATGTGCTAATATGGTATTTATATTAGTAATTCTACAATCAGAATATTATTTGTAAATTAAAGTGAAATCCTTTTCTGCTGACAAAAATGGAAAATTTATCACAAGTGAAGTTACTCTGAAATACATGCTAAAGAATTGTTTAGGTTAAAGATTAAAGACACAGTTGGAAACTCCTATTTCCATGAGGGAATGAAAATAAAGTTCCCATCCCATCTGATGAGGAGAACAGTGCTGTCGAAGAGTTAGAAAATTTGGTTCGTTTAACTTGACAAATATGAACAGTGCTAGAATCCCACATTAGGATAGAGCCTCAAACTTTTATCCACGTAGTCTGACACTGTTTTGCTTTCCTCTTGCTATCACTATTTTCTTATGCCTCTAACCCTTATCTTCCATTCATGTACATGCTAAGCACAGACACACTCACCCTCAAAACAATTAATTAGTTATTTAATTGAACACTACTAACATGACAGAAAATCAACTCAAAGTACTTTGTGTGTCATTCTACACAAAGTATAATTTCCTAAAATTACAGTTCAAGTAATTTAGAATGTTATCTCTTTGGGGGTGGAGGCTCTGGTTTTAGCTACATTTAGATGCTGAAAATACAAAGTTACATTAAGTCACAATTTGTATTTTTCCTAGCAGCTGACACTAGTTTTTGTATGATTTGTCTATAGGATTTCTGAATATCCTAACATTTGAAAGCCAAGTTGAGGGCAGCAGGGACAATGATAGAAGGTATATTGGGTTTGCAAAGTTGATTGATGGATACCTTATATCTAACATTTCTCAATTTTAACACTTTTCAAAATTCCTAAGTTTTGATATCATACTTAAGTCAGATTGTGTTTAAGAGGAACAAACGAGCCCTGGGATCTGCTTCCTATATTTTGGGTGACCCCGGTATAAAGAATTATGTCCATTCTCATTAAACAATTCTGGTTAAGGATACAAACAATATGATGGATACAGAGGGGGGAAATAAAACCACCACACAGAAAACCAAAAATCAATGCAGACACAATACTGTCACTAGGCCAACAGCAGTTAAAAATAAACCTAGAAACAGTTGTTTAGCTGAAGTAGGTAGCAATTACTAATTGCTGATTAGAAGTACATCCAAAAGCCTCAGAATATTACCTCCAATTTTCCCTCTTTCCTTTTGTCTGTCTATATTCTTGTCAGTGGTAAGTTCTGCTAGCATTCTTTATAGGGGCAAGTTCAGCAAAAACAGTCCCTAAGATGCAAATTTAAATGCAAATGTTTTATTAAGATATTGCTTCCAAAATAGATTGCAAAATGATAGAGAAGACAAGATGGCAAAAGATAGAAAGTTAAACAACATATCAATTACAGGAAAATTCCCACACTCAGATGGGGTGAAACAGTAACCTGGTTAGCTGAATGCCACCAACTATGCTTTCCCAAGATTCCAAAGACCCTCTTACTCCATTTAGGAGGTAATTATATTCCTTATCAGGAAAATTCCTAGGTCTCTTAAGATATTCCATGTAGGGACCTGCATGTTTGCAACTACTCCTTGTATTAATATTGCTGTTCTTAGAGCATAAGTTCTAAGAACCTTTTTTTGACAAATTTCCCCTCATTAAAGATGATAATATAAAGAAAAAGGGGTCACTTCTAAACAAATCTGTATAAAATTTATAAAAACAAGAAAATGTCCTATTTAGCTAATTACTTCCTAGGTAAGTGAAGTTCTGGTGTTGCTAACTTGGTCTTAC
>NW_004567112.1:42065383-42079403 GCF_000260355.1 Condylura cristata
TATATATATATATATATATATATATATTAGAAAAAAAAATACTGCATGCATTGACATTGTGGTGAGGCTGATGAGCTAGCATTTGGGATAAGTCAACTCCAGCTACCAATTAAGAAAGTAACCACTTGTTTACAACAGCACTAACAAAACATATGTGAAAGCAAAGGAAAACCCCCACCTAAACTGAACTTGACAGGTTGTCCTGAGAATACGTCTCTGAAAATTAGTCTATGTGTAATTGCTTAATTAAGCCATCCATAGCCATGAAGCTTTCCCCATTTTTTATAACATTCACTGGGGAATTCCTCTTTGAAAAAGTGATTATTTTCTCCTCGGGAGGTGGTGACTGCCAGGAACTCTCTGGACAGGCCTCACTCACTGTATACTCAGTTTCCCTGGGATTTTGCCAGGTGTTCCTATTTATTCCTCCCCTTTCTACTAGTGGTTAATTGTCTTATTGTATTTTTGTAACATGTTTCCTTCAGTAAATTGAGATTATTGTTATAAGCATTTGGCTTGAGTCATAAGTAATATCTCTCTGTTCTAGTGGACGTTAATATCCTTACTCTCTGAACTTGACACTATGAAAATATAAAAAACACTGTTAGTGAGCATATGAGAGCTTTTTTGTTTTTCTAATGGTCACTTCATAAGTTAATATACATTGGGTCTTGGTTGAAATTCAGAAATGAGAGTAGTAGAGAACCACTTCTACCTTTTAAGCGAAAATATATCACAAAAAGTCAAGTTCAATTCTTTGGGTAAAGTATTAGAAGATTGTTTGGGATTAGTATGCTATGAGTTGAAACATTTTGTGCTAATGAATCTGAGATTTATCTTATGTAATGGGTTATATCAAAGCTAGAGGAATGCTGTGATTGAACAATGTCTCTAAAAATTGTTCTGAAGTGTGAACTGCCTAGGAGTTAGAATAGTAGCCAGAAAACAAATTAGGAGTCTGTTCAAATCCATTAAATAGATAATGTGATGATAATGACCTAGCAGAGCAGCCACTGACCCTCACCAAGAGGAAGATAAAATGTATTAGTTTTCTCTCATCATTTTATTTTTTCATATTTTTTCTTTATCACTTCTTTGGAGGCTTCTTATAAGAAAAATACTATTTTCAAGTTCTACAATATCTGAACAGTTCACAGTATGTTTCAGTAGGATAAGAGATAATGTTCTACTTGTAACCTCACACAGTACATTGTATGAAACACTGCTTGTGTTCAAAAAATATGATTTTTGGCCCTCCTTGGTGGCGCAGTGGGTTAAAGCACTGTACTAAGAAGCTTAAGCCACTTCCGCATGAGTTCGATCCCCGCCTGACCCGAGGAGATCCACATGGCTCAGCAGACCTCTCCTGACCCGCCCGCTGCTCCCCTCAGCAGTGTACTTCGTCCATCTGCCTGTTCTGTCTCTGGTGAATCCTCTCACCCTCCGCATCTCTGGCCTGTACCCTAGTTCTGTATGAATAAATAAATATTTAAAAAATATTTAAAAATATGATTTTTGAATGAACAAATGCATGAGTGAATGAGAAAACTTGTGGTTCAAGTGTGACTTTGGGCCAGTTGCAACTATTCTGAGCTCATTACTTCTGATCTATAAAAAGAGAAAGAAAAAAAAAAACACCTAAACAACTATATTGTAGATTAAGGAAGACATTTTCCTGAACAATAAAATACATTTAAAAATTAAGCATTTTCTATTACCTTATTTCAGTAGTAATTCACATTATAACTTTAGAATTTTATTTTTTAAGAGTTCCATAGCTTGACATCTTTCCATACTACATATATTTACTTACTGAACAAAATATTGTGCCACTGAGAAATGGAAATTAAACTTAAGACATTTCACAATGTCAAAAAATGTAAATGATCCCTTATTATTATGTACTGAACTTACTGAGTTTTGACCTATTTGAAACATTTAATACATGGCAACCAAATATTCACATTTTAATCTTAGAAAGTAAGTTGCTAGGTGACTAGAAGCCATTGGGTATTTTGTTTGTTTGTTTGTTTACTATTTTGTGTGGCTTTTTACAAAGTTACATAATCTACTTGCATTCCTGTTTTGTTAATTTGAAAAGGAAAATATTTCTTGAATTAACTATTACTTAAAAATACTTTGAAATCTCACCTTATGAATTTTAGAAATTGTTGTACATAACGAAGTGTTCTATAAGCCATAACACAAATTTCATTATAAGGAAAAGGATGATATGTGAGTTTTTTTTTTATTTTATTAGTATTAGTAGCAAATTCTACTAGAGTATTAAAGACACCAACCAATCCTTAAGTAACACATCATTTCTTAAGGAAAAAACAAAGTATTTAAAAGCAATATAAGTCTTTAAAATTGGTTTTTAACACAACAGGAGAAAAAAAGAAAAGGTTTTTAATAGGATTTATTAGACGGATACTCTGTTAAACTCTGCCAATTCTCTTTGGATGGGTGTTTTATTTATCAATTATGTATCCATTTCCAGTTTTTACTAAACACATGGAAAAGTTCCCTAGAACAGTTGTCACTGGACTAATCATGGTACTAGCAGCCATAGGATTAACGCAGGGAAGATAGTTTGCACTACAGCTACCTTAAAAGTCACTCTTTAGAAGCAAAGTTAAAGAAAAAAAAATCCTTTCTAATAATATTTTGCTTCTATACAATGTGGGAGAGTGATTTAGAAGATTACAGACTTGAAACAAAATGATTATACACTGGAAACTCCTTTTTCCTTGAAGGTTTGAAGGCAGAACAGCTAGAAAGATCATAAAACTATAAAATGCAAATTTAGAGCTCTAATCTGAAGAATACTGTGTAGATTACAACATAATTAAATTATGGTAAGACTGGAGGCTGTAATAAACTGCTCACTTTTAGTTGCTTTGTAAACTTTATCTCCTTGACATTAATAAACTTTCTTAAAATTAATATAGTAAAGTACGTAAAAAGTTTTAAATAGTGTCAAAGTGTATAGAAGTAGTCAAGGGGGAAACAGTGCTTTCTAAGCACAACTTTCTCTCCCTAAAAAACGAAACCGATATTAACTGCTCTGATAAATTTAAATAGACACACAAAACTGGTTTTCTCACTTAATGGATCCAAATCTCTTTATTTTGTTTAGCAATGTGTTAATAGAGTTAAAGTAATTTAATCAAAGAAATGTTAAAAACTGCTTGTTTAATTCCCACATATTAATTCATGACTGGAAATGAAAATACATTTTAAAAGTAACTTTCAAAGAGACTTATTTTAAAAACTATTTGTAAATACACACCTCAATTGATGTCATGTGCAATTTAAACAGCTCACTTATTAACATATAGACAAAATATAAAGTGGTGACATACACTTCAAGAGGCATAAACCTCTAACCCTAAAGTATGTGTAGTGCTGTAAACCAACATTGAATCCTTATCATTATTTATAAAATTTTTCTGAAGGTACATAGTAATAGACAATCTATTCATGAACATGAACTGTCTCCAAATAATTTAAATAAAATGAAAGTTTATGTTTAACTCATTTATGATAATCTTAATGTACTGGAAATTTTAACATTTTCTGATATATTACTATATTTAATATTCTCAATATTGCCTATTTTATACTCATTTTAAAGAACATAAATACAGTCAATTACATCACATTTTTACTATGTGTCTAGACATCTGTCCCATTATAGCAGCCTTTACTAAATTTTTATGAAAAATAACACATAAATAGTATTCAAGGAATATCAACTTCTTCAAAATGATAGGGAATATGGCAAATAAAGTCAATGATACAGAATAGACAGTAGAATAGAATATAAAAACTTTGTATGAATAAATGCAAACATGAAACTATACAGGTTGTATGTAGATTTCTTAATATATTAAATAGAGAAAATGGGTACATTATAATGAAACTATATCAATTAAGAGTCATACTTTACATCCTATGATTTACAAGCCAGGTTAATGGGAAAATTTAAGATGAAAAAAGCATTCATGTAAACATATTCTTTCTTTGCTAAAAAAAGTGTAACATCTATGAATTTATTAAATTTTAGTAAATGTGTGTCTGAAATATGGACTATTAGAAGCAAATATTTGATCTATATATAACTGTTACATTTAAGTACATTTAAGAGAAAAAATTATCAAAACTGAAACATGATTTAGGAAAAGATATTCAATAAGTAATAAATCACATTATATACTACTATTAGTGATTATCTTGTCCTCTTATCAATTACTTGTTAATCAACTCTATTGACTGCACACCACCCCTGAATAATCTTATCAGCATCCATGTTTTCAATTATTCCACAGATGACCCTTATATTTGTGTCTCCATTTGAGTTTCCTCTGTATTTCAAATGACCCATGATATAAGTAAACATACTTGAAACTTTATCCCCGTTTCTCAAAGGCAATTCACACTTAAGAAATCCAAATAATTTGATGCCATCACTCACAAAACTTAGAATTCAGAGAAGAATCTCCCTTAACTCTACCTTTTCTCTCATCCTCAATACCTAGGGAATCACCAATTCCCATCAAATATATTATTTTGTTGCTTTTTTTATGAATTCACATACAGATCCTTATAATCTGTTATTTGCTTTAAAAACAACTTTTCTGTAATATCACAATATAAACATCTGATTTCTCACTTGTAACCAATAAGAATGATATAGTATCTTTTTTTATAATGATCTAGCTCTCCAGTTTCATATGAACCAAATTGTAAAGCTCACTTCCGGCTTCAAGTGTCCTAGATCTGCTTATGAGCAACAAAACTACTTCTTTCTGCAGAGACTTTCTACATACTTTTTTTCTCTCAAGAACACTTCTGTTATTTTTGTCTAGTACACACTACGCCTGTTAATTCTAAGCTCACTGAGTGATTTCATGGCTTTCTATGATACACGGATGAGATTTGAATTCCAAAAGATAATCTCTCACATCAGCTTTTATCATTTTTCATAGCACTGATCAGTTTCAATTTTATTTATTCATAGGATGATTTGTTTTCATCCTATTATAAATTTCAAAAACAGATTCAACAACCTATTTGTTTACTAATTAGATCTCCAGTGTGTAATACAGTCAAGAGTGAACAGTAGGAGATCAATAAACATTTGATCTATAAGTAAAAAAATCTAATTTGTAGACAACACTAGAGTTGCCAATAATTGAATCCCTCTCTGTAAAATGACAATAAAATTATTACTTTCATATATTGCTGTGGACTGAAACACAGCCTTTTGGGAATCATATGACTAAAACACAATCTTTAATAATAGTCACAAAATGTATCCCAGTAGTTCAATTCATGTTGTAAAGTTTAGAATAAAAATAGATGCAACCTTTTAACTAGTTCAAGGAAGAAAATAATGAAAAATCCAAAGGAAATATTCATAAATAGTGTTGTTAATACATACACATTTATTTGAGTGACACACGATGGATTCAACCAACTGTGTACTGAAAATACATACTATGGAGTTTGGTCTACAGTGGTTGTTTCTCTCTTCAAATATACAGAAAACTTTCTTGTAATTATTCACTAAATGATGCACTATAAATGTATCTATAGACTTTACATTGCACCATGTATTAAGGGACCACTAAAAGTAAATAGGAACATGTATGTAGATTATGTACAAACATTATGCCATTATAAGAGAGGGTTGGGTGTCAGCAGATTTTGTTATGAGATATGGCTCTGGAAGTTGTCCCCTAGAATATAAAGGGATAACTGTATACACATATTCACACACAAGCAATGAACGACAACATAATAAGGAGTTAAATTTCAGACATGATATATGTTATACATTCACATACTAGGGCTGAGACAAAGAAAATCTAATAAAATGTGAACAGTAATGTCTCTTATTTTGATGGTGATTCTACTTTATATACTTCTGAAATTTACGTTCCATGTGTTTTTCAACAAACATGACTCTACTATAATTAACTGTGTGTGTATTTTTTGAAAGGATTAGATTTGCTATTTTGTATTTCAGATTAGCTTAAATAAAAAATTTATCAGATACATCAGTGAAAAGATTAATTCTCCTTTCCCTCATTATTTTCTGTTTTCAGGATATAGTAATTTTCTCATTCACCATAATTCTTAAATCTACCAAGGAGTCCTTGGCAAATTTGCTACTGAATCTTTAGATTCATATCCGCTGAATACTTTGATTTACATACATTTAAATTACTTAAAATCATGAGGCAAACACAGTCATGATTACTAAATGTCAAAATGTAGAAATTCAGTAAGTAGTACTTCAACAAACTCTTTTCATTTAATATCCCAAAACAAAACAAAAAGCCAAAAAGAGCTGAGAGAAAAGTTATTCATATACATATGCATAGAAGAACTAAGCTGTGAGGGTTGTTTAGATGACTCATGAATCAGCATAAGTTGTGCTGCAAGTTTACCATGTTCCATATTTTAAGCTTTCTTTTACTAGTGAAAATTAAATATATAACTTTTCACTTATGGAAACCTCCCTAGAGTACTTTAAAAAAAGGTGTTCCAGGCCCTCCCTGGTTGTGCAGCAGGTCGGTGCTGCACTGGGAAGTTAAGCCATGGCCACTTCAGTGTGAGTTCGATTCCCACCCTGGAGGTGACCAACACTGCACAACATTCCTCTGTCTTGCTCGCTGCTCCCCTCAGCAGTGTAATTTGGTGTTGGAAGTGGTTACTGCCAACAACACATAAATTAATAGAGAAATTAAAGCTAAAAAAATAATTTAAGATCCAAAGAAACTGATTTATGGTAAAGTAAATTACAATGATTCAAACCTTTATAAACTCACTTGAAAATCATTGTACCTCCAATTTATACCACCAAATAAATTTGTGAGTTATGGAATACATGTGAATGTGTACAATAAATCTGTTAAAATGCATTTAAGATAATTATCAATGTAATTTATTTAAACTGTTTATTATTACAAAAAGATAGTCTCCAACTATTTAAAATTATGAACAATTGTCCTGAGATGTTATACATGAAATGTTAAATGGCAAAAGGAATCAAAACCATCAAATGATAATAATCAGCACTTTCTAGTGTTGTCAATAAAAGTCTAGAAATTTACCCCAAATTAATGGCCAACAAGTCTGAAAAAGGGGCAAAGATACTTCAATTGAAAAAGAATAATTATTTCAACAAATAAAGCTCATGATCAAAAAATAGTGCTGGAACAAATATAGAGAAATAAAATTATACAAAACCAAAAAAATAAACAAAGTAGACATCTAATAGAAGCTGCCAATGGGAACAATGAAAGGATGGAAAGCTCAAGAGGGAGAATTACAATGGTCCATAGTGGAGGACTATGGGTATCATCAGTTTTTTGTCAATCACTTTTCAGTTAGGAAAACAGAAGCCAGCTTATATATCACACATAGTAAGGTGGTAACTTCTTAGATTACTGTTTGAAATTCTAAGAAAATGAAGGTCAGAAGACCACCATCACCAATGTCAGTCTACAGCACAGAAATGTACAACCGCAGGTTCTTAGCCCAAAACCACAGCAAATTTTAACATATATGGGAAAACTCTCTAGAAGGCCTCAGTCTGCATCAATAATGTAGGTTCTTTCAAGAGCTCATGTGAAAGCTGCATTGACACTTGTATCTTCACAGGGGCAACAGTTTCTTAACAATAATCACCTTTGAGTCACACAGGACTATTCATTTCAGACTGAAGTCAAAAACTATACAAGAACAAGTTCAGTGAGACTTATTACTTGATATTACTTGAAGTTGAGGAGAAATTAGATGAGGGTGCTGATCTTTACTGTAATACAACTTAGCACTGGTTATTTATATATTAGATAATTTTCTGTAATTCTCTTACTATATTAAGTTCTAATGCACTGTATTCTCCCAAAGCAACTCAAAATGTACTTACTAATTATATACTAGAGAGATTTCTCAAATCCACTTTGACACTTATTGACACTTCTAGGCTAGTTTTGTATGCTGAATTTCCCCCACCCGATTTTATATTAAATAGGTAATTTAAAATTATAAGAAAAATTGTCTCAGTTATGATTTGGGAGTGTTTTATTATATATAAAGGATTATTCTTTCAACATATTGCAACCAGTAGTTCTAACTCATAAAAAAAAAAAATCTTTCAAGTATGCTGAATTAAGTAGGAAACTGCATTCTTAATGGTTACATTTATAATGTCTGAGAAAAGTTGAAGAGGGCACTTTAAATCCACTGCTGCCTAATTCTTTCAATATTCTTAACAGCCCATTTATTCTTCTGTATCATGAGGATTCCATTAATATGAATACATTAAATTATTTCAGTGAAATGTTTAAAGCACTTTAAAAATAAAGGCTGACTTCAACCTTTTAGAGGGATTGCAGCTAACACTGAAAAAACGGAATAGAACTGATAACAATACTTCACACAACAGAAATAACTTTAGTAACTCTGTAATTAACAATTTAATTGTAACCTGACTTCAGAAGATAACCAAAACCCTACATTTAATTTGCAAATATTGTGAACTCAATTACATAATGAATTACTGGAAGTTGCAGAACAAACAATGCTTTTGTTTAACTTTTGAATTTAAGATCACCATATTTTATAAAATGATATGACAGATTTTGTGTGTACTTACTAATTTAATGTCCAAAAGAAAGAGGTATGTTTTTCCTCATCAGATCATTATGCTGATGAGGAAATTGTATCAGAGTATGAAAATATTCAAGTGCAAAGACCAATCACACATTGGAAATAAGAAGTGACCATAGGCTGCATGATTTTAGAACCAACTGTTCTAAAGTTTCTGATTCTCATTATTCATGTGAGTGTACAGAGAACATATTTCCAGAATGTCAAATTCTTATGATTAGTCTACTGTCAAAACTATGACAATTTCTAAGAAATGTATCAAACGTTTTCCTACCTTAAGCATCTTTAGAATCCTTAAGCTAAATTTAATGAAAACTTACTTTACAACATGGCAGTGAGTAGTAAAATGGGGAAAAGATCAGGATGTGAAAAGCAGAGAAAAATGGAATGCTAGTGATTGTGAACAGATACATATTCCTGTTCCCTGACAGTCTGCTAATGTTATCAAATGAATTAAAGATGGCTTCAAATTGTTGATTTTAAAGAAACTGTGATTATTAGTTGGCTGATATCCAGGGCAACATTAAATCACTGAAGCTCTATAGACAAAGAATGGACTTGTGTGATCTTCAAAATTAACAAGCTTCACACTATTTCAATTGATTATTAATTGGCATACGTGGTGATTTCTTAGAAAATCAGAAGTATTTCTGGGCCTCCCCAGGGGCATAGGTGTCAAGTCTCAGTGTTACAACCTCCATGGTCTGAGTTCAATCCCCAGTCAGGGAGCTTACCCACATGTACAGCAGACCTTTCCTGTCTCACCTACTGTCCTTAGCAGTGTATTTCAGAAGATTCCCCTCTTCTACTCTCCATTCTGTGTCTAGTGACTCCTCTCACCCCCTAGCACCTCTGGCCAACAGCCTAGTTCCTCTATGCAGAAATACATACATGTATACATACATATATACATACATAAAGTTTTTAGAAAAAAAGAAAAAGTTAGACATTTTTATAGAACTTACGAGAAAAATATTTTCTTAAATTTCTTTTGTCAGCAAAAATAACTGCACTGTTGATAGTATGCCCATTTCTACAGTTAAAAAGCTTGAAATAATGAGCAGATTATATATGACGCCAGTAAAGTGACTTCACCATCTGATATACATTATACATAACACCACATATGTGTTTTTTAATTAGCATAACATTGCAACATTATATAAGTTTCAGACATTTTGTTAAAAATATATTTATTTACACAGTTCTATGGTTATATGGGAAAAGAGAACCATGGTTAATTAGAAATACCAAATTCTTGTATAACCATTATAATATGTGTATTAGTGCATTCAAGGATTCACTGTTTCAAGGCCATTATGTAAGACAAACAAGATATACTTGTTTGTAAAATGAAAGTGTGATTTATTTACTAATGAAGGGAGCCCAATATACTATGATGAAGTACTGTGGGTTCCTTGATTGTGGGTGCAGTATCAAACATCTGAAGGGCGTGATCATTTACAGCATCATAAACCAATGTTCTGTCAATAAAAAAAAATAAACGTTTACTAATGAAATTCAGTGAAGCTTTAATTATGTATAGACTACTGACTCAGTTTTTCCCTTTTAATGAATAGTTAAAACATTCTGTAAAACAGTGGATACATGTAATTATGGTTGTCAAAACCCATACAATGTATACCATCAAGAATGAAACCTAATGTAAACTGAAATTTTGAGTGATAATGTTTAGTTGTAGATTTATTAATTGTAATAAATGTACCCCATTTGGGTTGGGATGTTGACATTGGTGAGGTGATGTGTGTGTGGGGATAAGGGGTTATATGTATCTCCCCTTCAATTTTGTTGTGAATAAAAGCTGCTCTTAAAATGTAAATTTTATTAATTTTAATAGTATACTAATGGAATTGAAATATCAGTCATTTTGTGAATATTATTAAAGGCTATTTTTCTCTTTGAGTTTTAAATAATGGCCTCTATGAATAAGAAAAGACTTACAGGGTACATTCAATTCACTTTTTCTGACTGTTGTCTATAGACACTCTGAAACACTATTGCCTTACTTGCCTATGTAATAAGCAGTTAATAACCCAAATCCTAAAGTATCAGTTTTGGGGGAAAAAAGAGGGCCTCAGCCTATGTTTTAACAAGTTTGCAACATTGATTCATATGTACAGTACACTTTGATAACCAGGCGTGGTGCAACTTTTTATAATATAAATAAAATGAATTAAAAAAAATAAGTTTTACCTACATTTATACAACTCAAAGCAAAGGCAATACTTAGCTCCCTAAATGTAGTTAGATGAACATGGATATATAAAAAGGCAACTGCATAATATAAACTGAAAATTGACTTATCAAGTATTTATAAGTACAGTCTACAGTTATAGGTATTATTCTATGCAGTATGTATGATATCAAAAATTATAAAAAAAATATTTCCTAAGAACTTTATGAATTCCAGCTATTCATACCACTCTTAAGACCTATATAATTCCTTTGCTATCATGAAATAAATCTTTAATAACTAAACAGAGGACCAAGTATGGGGGTACCCCCACCCATATTTGGACTGTAATGTATTTATTCAATTTCCCAACTTAAAAGCCTCTTTAAAAGTGCCCATTTATAAATGTCCTCAAAAACTAATAGTGGTTTTTAATATAAGGTTTTAAAATAGAATTTAAAGTTAGGGATTGGAACATCTAGTCTCATTCCATCTCTGTTACTTGATTCTATTTAAATGAAGTTTTATATATATCTTCTAAAGAAAGATGCACTTTTTTTTTTCCTCCTGTCTCCTGCACAGCTCTCCTCAGCAGTGAATTTCAGAAGGTTCACCTGTTCTGTTTCTCATTCTGTCTCTGGTAAGTCCTCTTCCCTTTACCTCTGGCCTTCAACTCAGTTTTTGCATGCATACATACAATAAATCTTTAAAAACATTCAATATAAAAAATTATTATAGTTGCAACAATTCCATTGTATCATTTCTTAACTTTTTCATCTGTTCTGGGCTGTTGGGTAGTTTTTATACCTTGGTTTGTATAAATAGTGCTGTGATGAACAAAAGAGTATCTATATCCCTATGATTTAGTGTTATTGTATTCTCCAGGTACATAACCAGGAATGGAATTGCTGGATTCTGTGGTAACTCTCTTTATATATGAAGACATTCTGTAGTTTCCCATAGGCGATTCACCAGTAAACATTATAAACAACTATTTGCAGGGTTTCCCGTTTCTCCATATCCTTGCCAACACTTGTTCCTGTAATTTTTGGTATGGGCTATCCTCACAGGTTTCAGTGATCTCACTGGGATTTTAATTTGCATTTCCCTGATAAAGAGTGACTATGAGCACTTTTTCATGTGCCAGTTGGTTAGCCGTATCTCTTTGTGGAGAGGAGTCTCGCAGACTGTCTCTACAAATCCGGTGCTTGTCTGAAGGCTCTGTGTGGGGTCGCAATGGGGGAAGGGCATTTGACTCCATAGATGCTCTTAAGTCAGTTCGGTGTCTCCGAAGAGAAGCATGTGAACCTATATGCCTGGATAATATGGAAGAGTTGAAGATCACTATAATATGCAAGAGTTGAAGATCACACTAGAGGTAGTTAGCTCTCTGATTTCCCAGACCAGCACAGACACTCCTAGCAGTCCCAAGACAGGATGGGGAATAGGTTAAGTTTTGCCCTCTGCTGAAACAAACTACATGCTGCCAGGGTAGCCTTTGTTGAAAAGGATGTGCTCTCTGAGAGATATGCACGCTCCTGCTCTGACCACTTCTCCTGGGAAATCCCAGGACCCTTTAGAAAAGGGTAGGTATTTTTGCTAGTTTATGAACACAGCACCTGACTTACTATTTCTGATTTTCTTCTACTTCTTCCAAAAGTCCCTGTCGTCTTTTCCTGCAAAGACCCTGGTCCAAACTTCTGTGAGCTCCAGATATGACTTCTCTCACCACACAGCAAGGAGATCCCTACGCATATTGATCCTCCAGGTCCTTGGAGGAAGCAAAGACGCAGGCATCTGATCTGTCTACCAACTTCTTAGCAGTTATCCTCCGTAAACTTTTCCTCTTAGAAAAAACTTGAAAGTGATTTTTCAAATAATCATTAAATAATTAAGTGTAGTTAATCACTAGAAACCGAAGGGAGCAGTAGTGTTAATTAGGTAAGATCTCTAATGTAAGTCAGCTTAGTAGTAACCCTTTAATGTTTCTGACTTACATCCTAAGTAAGATGGATTTTTCTAGTAAAACAAAATTACCTATCATCCATAAAATGTGTTCATGTTTAAATATCAAGTTTTAATTGTGTTTATTTAATGTCTGAAAAGTACTCTTAAGAAAACTATCTTGAAAAATAATTGTTGAATGACTGTAGAAAGTGTTGGGAATTTTTTTTTGTTTTTGGCACAATCACACCATATTACATAATGGCTAAACTTTTAGGTTAAATTTTAGGTGTGTGGTTCAATTCAGTGGTGCATATCAGACTGAAATCTAACATAGCTGAAAATGTTACAAATGTTCTGGTTGCAGTATAGTAGTATGAGAAGAGTGAATGTCTTTCTTTCCTGAATCCTTCCTGTACTGTATACCTGCTAGTAGTGAGATTTCCTCTTATTCTTATTTAACAGCTCAGACTTTGGGGATGACTTCGAGAAAAATCCAAGGATCAGCCAATCTCCACATAGACTAGAGCTATTCAAATTGGAGTCATGTAGCTATCAAACAAATTAGTACTGGAATTCAGTATACTTGTAAATTTTCACAAGCTAACTTTTCCCAAAGCCAATTCCCACTTTGGCTGTAATTTTAGAGTTTGAGCAAAAAAGTATCTTTTACATCACTATGGGAGGATCTCACCACACAAAAACATTAATTCTTCACCTCGACCTAAAAGAGTGACAACAGTTTACAAAAGCAGTCCATTTTTAAATCTGTAATATTTGGAGCAAATTTGACTCCTTTGCTCATGCCCCAAAGCTCACTTTTAATTATGGGCCTTGAGAAAGTGTAGCTGGCAAAGCTCAATTAGCAATTTCCTCCCTAGATTTGCTGTGTGGTATAATTCCCAGTCCTTTCTTTATTGGCTCCACATAAAATGGAATATCTTGTGGAAAATTCCTATTTGTTTAAGCAAAGAAAGTAGCTTTCTTCTTCCATCATGCATCAGAACTCCTTTCCATAGCAGCCACTTTGGGGAGTCAAAGGGATTTACATCATACCCCTCATACCCCTTCTATAGATGAAATCAAAAGAATAAAACAGTAATGTTCATTTGTACAAGAATGAGGACTGCTTGTATGAGACTTTGCTAGAGTTTTGTTCAGGTTTAACCCTTTCCTTGTTAAACGGACAACCCTAGG
>NW_004567112.1:42079503-42134982 GCF_000260355.1 Condylura cristata
GAATAAAATGCAGAAAAAAAGAAGAAAAAAACTACTTTTCTGAATTTGTGGAGAATTTTTCCATTTATATTTATCAAGTAAACTTAATTCAATCTGTATTAGGCAAGATGGTCATTTTAACCACATTAATTCTTCTAGGCCCTCCCTAGTAGCACAGGGATTTAATATTGTTAAAATGGGCAACTTGCCCAAAATAGATTTAATGCAATCTCTATCAAATTTTCAAGGCATTCTTCAAAGGAAAGAAAAAATACTGAAATGCATATCGAGTCACAAAAAAAATAAAAAAGCAAAAGTAATTATGACCAAAAAAAATGGTAGAACATTAGTATCATACTCCCATAGCTCATACTACACTATAGAGCTGAAATAATCAAAATTCTATGGCACTGAAATAAAATAGACACATAAGCCAAAGAAACAGAACTGAAAGCCCCAAATTAAACCCTCACTGATTTGGCTCACTTGTCTACGACACAGGTGACAGTAATTTATAATGGAGAAAGGGAAAAACCACCTTAATATATATTGAAAAAAACTGGACAGCCATATGCAAAAAAAAAAAAAAGTTTATCACTAAATCACATATAAAAATTAAAATGGATAAAATTAACTTGATGTTAGACCTGAAGCCATATAAGCAAGTATAGGCAAAACGCTCCATGACAGAGACTTCAGTGATATCTTTGTGAATTCATTTCCAACAGCTGGGGAAAAAAAGAGTAAATGAAGATGAGGGACACATAAAATTAAATAGCTTCTATACAGAAAACAAAGTCTAGCACTAAGACAAAAAGACATCCTACTAATGGAAAAAACATTTGGACACAATACATTTTAGAAGGGATTTATATCCAAGATCTATGAAGGACTCAAACAACTTAAGAAAACAAATAATGGGTAGAGAGCTAAGTAGGCGCTTCTCCAAAAGCAGCTATAGTCAGCTGGCTGATATCAACTAAATGCTAAGCACCACTTATAAGAGCAATGCAAATCAAAACTGCAATGTGGCACTCCCCCAGACTTGTGAGAATGGCCCATAAAAATATAAAGAAAAGAAAAAAGATGTTAGTGTGGATATTGAGAAAAATGATACTCAGTACTGTTGGTAGGATTTTAGCTTTTGCCAGCTCCATGGAAGTTTCTCAATATATATATTTTTTAAATGCTTCTACCATATGACCCAGTAAGTTAACTTGGAAGTATCTGATGAATGCAAATACTTCTTTGAAGGGCTATATGAACTTGCATTTTCTTTGGAGCACTATTTACAATAGTCAAGCTACAGAAAAACTTAAGTGCCCAAGGATAAATGCATGGGTTAGGAAGAAATGTTATATACACAATGGAATACTACTCAGCTATTAAAAAAATGAATATTGGCTATATGTGAAGCCATAAATGAATGGCTAGGCTAAGAAAACTGAGTAAGGCAAAGATAATTTATAAATGGTATTTAGAGAAACAAACCAACAAAAAGGGTCACATAAACCCAAATTGATACCAAATAGTAGATACCTGATTCTAAAACTCCCCCCTCCAAAGTGGGGGGGATTGTCAGGAGAGAGAACAAAGTGGGATAAAAGAACAGTGAACTGTGGTAGAGGAATATGGGTGATTTGGGTGTAAGAGTGGTATGATATTAACTCCTGAAGGGGTTGATCCTATATATACCTCCAGATCATACATAATGTTGTAAACCAATGCTACTTCAATTTTTAATTAAATAAAATATATGTATGTCTATAAATGGCTGACAAAGATCTAGCTAAATTGAACAAATGAAAGGAAAACAACTAGAAGTCATAATTAAGATATAAAAAATAGGCTAGATGGACCACACAGACATTAAAAGCACATTAAAGTATGCTAGTTTCTTATTGTAATAAATTACCACAAATATACTGAGTATAAAAAATTTACTTTTATTACAATATTAGAAGTCAGAAGTCCTATAGTCATGTAGTCAGATTTCCTTTTGGAAACCACAAGGGAAGTCATTGCTACATTCTTTGGTGTCTTTGTTCACTCTGCCTTCTCTTCCTCAGTTTCTATTATCTTATCACATCGAATTTAACTCCCTTGTCTTCTCCATTTTCTTTTAAGGGCCCTTATGATCACAATGGGTCACCTGTGTAATTTAGGATAATCTACATGTCTCAAAATCCATAATTAAGCCACGACTTGGTAATGTAAATTTTGCCATATAAGTAAAATTGACAGCCTGGAAATTAGGCAGACACACATGAGTGGGTGTGAGTTTTATTTTGTTTTCATAAAAATGCCCCAAACAACTCTGTTCATAAATTTTTTTAAAGAGTTATTTATTTATTCATACAGAACTGAGGTACAGGCCAGAGATGTGGAGGGTGAGAGGATTCACCAGGAACAGAGTGGGGAGCAGAACAGGCAGATCTACGAAGTACACTGCTGAGGGGAGCAGCTGGCGGGTCTGGAGAGGTCTGTCCCACCATGTCATCTCCTCCAGGGCAGGCGGGGATTGAACTCATGCGGAATTGGCTTAAGCTTAGTGCAGTGCTTTAAGCCGCTGCACCACCAGGGAGGGCCTATGTCCATAAATTTCAAAGAGTGGAGGGTTCTCCCTGGTGGCACAACAGGTTAAAGTACTGTGTGAACAGGTTAAAGATGTGTGAAGCCACTGCAGCACGAGTTCGATCCCCAGCTCTGGAGGTGACCCACATGGTGCGGCAGACCTCTCCTGACATGCCCACTGCCCCCTTAGCAGTGTACTTCGTTGATCTGCCTGTTCTGCTGTGGTGAATCCTCTCATGGTCCCTGTGCCTCTGGCCTATACCCCAGTTTCGTATGCATAAATAAATAAATCTTTAAAAAAAATTTAACAGAGTGGAACTGGAATAGTCCCACATGAGAGTCAAATTTAAAACCTTGCTCAGAATATACAGTAACTTGAATAATTCTACATCTACTCAAAAAAAAAATATAAAAAATGTGCTATCAAAGTATTTCAAAGTATAATTCTCTCAAATATTTAAGAACTATACAACATCTTTGTGCAATAATTTCCAAAAAAATAAAGAGGCATATTTTCCAATAAGTTTTAGTAGTCTAGCACTGTATTAATATAAACATCATCACAAAGTGCAAGGACAGAAAGTATACAGTAGAAATAATACTCAGGAATGTTGACACCAAACCTTCATAAAATAACATCTGGTCTAACAACATAAAAAGAATAATTTAAAAAATAGCATTTCAGGGGCCTCCTTGGTAGTGCAGGGACTACAATCAGCTCTATCAAGCTCTCTACAGCTACTGCAGAGTGAATTTGCTCCCTGGCTAGGGAGCTCACCTATCTATATAGCTCAGCAAACCACTCCTGTCTCACCCACTGCTCCACTCAGCAGTGGATTTCAGTCAATCTGCCTGTTCTGTTACTCACTCTGTTCTGGTGAATCTTCTCACACAAAACCCCCCTCATACTTCTAGTCTATACCCCAGTTCTTGTATGCATACATAAATAGAAATAAATCTTAAAATAACATTTCCCATGAATGTAATGTAACATGGACATCTTAACAGATACAATAGTATCTGGTAAGATTCAGTATTAACTCATGATAAAAAAAAAATCTCTAAACGGGGACTAGAATACATTATCTGTACTTGATAGAAGGCATAAAATAATTCCTTTACCTATAGTGATAGTTTGTAGTGAAAGACTGAATTCTTTGTCCCTAAGATCAGAATAAGGCTTATATCCAACATTTTATTCAAAGTTCTCACCAGTACTTTAAGGCAACAAAAGAAAGTAAAATCCAACCAGATGAGAAAGGAAGTAATAAAGCTGTTGGTATTCACAGATGGCATATTTGTCTACACAGAAAATCCAAGAAATTCAAAGTCATTCTGTGATTACATCTATAAACTACCAGAGAAACATTGAATTCAAATTAAAAAACAAATATCATTTATGAAAACACCAAACAAAATGTTTGGGTATGAATTCAAAAATATTCTGTGTTGTTTGTATATTGAAAGTTAGAAAACATTGATGAAAGAAAATAAGTCAGTAATACCAAGATTAGAACACATTGATAGTAAGGTTCAATATTATTAGTCTATGTATACTAGTCAAAATACCTGTAGACATTTTTAAAATTGTAAATTTCACTGTACATGGAATACAGAGCAATCTCCAATATTTGAAAGTTTTAAAACATGAAATGATGGCACAACATACTGAAATGGCATACATTGGTTCAGATTTAATTTTTTCTATCGCATATTACTTTATTTACACATATTATAAATACATATAATATTCTTAATGTTCAATGCTACTTATAACGTACTAAGTACTACACCTTTGCTTTTGTGTACTTTCAAGTTGCATAAAATGTTCAAACTTGGTAAAACATTCCAATACATCTGAATTCTTAGGTCTACTTTGGATTCAGAACTTGAAATAGCAGTTCCTTATATTTTCTAACTGCATCCAAGAGTTCCTTCCTGATTATTTTTAGTCATTCAGTACTTATTGGTTAGCTTCATACATTGTGACCACATCTCCTCTTGCTCTTTCACAAAATCATCTTTTCCACCTCATAAAGGCATTTTTGAAATCCTGATTTGTATTTTGCTTATTTTCATTCCCCAATTTCTATTTTCAAATTTATGAGCTAACTCCCTTTTGATTGAGAGTAACACAAATAAAACTCCTTATATCAATAGTCTGTAATATAGAGGATTCAAAACTAAGCTTGCTATCTTTCATTCAAAATAGTCCATTTAACTGTTTTCCTGTTTGTCATTCATAATTATTCCTCAAAGTTGTGAAATTTTAACCACATCTTTGAAAATACCTTTTGTTTATATTGTTCACTTTCCCCATTAATTATGGAGTTGTGCGGACTTAATTTCACAAAATCAAATATTGCTGGTGTCACCTGTTTAACTAGTCCATGCAAATCCAGGGATTCAAAATCTTAGGCTATTATCCCCATAAAGTTCTTCATACATCCATCATTAGTATAATCTTTGTAGAGCAGTTTGTCATCACTTCTACTCCTGTTAATGCTCATTCATTACTCCATTTCTGTAACTTTATGTTATCACTTTCTCTTCTGAGAACATCTGTTAATTGTGTTAGGGGGTAATACTTTGTTTTCATTACTGAAAAAATGTCTTTATTGAGGACAAGTACAATGTCATCATGAAGCTGTTGTGGTTATTAATTAGAAATCATATCAATCTAAGCTATACTTGATGGAAGAGTGGTTTTTGCACCCCTGTTATTTTCCCTATAAATTCTAAGCTTCATGTTTGGAAACTATTACACTCACACCACCTAAATAGTAACTTAAAGTCATAAAATGAATTAAGATAAGTCTAACTTAGAAGGAAACTATGCTCATGGTACTTTGTTATAGGATTGCAGGATTGTGTATTGAAATGTTGACTGTTTCAGATGTTTTCATATGAAAAATATCATCATCATCCCCGGGAAACACTGTGGATAATCTTAAATGAACAAAAATACCAGTGTGTTTTCTAAGACTGACCTCCCACCTCTCCTGTTCTTTCTTTATATGTTAATGTGACTAAATAAATAGTGAAGTCTGGCACTTAGTAACGGAACTCAGGCATTCAAATTTTCCTTGTATTCTGGAACCTTGTGCTTTCATTACAGCTTTGATGCCAACGAACTGTATGATATGGAGATGTCATTCTGCTCTTGTTCTCTTTAAGTGAGGGACTGGGCTGTATTTAACTCTCAATTTATTTCAAACTCACAGTCCTACACTTAGTTTTTAGTTGTTAATAACATATGTAAATTTCCATCTTAAATCAAACTCTCAAGAGTTCATCTAAAACTCAGCTAAGAATTCAATAATAGAGAAGACTCTTTGACTTACTATATCTGGCCAAAAGACAGAGTGGTTTATCATAATCTTAGTGAAATCTGCATCCCTTTTCCAGTTGGGTGGAAGCCACCAAATAAATCTTGCTCACCCTTAGCCATTGCTGAGTCAGTCCTTAAATGCAGGTAGCAAGAACCAATGCACATATAAGTTATGATTTAGATCTAGTACAACCATTATGTGCCTTTGAAGTAATGACTAGGAGCCATTTCAAGAGACCGATGCAATCCATTCCTTCAAGAGCTTACAAAGCAAAATTTAATGTCCTTTACTTGCAGTTGAAACTTAGTTTTACATCTATGTACAATTAGAATCAAATCTGTGATTTTTCTTATAGTAACCAACTATTCAAGGATGAAGATAGTGTCATTTATTTAGAGATGAGAAGTTGATTGTTTACAAAACAAAACAGTATAGTGACAATAACATTTGGCTACACATTGTAAGCTTTCCAAACTACTTTATGTACACTGGGCTGTAAGATGCCAGATTTGGGGGAGTGTGAAATATGTCCTGACAGTTTAATTGAAACAACTATTGAGCATGAAGGAAAAATACCTGTTGCAGGGAAAATAAACAACAACAAAAAAATCCCTGTTGAATTTTTTAGACAAAGTAGAGAAAATTGGTAGGGCTCGTTCCCTAATGATAATGCATGGATGTATCAAGTGGGAGAATTGTTATCAGAAATTACATATCAAATATTGCTGTTGAAATTGATTGGGCTCTCATCCTCAGTTGCTTCTTTTGCCTTTTTGCAAATGTTATAAGAATCTGCCAGTCAGACTACAAAGCTTATGTAACCTACGATACTTTAGATAATCTAGGACATCAAGAGCCCTTGTGTTTTCTTTTTCCTGTATGGCAAAGCTTTATTAGCACAGATTTTTGCGGTATGCCACCTGAGCACAGCCTGATGACATTATTTACATTTAAAATAATAATGTACTGGCCCTCCCTGGTGGCGCAGCAGGTTAAAGCACAACACTAAGAAGCTTAAGTCACTTCCACATGAGTTCGATTCCTGCCTGCCCCGGAGGAGTCCACATGGCGAGACAGACCTCTCCTGACCCCCCCGCTGCTCTCCTAAGCAGTGTACTTCGTCAATCTGCCTGTTCTGCTCCCCACTCTGTCTCTGGTGAATCCTCTCACCCTACGCATCTCTGGCCTGTACCTCAGTTCTGTATGAATAAATAAATAAATCTAAAAAAAATAATGTACTATGTTAGTGGCAACATAGCTTTGACAATCTTAGAATATTTTACTAGCGATCACAGGACAAAAGATATGTTCAAATAGCAGGGAAATGAAAACCATAAACGTAATATTTTATCAAATAGACCTCTGTATTAAAATAATTCAAAAAAATTAAAGGCATGCAACAATGAGACAAAAATAAAAGATTTGAATGAAAACATGCATACAAATGTGAACCAAATAGGATTATAATTACAATTTGTAAACATACAATTCTGAATGATTTTAAATTTTTTATCTGTTAGGTTATGTGAACAAAAAAAAAGGTAAGGAAAATATTAAGAATATACAAATGATACAGTTAAGTGTGATACAGTTAAGTTAGCATTTGTAAGCATAAGTTAGATTTTATATTCACCAAAATGAAGATATTCATTTTATTTGGTAAATACTCAAAATGTATAATTTTGTTAAATGCATGTTTGGGATAAAACACATCAAAAATACATTGTTTATCTGAAATATTACTGGGTTTCTGTTTAAAAATATTGTGAATCATTTTTAATGAAATTTCAATTGTCACATTAAAACAGAATTTTATATCTAATTATAAGATACAAATAAGGTGAAAGATAGAAACTGCTGCCAAATTAATCAAATTCAGTATCAATTGCACATTTAGAAACAAATGGCCTCTTAAATTCAAAGAGCACCCATATAATGAGACAAATACTTAAGATTATTTTCAACTAAATATTTAAAAGCAATATATTAGGGCTCTCCCTGGTGGCGCAGAGGGTTAAAGCATAGCACTAAGAAGCTAAAGACACTTCAGCATGAGTTCAGTGCCCCCCTGCCCCGGAGGTGAACACATGGCGGGGCCCACTCTCCTGACAGGCCCGCTGTTCCCCTCAGCAGTGTACTTCGTCAGTCAGCCTGTTCTGCTCCCCACTCTGTCTCTGGTGAATCCTCTCACCACCCCTGCACCTCTGGTCTATACCCCAGTTCTGTATGAATAAATAAATAAATCTAAAAAAGCATATAAAAAAAAAACTATGTTATTATCTAGAGTCTTTGCTACAGAAAGCATAGATTATGGAACAGCAAAATGATCATCACAAGGAAGCTTTTTCAACATGCAAAAATTTAGTTTCCACCCCAAATGGGAAAATTTGTATCTTCATTTAATATAATTTGTTTCATGGGTATGTGAAAATTTGAGAACACTGAAGTAGAAAACATCAAATTTCTACTTAAATATAAGTAATCATGTTTTCAAAGAATTTAATTCTCAGAAAATAAAACTTTCTAAATTTAACCATATTTATAAAGCATAAAAATTAATTTTAAGAGGGGAATGATGGAATATAAGGCATACATAATTCTTATAATTTAAAATATATCACTAATGATTAAAACTATCTAGTAACAAGGTCTTTAAAAATAAAAATAATACAGGGCCTCCCTGGTGACTCAGGGGGTTAATTCTCAGCACTATCAAGCTATCACAAGCCACTATGGCAAGCATTAAGATGCCCCCATCCCCCCAGGAGGTTAACTTACATGGTGCAGCAACAACCTCTCCTGTCTTGCCAGTTGCTCCCCTCAGCAGTGTTATTTCAATGGGTCTGCCTAGCTCTTTCCCTCCTGTCTCTGGTGAGTTCTCTTCTCCCTTCACCCCTGCTCTTGTGTGCATAAATAAATAAAATAAATCTTTAAATAAACTACAGAATTACAAACATTAAAAACACAAGTGTGCTTTAGAAGTTAAAAAGTGGATAAAATTGCCTTACTGATATAGTTCAATATATTATGTATATAACAATTTTACTGAAATGTTATGTAAACTATCTGATAACAATTTTTTTTTTTAAAATATAGGACCAGGTTAAATATAAAACATCTGTAGTATCATATTGTAAATTGATAAAAAAAAATCACAGAATGTTAAAAAGTTAGATCAATTTAAAGTTCTCTGCTTTAGCCCATCTTTTATTCCTTTTCTTTCTATTTTCACTTTCCTTTCCTTTCCTTATAACCCCTCTATCTTTTCTATTTTCTCCCCTTTCCCCTTTCATTAAATTCTTATTTAAAGGAGAATTACCAATATTATTTAAAAACTGTAGGCTCAATAACGTTGATTTAAGGAGAATTTTAAAAGATTAGGTGAGACATTTCAAATGCATGTTTAAGAAAAATTACATTGCAATTTTAAGGAGATTCAATTAGACAAATTTTCTTTAGATAAGATCCTGATGTGTGGTTGGAATGAGATGTCCGAACACATAAAGGAAAGGTGAATGCTCATATCTTTTTTTGCTTCATTTATATTGTTAAGTGTTTGACCTGAACAAGTTGCTAGAGAAATCAATCATTATGTTCTTTTTAAACAGGTTATTAAGTACATTCAAGAAATCTATTCAGGCTGAATTCTCACCAAAACCAAAATGGCACAAGCTTGATTCTATTTAAAAAGTATGAACATGGTAAATTCCCTTACCTAATTTCCTTTGATTAGGAACAAAAATATCAGTGACCAAAATGCTCAGAAAATAGAAGAGTTAAGAGAGAATGCAAAGTACAAAAAAAAAGTTTTTTTGGTACAAGCACAGTCCAGGAAAACAGGTTTAAACTGAAATAAAATTTCTCATTCTTGCAACCAATTATGGACATGTGCCAGTGTGCACAGGTGAAATGAATCAAGCTATCAGTGCTGATTTTTCTAGTAATTATAGCTAAAAACACACCTGTCTCCTATATCTTTTTATCTGCTTTAGTCAAGACTAATATTTAAATCCTTTTAATATTTAAAGTATTTTTTTTTAAATCTACTTTATGGTTCAATAGGAATGATAGAGAAAGGAAGCTCTATTTACTAGAAATGGGTTACTAGTCAAATAGCTTTCTCAAACCTAAAACTCATAGGTAATAGATGGCAACTCAATTTGTAATTTTGACTGCATTAATTGGTCACGTTACTCAATGGAAAATGTGAAGTGCAAGTCCCATAGGCAAAATAGGCAAATCTAATTTTATTTGTTAACACAACATCAGGAAATATTAATTTCTCTCAACCTCAGTTTTTAAACTGCAAAGGTGGGAAGGATAGTATTTTCAGTTGTAGAAAAATTTTATGAATATTTAATGAAATAAGTATAGAAGTATATAGAGCACCTAGGATATCAAATGCATTGAATAAAATTTTCATATTCAATAACAGAATGAGTAATGATTTTAATAAATTTAATTTTAATTATTAAAGTGCAAAAATAGAGAAAAGTTGAAAGAACATTATCATTTTTCAAATTCCTATTGTCCAAAACTTTAAAAATTTGGTATATTTGCTTTCAGGTTCATCATTTTTTTAAATAAAAGTAATAAATGCTCATATAAAATTCCAACAATATGGGAAAAAAAATAAAACAATATATATTGCAAACAGAGAAATTGTCACCACTTATTTTAGATCAACCTTATAAATAAAGATAGAAATAGGGAGTTACATGGTTTTAAAGAGGTCGGTTGCATTTAAAATCTAGATGGATAACAGCTGGGTCTGAAGTTTCACTTTACGTTGATTCTCAATGTGATTTTAGGAAATGTGGCCATACAGTTATAATTTATGATATTATTTTCATTTCACACTATACTATAGCTATTGGTGACACTGATATCAATTCTTAGCTTTGGTTTATAGCCCATTAATTTTGATTACTTGTGCTAAGTTTATTTTGTGCCTTAATAATAAACCTTTTTCTACCTTTAAATTATCATTTTCCTTTTATAGTCAAAAAGTTCAATTCTCTTTAAAACTTGAGTATAATGAACCAGTTCATTATAACATCCTCTAATATATTAATCACCAAGAGAATAATATATCTTATTTTTAATCCAATTTGATAGAGGGTAAGGATACAAAAGATAGAAAAGAGGCATCACAAGACCAGAAACCTGACTCATACATTGCTAATAGTGGGGGTAGAAGCAGTGCACACGGCTGTTAAACCAGCTATAGGTAATCAAAACCCTTACGTGCTTAGGCACAGACCCAGGCATGTGTCAGATGCTGTCAGTGTCATTAGGCGCAGATTGGAAATAAAGATGTAAGAGATTGAGGGCCACTGTAGATTCTCTTGTCGCTTTCAAATTCTAGCTATCCCAAATCAATAGCAAACAGGCCACCCCACAAAGAAATGAACTGCTCCCAAAGAGCCCTGTATCAGTGCATTCTCTGCATTGGCACCAAGCAATACTCCATCTGCTCACCTGTCACTACTCAGGTGCTTATTTTCGCCAACTCTGCCTGCAAAACAGCCACCTCCTGCCTGCAAATGACCTCCCTCAGCAGAGGCAACTTCCTGAAGGCCACCTGCCTGCAACCATGCAGACCTCTCTCAGAAAAACCAGTCCCTTTTCAGGGCAGCTCTTCCTGCCCATTTGCATCTACACAAGTGCCTTTTACTCTTCTCTCCCTCTCATAATAACCTTGCCATTTTGGACACAACTAATGTCTCCATTGTGGGAAACTCACCTGGGAAACTCATTGTTGCTGGTGAAAGGGGAGTTCTGGTGAAACTTTCCACAGTGAACCCAAGCACCCCACTCTTCGAACCAAACAACTCCAAAAACAACTGCACAATTGATACAAGACAGAAGGGGCACTAAAACTGGCCCAGGAACTCTGCCCAAATAGTGTAACGATTAGCAGATGAGTTCTTCACTGACGCACACAATTGCAAGACTACTCCCGTTCAGAGAACAATAATGAGATTCATTTAACAAACCAAAGAATAAGAAAGAATGGTTGAGGCCAAAAATGGCTGCTTACCTCACCAAGGGCAGTGGCTGATGTTTTAAAGTCCAAAACAAAAAGGCTCCCGTTCTGCAACCACTCTAGGCCAGGTAGGTTCATCATTGGTTTGGCAGCTTGAAAGAAAATCTTGGAGCCCTTGGCATGGTCCCCACAGGTTGGGGAGGGGAGGGGCAAGTCATCAGGGAGCCAGCAACTTGGGCCCCCTCCAAATCCCCCATTGATGACTCGCTATGATGATCTCCACTGTAGTCTGCCCCACAGCCCACCATCCCACGCCTTATATACGGTCTCTCACCTCAGGTGCGCCCACTTACATACGCTCACATCACACTCCAGGTGCCGCCCTCAGGCACGCAAGCAAGACCACAGGTAGGTGTTGCTCATTGATGCTAATGACGGGTGTGCAGAGAAATCTGATCACGTCCATCTACCCTACAGCTCCCAAGATGGCACCTTCCCACCACTGAGGCCTGGAGCAAATTGCGACGAGACATTAGGCCAGGATCATGCTCATGAAAACAGCAGAAGACCCAACAGGAGATGATCACCAGAGCTGCTGAGATTCCCCAGTGCAGCACCATACCAGGGACACTCAAAAGAGCAGCTGCAGTAGCAAAACTACCAGATAAATGACCACAGCACACAGCTCAGGAAAGTGCCCCTCTGGGTCCTCGCTTTCCCTGCCAGGCTGTGATAGCAGCAAAACTAAAAACAGTTTCAGTCACTGGGCTACTTGCAAAGCCTCCAAACCTTTCCACTCTGAGCCTGGCTGCTAGAAGCCTGTCCATGTCCTTTTAAGGCCCACAGCAGCCTTTTGGAAGATCAGCATGAAAATTACTGACTCCGGAATTGCTGAAGTTCAATTAACACTGAAATACTGAAAGTTGAGTCCTGGAGGCTGATCAGTATGGGGAGGGCAAAAATTACTGACTCTGGAATTGCTGAAGATCAATTAACAGTGAAATCCCAAAAGTTGAGTCCTGGAGGCTGATTCACTTCTATTTCTTATCAAAGTCTCCAGTCCCACTGAAACTTATTTCACCTGGGGCTAAATCTTCACTAACTACCCCCTGCAGGGGGCACTACCACACAGTGAACATGACATTATTCAGTGCAACGAATGACATCTTCTTAGCATTATATGTAGCAGGTAAAAACCAAACATTTCTCAGAAATCTCCCACTTGAATAGATATTGCTACTTTGTTGTGTTTCAATGACTACCGTAGTTGTTCTCACATTTCTAGAGATTACAGAATCTCTCTGTTCCCTTTGGTAGAGGTTTTATGCTATAATGACTTACTATATAACTGACCATTGATTATCTACAGAATTCTTGTTTTGAATAAAAACATAAGATTCATCTGGTAAGGGCATTTTATATATTTATCACAGATAAACGAGTTTGATCAAAATGATGATGGTTGAAACCACAATCTAATAACTCCTACAGTACAACTATGCAATGTGTATGTGTGTCCTTGATCATCTTATGTATTTCTTGAATCATAATGTAAGGCATCTAAATGCAAACAAATCAACTCCTCTCGCTACACATCTAAAAAAACTGAGGTAGAGTTAAATACTTTTCTTGTGAGCAAGGGCCATGGTTAATGGCAGGACTGTGATAAAAACAAAACGAAAATCTTGACATCTAATCAACCCTCCTCATTCTTATCTTACTTAATCGTTTTCTTTCCTTTTCTTCAGACTCAGGTGAAACTCCTGTTCATAGTAGGTTTATTTTCTGACTGACTGCCATGAGCTGTGCTAGTGTTATTTTCTCATGTTGCTCTATTTGTCAAAATGAATTGGGCTGGAGTCAGGAGCCAGACCCCACTGGCTAGGCCCTTGTCATGGTGAGGAAAGCATTCAACATTGAAATCAGTTAGTGAGAATAGTAGGAAATTAAAATTTGTTGTCAGGTAAGAACAGGAAATCTCTCTGAGTAGAGAAGCTTCAGAGTAGGTTGCCACTGGGTGGCAACAAGACCTCTGGTGAAATGGGGGGTGGGGGGTGTGTATGTACTGCTCGCACACACACACACACACAAACACACACATGATTACCAAGTCTGATTTTCATCCACCACCATGCAATTGACTCTCTTTCCCTTTTTCACCCACTCCTTAACCAGCTTCCCTTCTGGGAACCAAAATTATTTTCCCTGGATCAGTGTTTTGTTTTGCTTTGTTTATTTGCCTTGTTTCTGTATTTTTAGTATCACCTAGTACTACATCAGTGAAGAAACCAGTGTCAACATGAAAGGATAGACTACTGAATCAGAGAAGATATTTCCACATGTTTAACAAGGGATTAACAAACAAACTGTATAAAGAACTCATACAATTCAGTAAAAAACAGATCAAAAAATGAGCAGAGTGTCTGGACAGACCTCTTGAAAAAAGGCATAGAGATGGCCAATGGGCTCATGGAAAGATGATCATGGTCATTTATTATTAGAGAAATAAAAACCCAAACCACAGTGAAATATCTACTCATACCTGTGAAAATACATGTTACCAAAAATACCCCAAAAAAGTACATTTTTAATGCAAACATACTGTAAAATATTCTGGAGGCTCTGCTCCTGGTGTAGCTGTCAAGAAAGCAAAGCCATCTTTGCAAATTCCATCCTGTGTGCAGAAATCCATTGCCTGAAGGTACAGTCATCTTTTCAGGTTTAAAAAAAAAAAAAAGGTTTGACAAAGAGTACCAAATCTTTGGATCTTTGCAGTTCATTCTTTAAAAAGGAGAAGATTAAATGTATTTATTGCTTTCTTCTATCATAACATCAGCATATATTTAAGTCTGAACAACTTTCAACCAGAAGCCCCTTTATCAAGAACATTTATGTTTGCATGCCAATGACTCATGTTTATTAAAGTTCTCGAAGGGCTAATCAGTAAAATTTATGTTCTGTATTAAGTAATTTGGACAATGCCACTCTAAATAGAAATATTCCCTTTATTATGGAATAATAATAATAAAAGCTAGAACAAATCTTTCCATCTCTATTAAATTGAACAAACTATATATTTACATCTTTATGCATTTTGTACTTTTTTCATCTCCATTGTAATCCCTGTGAACTTCCCACTACCAACTCACCCATGTGCCATCACCGTAGACCCGTGTGTTCTTCCTGCCCCAGCTTTGATCCTATTGCCCCTTCTCCATCTTAGAATGTCTAGTTTATAGCTGTTTATTGATGTTAGTTTATACTTTATTACAATTACTTATTTTAAATGTTTATTGCTGCACTATTTATAATAGGGAAGATGTGGAATCAACCCAAGTGCTCAAAAATAGATGACTGGATCAAGAAGATGTGGTACATAGACACAATAGAATATTACTCAGCAATCAACAAAATATAAATCCATGCCATTTGTGGCAACATGGATGGAGCTGGAAGAGATAGTGCTTAGTGAAATAAGCCAGAAAGAAAAAAGAAAAATACCGGATAATTTTACTCATAGCAATAATGTAAGTGATTAGGGAAAAAAAAATTGAACAAACTTTGATTCTCATTCTTTTTCTCTACCTTCATCATACTGTCTCCCTCACTCTCTCCTAGACCCCTAAGAGAAGGCACTGAGTTGCAGTTAGGCACATGGTCCATGTGTGAATCCATAACTTCATGTCTTTAAAAATGCTTCCTGTCTCTTGGTCAGTGAGCCAGTTTCAATCACTGGGTTAGGGACAACTTCTTATGAAATAGAGTGATAGCAAAGTAAAAGAACTTCAGATTCTTGGATGACCTTATAGAGCAGAACTGTGTCTTCACTTCTAAAGACACACTGACATTGTGCACATCTGAGTCTTTGGGAAGTTATTGATCCACACATTCAATGATCTGCTTGAGCAGACAGCTTAACTTGAGATTTCTTGATAATTCTTCCCATGGAGAAAAATACACTAGTCTCTTGTAATTGGGTAATTGAGCAATTGGGATGTAAACATAGACAATAGAATGACCTTTATTTCTGGTTGAACTTGACAAAAGAATGTGATTTCTAATACCTCTTCCTAAGCTAGTCACAATATGTAGGTGTCTGTACAGCATGGGAATGAAACATCTCTTGTTTAAAAAAAAATCATGTTAAAAAATAATTCAAGTTGGTAACAGCAGAACTTTGAACCAGACACTATTCTCTTATAATCCTGGGTTGCTGTGCATCTCCCATTCATGAAAGTGGACCTGCCATCCAATACTCTACCTATAGATGATGCTATTCATTAGTCAGGAGATTGGTTTTCTATAGTAGTTACAAAACATCTGACCTTCTACTCATTAGAGTCTAGTCTTGAACCCAAGAGAATCTGAAGGAAACTGTGCCCAGTCAGTTTCTTGATTAAGGATCATATAATGATGGAAGAGAGAATAAAGAAGAAACTTGCTTGATGATCAGTAAAGCAAATCATAAAGAAAGAGAGTACAGCTAACGGATCCAAACTGTTAAAGGGTACATACTTTAAGGGGGTGGGGGGAAGTTTCCTCCATCAATGTGCACAAAAGCAAATGAAACAGACTTTTAGTGTGAAAGACTTTGAAGTGGATTTCAAGTACACACCAACTGAATTGGTGTGCATAGGAAGAGAAACAAAGGAATTCAAGTAACAGCAAACTCCAAGAATTATCCATACCCTTAAGGGTAAAAACCCAGTCAAACAGGCTTAGCCCAAAGTGGGACTGCTGAGGCTTGACACACTGCCATAAATTTAAGGTAACTTCTGGAACAGACTCACAAGAAAATGGTTAGGCAGATCCCAGAGATCTCCTCTGGTACATGTGGGGCACAAATGAGATTTCTTGTCAGTGTCAGGAGTGCTGAAGTTAAAGTATTGGTATAGAAAATGGTACTTATTCACCCATCTCTAATCTTTAACTTATTAATCAACTGAACAATATGAACAAGAATCAATAACAATCACAACTTTTCAAATTACTAGAGAATGTTACTGAAGAAAATGGTTAGATTGGAAGCCAAAATCAAGGTTAGACCTGTTTTACATCAAAGTTAACTTTTGGACATGCATGTGGAAAGCCTTTGTCTTTTGTAGCAGATATTTATCAAATCATATAGAAGATCCCGTATTATTCAGAGTTCCTGTCCAAAAAATAGTCAAAGAATTCAAAAGATGTGGGACCTTACTTAGAAAAGAATAGCTAACTGAATCCATGTCCCTCTTACTAGGACCAAAAAAAAAAAAAAAAAAAGTGGAAGAATAGAAGTTTCTTCCATTAAACATGCTGAATTTCCAATTTTATAGGTAGGGATATGGGAGAGAACAAAATGACTGCTGAGTATAGAATTGCTATATCATTTTAGTAATTTGGCCAGCTATCTGTCTGTGGAGAAATGATTCTTTTCTTTCCTTTCTTTTCCTTCTGTGGAATACAGAAAATAATTTCCCCAGTAGACATTTAGATTCTTGGCGGACAGACTCCTTGTAATTAAAGACAAATTAACAGTCAAAAAACAAATAGCAGTTTAATAACATGTACACCTTTTGTGTACACAGGAGAGATCCACTGAGCAACTCCACAGAACTGTCCAAGCAATCACCTTCAATACGATCTTCACCTAAAAGAAAAAAAGCTGATGGGCGCTGGAGGAGTAAGAGCTGCCATTTATGGAGATTAGCAGGTAAATGCGTTGAGTAAATGAGGAGAGATTTGCTAGGCAGATCTAAGTCCCTGTCTTCACAAAAGATTTGTTTCTAGACATTGGTCACCCTCCACTTGTCTGTACAGAGACAGATACAACCTTGCAAACTCAGATCTCCCTAATAAATGTGAATGTCTCTTACAAAAGCATAGCTTTCATTGCTCTTCAGACCTTTTCCTTTTTCATTTCTTTTTAAAATAACCATTCTAATTTTTATGCCAAAAAGGTACAATTTAGAGTGGCAAATTTTACTTCTCTTTCCTTTCTTTTCCTACTTTGTCATTGTGGCATGAAAGCAGTAGCTATAAATAATACACACAAAATGGAGCATTTAATAAAAACACAGACTGCAGATCACAGTTTGCTGCTTCTAGTTCTAAAGCTATTAAATGATTTCATTTAATCAACATTTCTTAGATTTTTATAAAACAGTCATTTGTGGATTTTCACAGAGTTTATTTTTTTATGCCGTACAAATTGTCAAATAATAACATTGATACAACTTTTGAAAAATTATTTTGAAAATAGTATAGGATAATTTTTAAGAAGTAAAAAAGATGAGAGTAAAGAAGACAAGCAAAAATTATTTCCATCATGTTAGGCATTTTGGCTTAGAAATTATTTTAAAAATTACTTTAATCACAGAAAATATAGGTGTAATGAATTAGTACATTAACTATAAGAGCAGTAAGTTCATGACTAAACTGTTATTTCTCTTGATATTTTAAAAAATTGCCATTGGAAAATCTGCCTAGGACTTCATTTTTGAAGTAAATGAAAAAAAATAATTTAATTTCATGACTTATTTTAATTGAATCCATTCATTTATCCCACTCATGTACAATCATTAATTAATGTTATATTTTTATGCACTTAATAATGCTAGAGAGAAATGCCACAACTGAATTTGTCTAAGATCCTGTAAATCCTCACAAACATCAGGGAGCAAAGTATTTTCACAAAATATTCTTTGGACGCATGTTCAAGTCACACATTTACTATACTGTTTTCTGGCTTATGTCCTATTTACTTAACTTGTGGTGAATTATTGCAGGACAACGTAAGGACAACCTCAACCCTTCAAGCCTGTCTGCTCAAAGTGGGTTCTGCCAGCTGCCTTATAAAGAACCTGCATACTCTATTGTATAAGACCTTCAAAAGGAAATAATTTTAATAGGATTAACGTGTAATAAGAAAAAAAAAAGACTATAGGTAAAATAGCTTTCATATGACTCACCCAAAAATTACCCATTATTTTGCTCAGCAAAATAGGGTTGGCCCTGCTTGGAACCTGGAATCCCCCCTTCCTATGGATATCACACTATTTCATTATCACACAATTATTTTTTTTTTAATTCCACTAATTTCATCTTATTCAATCTGGCAAGAGGGGAAGCAGAAAGAGAGGGGCTTAATAAATAGCCATGCACTCAATTTCAATCCAACCTGTGGCTAATTTAACATATCAAGGTGTGTTTTTGTTGTTGTTTGGGCTCCTTGGAACCTAAGGAGGCAGGGAAGGGGGTCTTGAGACCTGATCTTGTGTTAATCTTTGACTGATATTGGAGACAGCAGTGCAGAACCAGACTGATAAAGATCTACGACAACCAACTGCTTCCTCCCATCTTCTGCCCAGCAGCACCCAAGTCCCTATCTCCCACATACCTGACCAAATACCAGAAAGCCCACCCAGACTCTGGCCCCATGTGTGACTTCTCTGGCTCTGAACATTGGTCCAGGACCAAGAAACAAAAGCTGTTTCTTCACACGTCTCTCTGCTCCATGTGCCTCCCTCAGGTCTCCTTCTCCCTCTCCATCATGCTTCCTTCCTCTTCAGGCTCCTCTTCAAATTCTTCTCTTCTCTACTCAGCTCCACTCTCCTTCGAGAACCTTCCGTTTTCCTGGAGATCATCCTGTTACAGAATAATTTCATGATTCTTTTAGATTAAGAATATTTCTAAGTAAGGTGATATGTGAAAGCTGTAGAACACAATTTCATATATATAAAGTCAGCCTGATTCCACATGGCAGCAAACCATCATAAATGCAGGCAGGCGCTTTGACACAGTCTGCAGGAATTGTATAAAGAAAACTATGAATAACTCTACTGTTCCTAAACACACATCTCTATGACACTTTCTTATGCAAAGACAAGTCCCTTAGAGACATGAGCTTTTATAAACCCATTAAAATAATATCTTGCAAGCTGCTGTAGCTCCATTTTCTAAATTCTTTCTCAGTATCCCTGGAAGTTTATGTTATATTTTAATCAGATTTCTGAGTGGCTTATATTTCCTGATATTTTCAAATGCAACAATTAGGCTTCACGTATTATTTGAAAATTTAGAAATGAGTATTTGACTTTATTTCTTTGAAAGAGCTTTTTTTTTGGTACAAATTATTCTTGAACAATAAATATGCATTATCTCAGATACTATCTGGTTATAGTCTGATTATCTCTTTGCATATGTATTAACCGTATTCACCCATTCAATGTTGTTACCTTTAAAACAAATGTTTGAGGCTTCTCTGGTGGCTTAAGGGTTAAGTCTCAGCATTATCACCATGATGGCCTGAATTCTAATCCTCAGCAGGGACCAAGACCTGCTGCTTTCCCTCAGCAGTGTATTTCATTCCATCTACTTGTTCTGCTCCTCACTCTGTCTCTGGTGATTTCTCATACCTCTGGCTTCTACCCCAGTTCTTCTAAGCATAAACAAAAATAAATCTCTAGATAAAATAATTAATAAAACAAATGTCTCTGGCAAGTAAATATATATATACTAATCACAGACAACATCGTAGAGATGAAAGAAGCACATTCTCACTATGCAGTTACAAGACGCTGCTACCCTTTCTCTTATTATTCTACTCTTGAATTTTCCAAATTTTACTGGAGGAAAATATTAGTCTGCAAACTTTAAATTTGGTTGTCCTGTTATGCTAATTTCACTTAAACTATTTTAGATAGTGTGCCACATTTTCAAATTGATAAGTTCCTTTAAAAATTTTTCATCTCCCACAATAGCTTAAAATGCACAAAGAGATTACAACTTTGTGTTTATTTTCTACACTCATCACAGAAAAAAATTACCTCCAATGAAAACAAAGATTAAAAATTGATGCTGAGTCTGTGAGGTAAAGCCTAGAAATACCTATTTAGTATTTAAGGGTTCTAATTATCTCATTTCATGAGAAAAAAACAACACTAAAATTGCTACCTAAAAGAATATCTACCCAGTTTATGACTCTCAATTTTTAAACTTTGCAATTACTATGTTCCTTATAACATAGACCACTGAAAAATACACATAATTCTTTACCTACAGCTTAGGTGTGATTGTGATTTTATGCTGTGATAGCAGTGCACAATATATCTATTATCAACAGCTGAATATGTTTTATACTATGTTCTTAACAGTTTTATTGAAGTATAAATTGTACACCATAAAATCATCCCATTTAAAAAACACAGTTTATAAGGCTTTTAGATTTAGGACTCTTTAGGGACATATTCTGCTTTTTTTGTTTGTTTGTTTGTTTTTTCTTGTGGATGTAGCATACTTTTCTGTTTCATCGATTGCTCAAGTAAGTAAGATTTCAAGGTCAACCAGAGATAGACTTTCATGATCCCAGTTCTACCCTAAAATATATATACAACCTTACATGTAAGAGTAATATTCTAATTCTGGAATATGTTAAAGTTTTTTAAAGCACTAATTTTATTTACTTATTTGGTGGAATGCCATGCTCTTGCTTACCACACTAAAATAAAAATTACACAACTCTGATGTTGCAGAGTGATTTTTACAGGTTTGATTAATGCCCCAGGGCTGGGGCTCCCATCTCCCCACACTGAGATTACCTCTGAGTCATGTCAAATAGACACACACTTTACATGAAGAGCTTAGTGGGAATAATCACTTTATGATGAGGGAGATGTTATAACTGAACTGCAAAAGAGGCTGTTACCCTCCTTTGACTGGGAGACTACTAGTTTTCAGAACTACCACACCATATAGATAGGTAGAAGGGGAGCTTAGAAGAGCTCTGTAAAAGTCCCAAGTAGGATGCCAGGAGCAATGGTCTTTTATACAGGTTAAGTTACATTTCTTAACAAGATGATTTTTGAGTTCATTCTCTTCCTCTGGTTAATTTCCAGAGCTTTGAAATAGCTACTCTTAATTGTTTGCCAGTATTTTCATTAATTTTGTGGGAGAACAGTTTGCCCAGGCCCTCAAGCTGCCATTCTGGAAGTTAATCTCCTCCTTGTACTTTTTAATGTTTCTGTTCACTCATGGTAGGAAATTAGTTATTAACCATGGTTTAGAAGGAAGGGAATACACTCTTAGACTCGTTATGTGTGAATTCTTATTTGTGTTACAAAGAAAGAAAACAGAATAAAACATAGCATTTAAACTTACAAAGAAGATACTTCAAATTGAATTGGTGGAATGATAGCTATTAATTAAATAAATCCTTAAAGCCATCAAGGTTAAATTATCCTTTAAATTATCCTCTCATAATTTAAGTTTGTATTTTCAAAGTTCTTCATTTCTTTATTTTTTTCTTGCATAAATAGGGAATAATTTTTTCAAATATTTATTTATTTATGCTTACAGAACTGGGGTACAGACCAGAGATGTTGTGGGTGAAAGCATTCACCAGCGACAGAGTCAGGAGCAGAACAGGCAGATATACTGACATACACTGCTGAGAGGAGCAGTGGGTGGGTCAGGAAGGTCTGCCACACCATGTGGGTCAGCTCCCTGGTGGGGGATTGAACTTGTGCTTCAGTGGCTTCAGAGAGCTTCATGATGTGGTGCTTTAACCCATTGTGCCACCAGGAAGAGCAACTATGGAATAATTTTTACAGTCTTTCCTTGGCACTGGTTCTCATACCAGAAACTCTTAATTATACAGTGTGGTAAACCAAAGCTATCTCAATATGAAAAATAAGAAATAAGAGGAGTCATGGAGCCTTCCCAAAACAAAAATTACAAAAACTGAAAACCCAGAGAATAAATCCATTTAAAAATCCATTATATGCTAAAAAAAGCAAACACAGAATTGATAACAAGAATTGCTCATTCTAATTCCAAACAATGTGAGACAAGAAATATGTACAACATAAATGATCATTTGGAACTATGAAATATAGAGAAAAACAATTTCTTATAAATCCAACAGAACCTACTTTTGCCCACAAATTTTTTTTCTCTGAATTATAATTGAAAATTAATGTCACCTTGATGTTATACATATGTTGTATATCATGCTTAAACTCAAGGCTAGAAAATTATATGTATTTCTCATTCCATATTATGATTTTAATTGTCAACATTTTTTTCTCTATGATGTATTGAAGAACATTTCTGCTTATTCGTAGAAACAATAGTTCTTGACACATTTTATTATCCATTTAATGACAGACTGATAAATTATATTGGAAATCACCATCTATTCAATGAATACTTTTTGAAAAAAAATAAAATTTTCATTGTACTATATCTTTATTGAGAGAAAATTGTTTATGACACATATAATTCACAGGTGTAAGTTCACACCCCTTTAGAACAAAAACGTTTCAATTTTACAGTTAGAATGCTAGGATTTGTTTTGATTTAGTTTTTGATCTGCTCTTTTGCTTTGTTTATCTATTCATAATTGAAAAAAACAACTTGTATTTGTTTTCCTTCTTCTGACCTGTTTTACTTAGCATAATCCCCTCCAGTTCTGTGCCTCTGTAGCTAACAGCAAATGCTTACCTCTTTCCACTGTATACTCCTTCAGTTGGCTATAGAGAGGACAACATTGCTTGGATTACACAAGTCTCACAAGGGGTGTCAAATATTATGGAAATTTGGGGTTTTGCTAGCTCTGTTCTTCTGCCAAAACTTGAGACAAAAGTTGGTTAAAGGAAATCAGGGTTAATCAGGAACCAGGTTTGTTAGTACAGTTTGTTAGTACAAACCTGAAGACATCACAGATTAATGTCACAAAGGTCATCCCCCCAAATTGAAGAGGCTCAAGAACCTATATGGGGGCATACTGAGAAAGGGGAGAGGTTAAATGGTCTACATTAGCATTAGAGAAACAGCAAAGGGTATTTAGGGATTGCATTCACCCCCTTTTATTTCCCAAAGTTTGGTTGCTTTTTTTTTTAATTTATTTTTTTATTTATCTATGCATACAAGAAGTGGGGTACATAGGCCAGAAGTGCAGAGGGTGAGAGGATTCCCAAGAGACAGAGTGGGGAGCAGAACAGGCAGATCTACTGAAATACACTGCTGTGAGGGGTACAGCAGGTGAGGCAGAAGAGGTCTGCTGTGCATATTCCCTGACAGGGCTCAAACTCATGCCACAGTAACTGGCCATAACTTGACAGTGCTGAGATTTTAACCTCTGTGCCACCCACCAGTGAGGCCCCCAGATTTGGTCTTCATGGGATCTGTTTAGTGATGATGAAGCAGAGTTTTAAGCCTAGTTTTATTTACACTTCCACCTTGATTTCAATCAGTTTTGCCTGGTGTTCTGGTTTTGTCTAAAGTAAAGATAAACAGGATCTGAGAAGGGATTGACAGGACAAGACAAGGAATGTATAGTTACCAGTAGAAATTTTGCCATGGCAACCATTTGTGTGCTTACATAGTGGCAATGATCAGTGACACACTCTTAGAGATGGAGACCAATGCAAGTTGCATTTGTTGGGGCCAAGTTTGAGTTGACTGGTAGCTGCGGTGGCTCTGACTATCCACATCTCCCATAACTGCATACTTCTGCTGCCGATGTATACCCTGCAGTAAAAGCACACTTTCTAAGGTACGGAGATACATGTCAGAGAAGCTGACCTTAGGCATAGACAGAATGGTATGAGTTAGCTGGGGAGTAGAGGCTAATGTATTGCACTTATAGAAACCTGAGCTGACTGACAGCATGGTTTGTGGGCACCTGTGGAATTGGGAAACAACTTGGAGAACTAGAGTCTTGCATCTGCTCAAACCACAGAGATTTTGGATGATTGCCAGTACAGGTGTGGGCTCAGGTCAGGCCATATTTAGAAGAAGGAGCCAGGAGGAACTTGGTGGCTGGCATCTATGAATGCAAATATCTGTGAATGAAAGTTGTGATATACATGGGTAGTTTTGGGGCCTCTGGCTTCTATGTTGGTGAAATCTGCCGAGTTTATCTGCAGAACATTTATTGACAAACGAGATTTGTCTTGAAGTCTATTTGCTAATAATAGTCTACTTATCTTCTTTGTTGCCTGTTGGCTCAATATACATAAGTTGTTTTTTTTTTTTTTATTTTTTCCCCCAGACTGGTGGTGTGAAACTGAAGTAGGACCTGCAGCAAGGCCCTGAGACCAGAGAAGCTGGCATCTTATCGTGCCCATATTTTCCTGCTAAGAGTAATTTTTTTTCCCCTTGGAAAGTAACTTCCTGGAATTGAACAATGACATCTTGGTGAGTGGGATGATGCAGGGAAAATAAAGTCGTTTTCTGCCTCTTTTTGTGCTGTCATTCTCAGTTTTTTGGTCCCACGCTAAAATTTCCTAAGTGGACTCAAGAGGTCTCTCAGAGCTAACTGTGTTTGTCCATCACAACCCAATCTTTATGAGAAGGACAGTGAAATGGGTTTTTAATGTTTTCATTATTTCCCATTGCCTATTTAACTGTGGAAATAAAAAGAAAATATCATACCTAGGGTCAGAGAGTAAGCTATAGATTAATTTAAAAATGAATACACAGATGAATATAATAGTAAGAACTAGTCTTATATATGTACTTTTGTATTATGTACCTCCTAGATAGATTACTGATATCTAGGCCTATTAAATTAAAATTTAATAAGAGTATTTGTCATATTACTTCACTGTTATGTTGTTCTCAAGCCCTGAAAGAAATTTTAATTTCTTTCTGCTAGTATTCCATGAATACTAGCAGCCTAAAAATTTAGATTAAAAAAAAAAAAAGAACTTCCCAAGTATTTTTCTCAAGTACATTATCTATATGTATATGTGTGTGTGTATGTTTCAGTTGCTAGCACAGAACTATTTTGGGAAAATATATATACTAACTTAAGTATTTATACTATTCCCAAGCATTTGTCCTTTGAAAACTAATAATCTTTTAAAGATTGATTTATTTATACACACAATAACTTGGGTGCAGACCAAAGGTGTGGGTGGTAAGAAGATTCACCAGGGACAGAGTGTGAGCAGAACAGGATGATTGACTAAAACATACTGCTGAGGGGAGCAGCAGGCTATGCAGGAGGGGTCTGCTGTGCCATGTGGGTCAGCTTTCTGGGTGGCCAGGGATCCAACTCTTGCTGCAATGGCTGCAGATAGCTTGATGACTCTGTGTCTTTAATTGCTGCACCACCAGGGAAATCCTGCTAATTTTTTTTCTTAATGGTGGCTGAATTTTGTCTTACAGTGAATTTTTGATGATTTTATGGGCCCATAACAAAAATGTAACCATTCACATCTGAGGTTTCCCTACCTGTGGATAGTATTGGTAAGCCTGATCATAATTTACCTGCCATCAAGGAAACTTTAAATATTCCAGTGAATAAAGGAGCATAACCTAGTCTCCACCAATCAGATATTACCATGGGATACTGACTCTAAGATGAAGGATACATTTACAGGGCAGTGGGATTGTGCTATATCAATGATTACTTTCAGTAGCTACAGCACTCAGGTAGACTCCTATAGTGTCACTGAACTCTGCAATTGTGGCATGTTGTGGCCAACAACTTAGTTGTGGCCAAGGTTCCAAGTTACTCCCTCATTCTTTAACACACACATTTCCAATGTACTCATTATTTACTCAGGTTTGTTAGCACTGGATCCCAAGAAACCTGCCCCAAGATGTGGTGAAGTAGGTTCTTGGTTATTTCCAGTTAAAGAAATAGTACTTGAATAAATGATACCCTAAATCATAATACTACTCAAAGGCAGGAATTATTTCTGGCCTTTCTCTTCTCTGTTTTCCTATAAAAGAAGGGGGTAAACCTCTATGTGAAATGTACCCTCTCTGCAAATATAGAGAGATACTTTCATGTCAAACACAGGGACAGGAAACAACATCAACTTTCAGCTCACTAAATTAGTTGTCTACCCCAAAACTTTTGAGAATTTCTTTATCCTGTATGTTCTTTATATTGATGTGGTTTTGTCTTTCCTATTTTTTGGTATTCTTGAGAATACTCGAATGAACCATTAAAAAATGGGCAAAATGGACCTCCCTGGTGGCGCAGCAGGTTAAAGCACAACACTGAGAAGCTAAAGCCACTTAAACATGAGTTCGATTCCCGCCTGCCCCGGAGGTGACCACATGGTGTGGCAGACCTCTTCTGACCTGCCCGCTGCTCCCCTCAGCAGTGTACTTCGTCGATCTGCCTGTTCTGCTCCCCACTCTGTCTCTGGTGAAGCCTCTCGCTGCCCCTGAGCCTCTTGCCTGTACCCCAGTTCTGTATCCACAAATAAATAAGTCTTAAAAAAAAAAAGAAAAATGGGCAAAGGGTTTAAATAGACATTCTTTTAAAGACACTACACACTTGGTCAAGGAGTATTGGAAAAGGGGCTCAACAGTATTAGTTACTAGAAAAATGGGCATTTATCATTTTCTGATAACATTTGTCTCTCTGGGAGATCTTTCAAAATGCCTAAGTCATGGCACTCCTTTGTGACTATGACAAATTCAGGGGACTTTAGTGGACTTTTTGCTTGTTAAGTTCTATGGTGGCTGGAGTAGTTTTATCCCTTGAATACTTTTTATTTTCAGGATTATAAATTTGCTGTGCAGCTTCTCTTTTCCTTTAAGACACTTAGTTGCCAAAAGTTAATTCTGATTTCTTTTACCATTTTTTTTCTTCCAGATGTTATATACATTGCCATTCAAATTGCCTATGATATTATCTTCCCTGTTACCTATTCACTTGTCTCCCTGGTTCTTTTTCAGAACCTTTACACTTACAGGGAATTAAACTTAAGTAAATCATAGACCTCATTGCTCATTACTATCTCTCCATTTCCTGCAACTTTCTCAGTCTGCATTTGTTTACGTCAAAGGCTGGCATGGAATGGAAACAAGCTTCACATGCCTTAACTTGGTATTTTTTTCTATTTTTTTAGTTTCAGATAATTTGTTGTTTGGGCATTTTGGGGTTAATGTTATACTCAGTTGGTTTTCTGTAGTATTATATTTTTCCTTTTTAGTCTCTATTTTTGGAGAAAATAATTAAGATCTGACACCTTGACATTCATTACAGTCTTCAGGTAATGCCAATCCCTTATTACAGTTTACATTTGAATGCCTTAAACAATCAAAATTTATTAGGGGGAATGACAATATGTTGAAGTTGAAGAAACTTAAGATTAGTTGAAAGGAAATAAAAGCATAACCATGGAATAAGGCAAAGTAGTACTATTACTATACAACTTCAAATTGTCATTAGTGTTAGTGCATTTCAAACATTTTCCATAAATAACAGGAATAATATAAATCCTTTAATATGCTAATGAAAAGTCTTTTTGTTTGAGGGTATTTAACTAGGATATTTGGAGAAACTCTATTAAGTCTAATATCTTTATTAAGAGGCAACCATGATAGAGGAGCTATATTAGATTGTCCCCAAACTGAACATTCAACATTTAATTTCCTTACACTGAAATTCCTCGCTAATAATTTAAATACTAATTTCCAACTGTATGAGCTAAAAAATGAAATAGACAGCTCCCTCAATTCAAAAAAAAAAAAGGACCAAAAAAAAAATAGCAATGGTCGTTTAGAAATGTCATCAGCCATTTGCCTACTCTCAAAAATCTCAATTCCAATGGGAGAAATGACTTCCTACTGTTAAAGATACTCATTAAATTATCCAAATATAGAATATTCAACTCCATCCCCAAACTCTGGCACTTGATATTGTCTGAAAAAAAAAAAAAAACACTCTAGGGGGAGAGGTAAGAGAAAATGGAAATTAGATATACTCGTAGAACCAGCGTTTTATGGATAATTGACTCTAAAAAGCACCAGCCCCTACGTTACCATTTGTAGTTTATACCTATAAACTCTTAGCTGTTCTTTTTGTGAGAATATAGGAATTTATATCTTGACTTAAATATCTTGACTTAAATCTTTTAAATCCATTAACATTTACTGAAGCCCTTCATTATGCTAGGCATAAAAGAGTGAAACACAAAGCAGAATAGTAATTACTTATTACGCATCTTATTTCAGAAAAAATATTTAAGAGGTAGGACCATGTTTCTATACTCAGGAATGTATCTATGAGCACAAAATTGTGACCAAGATACAGTAGGAGAAGCACAATAATGGATATAATGTTACGGAAACAAAGGATATTTTAAAGTTATATTAGATAGTGAGATGGCTTTCACACAGAAAAGTGTACTTGAGATGATCATTTAAAAATGGATAATTTTTTAAAGAGCAGAGATCTGTATAAAGTAATATGACTAAATGGAAGTATCAGCAAATTTTTAAATGATAGAAATTCTTTAAAAATATTAACTAGCATGAAGTGGCGAAAGTGTAGAAGCTTTACAGTAGAGCAAAACATTTTGGTATGCCATTGTGGATAAAACTAAGATATTTCAATTACATGGATAGGTTGTGATATTTGGATTATGATTTAAGAAGTATGAATTAAATTGTTTTGTCAAAAATTTCCTTAAATTATTTTTCGTTTATAAATAAGCACTCATCAAATGCCCCAATTAATACATATTAACTCTTACGAGTTAAGCACTATTCTAAATTATGGACATAATCAACAAGATAGATGACATCTTGGTTTTCACCATTTGCCTTGAATTGCAACAACTAGATTATTAAAGTGAATCTATAATTTAAGAAAGTGGTAAAGGTAGTAAAATAAATAAAAATATGATAACTGAAAAGCAATCAGTGAATTGAATTGTTTGCTAAAGTCACGCAGAGGGCATTTTTTGTGCATCTGTCACCTCTGCCACAACTTTGGTGGGTACAGTGTTGTATGCTAATTCCTCTGATCATCTAGTTACCTCCTTAGAGCATTCTCAGAAGTCACTGATCTTCATTAGCCCAGGTGCAGGTAGTCTAGAAGTGCAGGAAAAAGAGAGAATTTAACCTTCTTAGACTGGAGACTGTATCAATGTGTCAGTGCCACAGTCTCCTTGCATTTCTTTGAAAGCTTAGATCTGAGGCATTATGGATGTTTTAGGGAGGGGGACGATAAAATCAGATTTATATTTGTTTCCACTGGTGACCATAGGCACAATTACTATTAACTGACATCTGTCCTTTTCATCTTTCTGTCCAACACATCCATATATTACTTGCACCAAAGATACTTAGATTGAATGACTACAAAAGGAGGTATCTCTGAGACCATTTATTCACCCTGGGGGCAGTGTTGAAAGATGGCAGACAGGTGGGATTCTTGAGTCATTACTTCCTTCAGGGATACCAAAGAAAAATGTTGGGAGGGAAAAGCCTCATCTGGAATGGAGCTGGGGAAGTATAGACCCACAATTTAGCAAGGAGGACAACCAGAGACAATCAAAAAGGGTAGGAAAGCCAGAGAAACAATAAGTCAGGAATGCTGCCATTTCACCTGGAGGAATATGGACATTTCCCTCAATAGTCTCCTAAGCTCCCTACATCTGGAATCTGGGAAGGAGAGCGCATCATTCTCTGTGAGACCCAGCCTGACCAGGGAATGTGTCCAAAAGTGAGGAGAACAACACAGCCTTCCTTCACACTGTGTATGTCTTCCCCTGAATTGTCTGTGTCTGCCCTGGGGTGCCATGGAAGACTCCTGCTTCCAGCACCCCTGAGTGACCTTTAGCCTGTACCTTGAAAGAGACTACAAGAAGCCACAGTGACCTCAGTCTTCCCAGCAGCTTTTCCTTGCCCTTGGGGGTATTGTGTAGTTATTTATGTTATTTCTCATTATTTTCAGTAAACCTCACCTCTAATTCATGAGAAAAAAATACAGCATTTTTTTAGTTATATTGACATATAAAAGAAAAGGTATATAGGTCAGAGGTATGGGGTGTAAGAGGGCTCAACAGAGATAGAGTGGGGAGCAGAGAAGGTAGATCTGCTAAAATACACTGCTAAGGGGGATAGTGGGTGAGACAGGAGAGGTCTGCTGTACCATGTGGGTCACCTCCCTAGCCAGGGATCAAGCTTGAGCTACAGTGGTTGTAGAGAGCAGAGAGCTTCATAGTGCTGCACTCAAACCCCTTGTGCCACCAAGGAGGTTCCCAAAAAGGAAAATTTTTATACTGAATTTAGGTACTGGCATTGACTTATATGTACTGATTTAAAAGCCCTACCACATTATGAATTATAACTTTGTATGATGCATATCAAGAAAAGTGAAATCAAGACAAGTCTGAACCACATGGCATATATGGCCATACTGCCTAGAAAAGATCAAGCCACTAGAGTTCACATCCATTTGCAAAACTTTCATACTGTATTTTTCTAGACAATAGACAGCAAGTTGATTTTTTTTTCTACTTAAATTACTTAACTATAAAACACCATCCCTATCATAAGCCACGAAGCAATTAAATGTTCAGCTTTCAGCAAGTGTCATTAAGGATCATCATATTCCCCTTAAACCAACATGCTAAATCCCTACTGAACCACAGATGAAACAAATGTGTATAGTTCCTATCTATATAGTTCACATATACACACACATATGCATACACATGTATATATTTACACGAATAGCATGTGTATGTCCATATATACATAGATATATGTGTATTTCAATATATAGTTGCTAAAGATACACATATACTCATTGACTCTGCTTATTAGATCTTCCAAGAAGATATATTCTTTATTCCATGTGATTTAAAATGAATGAAGAAGTGCTTACATGCATCTAATTTGGAATATTAAAGACAATATACATTTTATAACTTCTGACCTTGGTTGTTTGTCCTCAAGAACTGAGAGATATAAACAGGAAAACTGATTATGGTAATTATGAAAAATTTTTTCCTTACTATTTTCCCTAAGAGCCATCACTCACTTAAAATACAAAGCAATGATTTCTGAGTGGTTCAACTAAGATTTTTTATGTTTAAATAGAATTCAACAAATAAATACACCCAAAATTCAGCACTGTGGAAACTGAAAATGTCAGTTTCTACATTTATAGTGGGAAAATATTCCAAATATACCTTTCTAAAACTTTTTTTTCCCAATAACAAAAGATATGCTATACTTTAAAAAGGAATATAAGCATTTCTCTTTGCTACATAAAAAGTGATTGATAAATTCTTTATGCATATACATATTTTAAGACAAAGTAGTTTGACATTCATCTAAAATAGCTGTATACGCTCTTAGACTGTCACACTAATAAATATCCAAGCACATTAAAATGAAATGCGGCTGACCCAGATTTGTTCACGGTGTATTGCAGGGACATCTGGCATCCCATTACTTAGAAGAATATTCACTCCAAAGTAGACATATTTCCTTCATTTCTAAAGTGTTTATTTACATGGCACTAGAAGCACTTGCTAAAATAGAGGGTAGCATAACACCCTCAAATTTCTTTCCTGTTTCTACCCAGATTTTCAAAAGCATTTTTGTTACTTTCCAGGATTATATTGAAGGAATCCAACACTACCCCATGAGTGCCATAGTTACTGCTTTTAATTTTTATTAAGACTTTTTCTTTACCTCAGGTATCTTTATTTTTTCCATTAAGTGTGATTTATTTGAACTACTAAGATTTTGAGTAAACATCTATATGCAAAATTGTCATAAAGTTATCAGTGTTTGAGGTGAGAACCAAGGGTTAGATACTTACATTACTAAATCATTAAGATAATAGGCCTTTGGGGCCTCCCTGGTGGTATAAAGGGTTAAAACAAAGCACTATCAAGTTATCTGAAACCACTGCAGCACAAATTTGATCCCTGGACAGGGAGCTGACCCACATGGTGCAACAGACCTCTCCTGTGTTGCCCACTGCTCCCCTCAGCAGTATATTTCAGTGAATCTGCTTGTTTTGTTCCTCTCCACTGTCTTTGGTGAATCAACTTACCTCCCATACTTCTTGCCTGCAGCCAACTTCTTATAAGTATAAATAAATGCATCTTTAAAAAAAGATAAAATACTGTTATGGTATTAAGGGATTTATATGTCAGAATCCTTAATGAAGCCTTAAATCATTCAATTTTCTATAAAGAGAATGAACCTAAACTTCATTCATATTAGTGACACTGAGATATCTCACTGTACTTTTCTATTTTCATGTTTTATTTCTATATAATTTTTAATTTTAGAGACCTCTTTTCAATATCTTCCCCTCTCATTCACACATGCACACATATACACATATATGCTAAGCTACAAAGTTTATGAATGATACATGTTTACATATATGCATGAAAGAAGTGCACTTTGAGAAACAGTAAAATCTTTGTCCAATGAAATAAATAGCTCAAGCAGAATTGAATGAAAACTGTAAATAAATAGTCAACATCTTCATATTTTTCAACTATTCATATTTAAGATAAATGTAGTGCTTTTCTGCTGGAAGAATTATACTTATTTATTCCTCAGTGAGATTGCTCCCAACAATTCCCAACTGGTTTTAGGATAATTGTGTCAGTCCATGCTCGGAGTTCACTAAGCATTTCATTAGTATTCCCCTTACATATGGACAGTGATTACAGTTATTGGCCATTTAATGATGATCTGCTACATAGATAAAACTTTTACATATATTAATACTAGCAGTTTAAGACTTGTAAAGCTTAGATATGAAGTGCAGTAAAGAAAAGAGCACCATTTGTTGAATAGCCTTTCCTTTCCACGTTGGATACGCTTGACAATTTTTTCATAGACTGTCCATTTAGTTGTGAGTTGTTGCCCTTTCATTTCTATTCCATCATTCTGTGTATCTATATTCCAAGAGCATACCATTTGGATTACTATAGCCTTGTAAAATAGCAGGAAATTTTGGAAAGTGATAGCCCCATTCTTTTACATTTTGTCAGGATTACTTTGGCTGTTCAGGGTATTTTGTGGTTCCTAATCAAATTCGAGGATATTTGTTCTACTTCTTTGAAAAATTTCACTGAAACTTTGATAATTATTACATTATATGATATATTGATTTTGGTAAAATAGATAGTGTAGCAATGTTAATTCTTCCAATCCATGAGCATGTAATATCTTTCCATTTCCTTAACACTTTCTATTTCTCTTAATAGTTTTTTATTTAATAGGTCTTTTACCTCCTTTGTTAGGTTTACTCCTAAGGTGTTCAATACATTGTCATATCATTGTAAAAGGGAATTTTATATTTCTTTTCTCTTCTAGTTCATTATTTGGCTCTCTGCTCTCACTCTGGCTTCTGCTCCTGTGTGATAATTATAATTACATTTTATATATTGGCAAAAGCTTCCATGGAGGAATGCTCAATTATCTTTTTTTACAAGACTAATAGATCATGACATGTAAGTTCGATAAGCCTATGCTTGCATGAGAAGATATTCTACTTTTTGAAATAAATCTCCAAGCATATGTTAAGTTCTCTTTTCATATTAAAACTTTAGATCAATAGATTAAAAAATTAAGCTGTGAAGTTTCTAGGTGACAATTAACAAAATGGTAAATGTTTCAAAAGAAGGTTAAGAAAATAGGTCAAGATTTTCTCAAAGATAATGCTACATAATGTTCTTTAAAAAAAGACTGTTTTTCTTATTTTTTAGATCAAGTCTTTTGTTTTCTTTCTTCCCTTAGTAATTCAGATTCCACACTGCAAAAATAAAACAGATAATTATAGCTGTCTTAGCATTACAAACTGCATTTGGTATTCACACAGTGCTCCAAAGTTCCAAACTTAATTTAGTAAAACTGAAAATTAGAAAAGATAAAAAAAAAAAAAAAGGTTTTTAAAGGCCTCCCTGGTGGTCTAGGGGTTAAGTCTGAGCTCCATCACTGCTAAGGCCTGAGTTTGAGCCCTGGCCAGGATCTAACGCAAATATGACATAGCAGACCTCTCTTGTCTTGCCTACTGCTCCCCTTAACAGTGTATTTTAGTAAATCCCTTTGTTCTGCCCCCCACTCTGTCTCTGATGAATCCTCTGACATCTCAACACATCCAGTTTACACCCCAGTTTTTCTATGCAAAAACAAAACAAAACTCTAAAATATCAATGCATATTTCTGTAACTTACCTTTTCATCTCTTGCTGATTTTATTTCTATTACCCACCTTCAAGCCTCTGTGTTACCTGCTACAGCTGATGTGGACATTTTGCAGTGCATATGGATCAGCAGTATGTCACACGGCAGTGGACAAGGAAGAAAAGTGTATCATGAATGAAAGAAGAATGAGGGAAAGGTCAAACAGCAAACCATCATATTTTTACATATTACACATTAAATTCTCCTGTATTAATATCCCCATGTAACTCAACCTAAAGTTTGGCAATTTATACTGAAGTCTTTGAAAGTTCCATTGTAAATTCATCTTTCAAGGAATTTGATCTTTTACATACACTCTGTATCTTTCACATATGTCAAAAATGGACATATCCTCATAGTGTTCTTTATCCTTGGTACCAACTCTGAAGGAAGTTACTATTTTTATTTTCTTTACATAAAAAGGAAGAACAGCATGGGCTTTGCTTTCCAACAGTGAATCTAGCTTAGGTTTTTATTCTGAAAATATGTACTAACAATTTCTTTCTAAATTCACTGTTATTCCTCATCTTCCTATTACCATCTTTTGAACTCCAGCTCATTCTCCTATCTTGTTTTTTTTTTTTGTTTGTTTTTTTTTAAGATTTACTTATTTATGCATACAGAACTGGGGTACAGGCCAGAGGTACAGGGATGGTGAGAGGATTCACCAGAGACAGTGTGGAGAGCAGAACAGACAGATCAACAAAGTACACTACTGAGGGGAGCAGCAGGCGGGTCAGGAGAGGTCTGCTGCACCATTTGGGTCACCTCTGGGGCAGGGATCAAAATCACACTGAAGTAGCTTTAGCTTCTTAGTGCTGTACTTTAACGAACTGCACCACCAGGGAGGGCCCTCTTCTGAATTATTTTGCAGCTTAGATCATGTTTCTCCAAACAAATATCTTTCCTTTACTTTTTTATTTATTTGCATGTATTCATCAGAGTCCTACAACCCCTATCTGTACAGGGCCACATTTTCTCAATTATCAAGAATACTGGACTATGTCCAAGGCTACGCATGCTCTTGTCATTCCTTTTGGATTTTCTTTTCCCTGCAAGTTTCCAAATCACCTGTCTTCTTTCTTAAATGGTCAAGTTTAAAAAAATATTTTTATTCTTTGATAACTGATGTTTTTTGATCCACCTTCCTAAAATATGTATGCCTTAGACTCTGATACTTCAATTAACATTATTCTTCCAATGGTTGAGTATTTTCCAGATTCAATGACCTTTTCCCAACTTTAGAATCTATTTCTGCTATGCTGTGCTGTGCTGTGCTATAGTAATCAAACTCTGAACGTTGGAGATTTAAAAAATCTTTTTCTCATATATGAAAAACAAAGCAGATTTATATTACTGGTTCTATTGCTCTCTTGACTAATTCTTCAAGCACTGATTCAAGAGTTCAGATAATTTTTCTATTCCATGGTTTCTCCATCTTCAGAAATACATTAAATATGTGCATAGTACCATCCAGCTGAATTTGGGTGGGGCAAAGGCAGGAGAAGATAGGAAATGTTTAAAGTCAGTACAGTGCTTAGTTGGTCTGGGCTTATCACTTTTGCTCTAGTAGGAAGAAGTGGGCTCATGACGCCATGGTTATTGCAAGGGGACTGGAAATCCAGTTGTCTGTGTTCCTAGAAAACGGAAAAGCAGTGACTGGCATAGTGTTTGCTTCAAAGCACTTTCAGAGTATCTTTTACATAGCTTTTACATAATTGTAATTGTGGTGCATTATCTATTTCTCCCTGTATTTTATAAATTCTTGAAGGTAAGAAACAAACAAAAAAAAATCAAAAACAGTCATATTCTAGTCAGAGTAAAGGATTATTAGACATTTTTTATTATATTATATTTAAAGATACAACTTGTCAGTATTGCTTAGACTTCATCTGCCTTTACTTCTTGGTTCCTTTTCAGCATTCTGAATTTCTGTGTACTGTTTAGTTCTCTTAATAGCCATATATTTCCTCTCCATAAAGATAACATGTCTTTGGTATATATCAATAGGTTACTTTTCATCTATCACTGTATCCAACTGCTGCATTATTTTAAATCACTCATATATATCTAATTTCTTATTCCCTGCGCTGTATCCCCAACCACCAATCTGATAATTGACAATACGCCCTAAATATTCTTCTTCTGCTTAATACTCTGCACACTGGGTAGCCTCCATCAACACAATGGAATTTTTAGGGTAACAGGTGACATGTGAACTTTGGCTGCTTATACCATGGGGTGGTGGGTGGGTATCCTTATGAGGAGGGAGGCAGTGGCAGGGATGAGGAGGTCATGGTGCCATAGCAGTGCTAATAAGGGATAAGGAGGGACAGAAGATCAGGGAAGATGTGATGTTAGGATCAGTAGGGAATCAGCACACGCATTCTGTTTCTAGCATGTGAGCTCTGAGTTTATTCCCAACCCAAGGACATATCTGGAGGACTGAGGGGAGCAGTGCAATGAGCCTCAGCACCATGGGCTTCCTGTGAGGCCAGGTGTCTAGGAGGCAATAAAGTGCTTGGAGGCCAGACATCACAAGCTCCTGGCAGCAGAAGGCCTGCTTGCAGCTCAACTGTCTTTGCCCAACTCACTAAAAGAAGCCAGTTGGAAATGAAATGTAAGGCAGTTTCTTTAGGGCGTTAACCTCTTGTCCACGTTGCTGGATGTTTGATTAAGGCACATCTTAAAGATTTAATCCCTGTCTCTACTTCTTTGGCATTTGGTGGTAATAGGTGACTTGAACCCTGATCTTCCTGTTACAATGTGAGCTGTGAGAGAAGTAGCCCTGGGCAGCCCAGCCACCAGGTTGTGGGCTGAAATTAGTCCTTTAATAACATTTTCATTCATGTCTATGCCTAAATGAATAAATTCATTTCAAATATATAACATTAGCCTCTTCAATGTTATTTCTGTTGGAATAGTCTAGAACTTTAGAAAATAATTTTATTTAAATGTTTTACATATTATGTTAGACAACTTCTTTAATAATTGACATTACATTGTATAACTATTCTTACAAAAAGAATTTCACTTAAATGTCATTTGTTTAAGTCTCATTGTCAACTCCCACACCTTCTGTATTCATATTCTTCAACCAGAGTTCTTCATAATAATATCTCATTTGACAATCATTTATCTCCAAAGATCATATAGATGTTTCATGTTTAGTTTTCTTTATATTTTGTTGCTTTAAATATAGAAAAATATTGCCTTGATGTGCTTTTGTGCTTCATATATGCAAAATATTTTTTCATTACATTAATATTTTTCTCCTTAATTTTCTATAATAATTATATTATTTCCTTATGACATTTTATACAATAGAATCATTCTTATGCTGTCTTAATTTTTTTTACATTTTAGATGTCATTTTTAAAACTTTAGTTTTTCATTTTCTTTCCTGCTTGAAATATATATTTTGAAATGTTTATTTACATATTTCTGTAGTTTAACATAGCTGTGCCAATAAGAATGAAGAAAGACATTGTATTTCTTATCATAACATAGTTATTATGAAACATACTCTACTCTTTGCCAACATGATTTAAAAATTTACTCTCTTAATAGTGAAATTATTTATTGAGCCAATGAAAACTTCCCAAATCAGAGTTATCAGTCTTAATATAACTCCCTTCTCTTTTCCATCTCTTAATTAGAAAGTCTTTTTAAAGCAAGTATCAAAACACAATGAAAATGTTCTTTGTAGTAACTAAAAAGGGTTATTATAAAGGAAGGAAGAAGAATTCATTAGAATCTACTATTCAGCAATTAACAAATTATAAAATGTTCCGACTTAGAGTGAACATTGATTAATCTAAGTCTTTAGATATGTCACCCTCAAAACAATCTGACAGAACAATGCTACTAGTACTGAAAAGCTTAAACAAAGTGAGATTCTGTAATATATTCAAAGAAACAGTAAAAAAGATGAAGTAACAAGATAAAGGTTCAAATTCAAGGAGTCTAGCTCCACTTTGCTGTGTTTAAAAAAAAAAGGATTTTTATTTTTTTTCAGTAGAAATTACAATGATAAAACTAGGTGTGTGCCAACTGTATATTCATTAACTCAAACTAGGTGTTTTTTTTTTTTTTTTTGTCCCCTGTGACTTCCTAAGATCTGATTTAACATCACTTTTAAGAAAGATTTCAGAAAACTGAACTTTTATTGCAACTTTATTCATAATCAACAAAAACTTACAACAACCCATTATTCCTCAAAAGGGGAAAGGATATATATACATTATAATGTATTCCACAAAAAGAAATACCATGATAGTCAAAAAGAACAAATTATCGATCCTCACAACATAGATCAACATAGATATATCTCACATACACTATCCTAAATGAAAGAAGCCAGATGCAGGAGACTTTAGGTTCCACTTAAAAAGGTAAAGAAAATGAGTCAGTAAATGGATCCACAGTTGTGAGGAACTGGGAGACAGAGTACTAGAAGCCAAAAACAGGCAACATGAAGAAATGTTAGTGCTGTATGATTGATAGAAAAAATAATTAAGCATTTCATAAAGTATGTTCAATTTCAATAGAATATAATTATGAGTTAAGGAAAAGCACTTATTTAGAATGCACTTTAGAATACTTTATAATCATTGCTAGATCTCAGAACAGATTGGTTGAAAATTGTTACCATCAATAGTGCATTTTCTTTCTTTCTTTTTTTATTTATTCATACAGAACTGGGGTACAGGACAGAGATGCAGAGGGTGAGAGGATTCACAGAGTGGGGAGCAGAACAGACAGTCAACGAAGTACACTGCTGAGGGGAGCAGCGGGCGGGTCAGGAGAAGTCTGCCTCGCCATGTGGATCTCCTCCGGGGCAGGCGGGGATAGAACTCAAGCAGAAGTGGCTTAAGCTTCTTAGTGCAGTGCTTTAACCTGCTGCGCCACCAGGAAGGGCACCAATGTACATTTTCTAAGGGTTTTTTTGACCAACAACAACAACAAAAAAACTTACTTTAACAACAAAACAAAACCCTATATTCAGTACCTCAATGACTAGCAAATTAGTCTAACTCTGGATCTGAATTTGTAATATTTGAATTGTAGTAATGCTCTTGAGACTAGAGTGAAACTCTGTCAAGTGTGGAGTGCAGTGACCCACATCGAAGCAAATATTGACTAAATGTTTCCCATAGCTGGTAACTATTAATATGTATTCACCATAGTTTCTGAGATACAATATATGCTAATACTTGATGACTATTATTACTAACCCTAAATGATTAGTAAACAATGTAATGATGATAAAAATCTATTTGTACCTAACGTGGACTTTAGTAAGATACTAGCAATTTCCCTCATTTCATAGAAGTGCTTATTAAGACTTGGGGATTTGAAGTAATGTGCCAAAGTTTACTCAAACAGGATTTAGAACATAACTTGTTTAATTTCTAGACAGGCCCCCATTCTGCTAAATCATATTGGTTTCTTAATGGGTGAGACTATATTTTTAGCTTAGAGACTATACAACATCATTTCATATTTTCTATAGTGATATTTGGCTCATAAATGACATACAATTCATGTTGAATTCAACTGATCTAATTATAAATAAATTCATGATGCATCAATTTATTAATCCAGATTGACTAACTCCTAATTGTGGTAGAGTTTTATCTAACAGCTGGTTGTGGTAGATATGAAACACATAAATTTCAATAGGAAGCAGCAGATAGAACAAGTGCAATATCTGGAAACATGGGAAGTCACATGCATGTGATGGATTGGTTTATAAATACTGGTATTGTAATGATATGATTGATTGAGAGGTGAGAGCATTTAGACAGGAGTGACTTAAGTTATCAATTAAAAAACTATCACAGGCCTTCCCTGCTGGCACAGCACTAAGAAGCTAAAGCCACTTCGGCATGAGTTTGATCCCCAGCCCTGGAGGTAACCCACCTGGTGCAGCAGACCACTCCTGACCCACCCGATGCTCCCCTCAGCAGTGTACTTGGTTGATCTGCCTGTTTTGCCTCTCACCACCCCTGAACCACTGGCCTATACCTCATTTCTGTATGTATAAATAAATGAATCTTTAAAAAAAAATCACTTGCTCATGAAAATACTGATAAGCAGATTTTCAACAAAGATAAAAACTGAGCTGAACCTAGAGATCAAATCCAAATTAAAGTTAACTGGTGACTCTGATAACACATCTCTACTGAGCCACTTTTCATATTCTTACATTGTGTGAGGTACATGCTGAACTCTTTTGCACACTTAAAACAGTTATTTGCATTTTAATTGTTAATTTGAAGCAGACTTTGATAACTTCTGAAGATGCTATATTGTCATAAATATTTCATAATTCTTTTTCAAAAATTGAATGTAACATATATTCAAATGACTGTGACTAAGTTTCAGATAACGAGAAGAAAAGTATCGAGTATTGGCTTAGAAAATCATTTTTCTTCAAAAAAAGTCAAAATGCATTAGATAGTATACTGTAAGCACCATGGATTTAAACAGATATTATAGCCAAGAAGGAAAATGGAGGCTTCTTTCTATCAGAAAGGTAAAGTCCTAGGAGAGAATATTAAAAAAAAGTCACTGTTGCATCTGTATTTATTTAAAACAATAGGATAAATCAAACAATGGGTAAGCTAAAATTATTCAATAACTACTTTGATTTTTTTTGTAAAATAGAAAAAAATTAATTTTACATATTCAAAATTATATGGTGGACACTATGTTGAAGATGCCTAATAATTTTAGCACATTTAATAGAACCAAAAGACAATTAAGTGAATTTTCTTATTGTAACACCTTTTTTAAAAAGTCCCATGTCTTTGGTACCACTGATTATACAGAGAGCTTTTAATTAGTAAAGTTACCAGCATGTATTTCAGTGAGTCCTTCAGTTCTGTTTTAGGTGCATCTAATAAGATGGGAGTCCAAATTTATGAACAAAATTTATAATGCAGTTTGAAATTTTTTAAATACACATAGTAAGATGCTCTGAACATAATAGTAAGTGCTTGCAAAATTTTGTAATTTTCTCTTTATATTTTACAAGTGAAATGTTTTGTTTCTAAAATAAAAGATTCAGAATCTTTAATTTGGTCCAGAATCCTAAATGTGTCCAAGTTGTATGATTCTTCAAATAAATGACTATTTGTAAAAAAATAAAAATAACATGATGCTTATCCTATCAAATACACATAGACGCACAATCAGAAAATCTCTTTGAATTTGACCTACTATACATATTATATATAATTGACTTAAATTTATTTATAAATATCTACTTTTCAATATATTCAGATGACTTAAAGATTCAGATACAACAATTAAATGGTTTCCTCATTGTTGAAGTTTAAATGCCATTACTAGAAGTCATAACTCATAACTAATAATTATAAATAAATACATAAATAGTAACAAACTCATCTCTGTTTTTTATTCCTGACTTACTCATACACACAGACCTACCTATAGATAAACAATACTTAACCAGACACACCACAGAGATATACTTATAGAAACACACACAAGCTAACATAGTCATACGTTCCTATTAAGAAAAATTAATATTTAAAAAGAAAAAAAGAGTTCACAGTTTTCTATAAAGTTCTTTAGCTGTTTTCACCCATGAGGCAGTTAGGGTAGAATAATTTGAAAATCTAAGCATTGACATTCTCAAGTCACAAACTCACCATATTACCTGTTTTAAAAAGAAAGCAAAATTCAGTCTCAAAATGGGAAGTGTCATACACCACTCACCTTTTGGAATAAACATGATCTCCTTTGCAGTTAGGCCCTCTGATATATATTTTGATTCCCATTTTATTTTTTTAAAGATTTATCTTATTTTATACATACAGGAGTTGGGGCATAGGCCAGAAATAAGTGTGTGTGTGTTAAAGAAGATTCACCAGAGACAGAGTGGGGAGAAGAACAGGTGTATCTACTGAAATAGAAAGCAGAGAGAAGCAGCAGGTGAGACAGAGAAAAAGCAGATGTGACAGGAGAGGTCTGCTATGCCATGTGGGTCACCGCCCTGGCTGGGGATTGAACTTGTACTGCAGTGGTTGTGGATGGCTTCATGGTGCTGAGATGTAACCCCTGTGTCATCAGGGAAGCCCTGATTTAAAACTATGAATAAGGGAACTTACATTTATAAAAATATGGGATATCTGAGTTTGAGTTCTTAAGAGTATAAAGAAATTATAACTATGTTCTCCAAAATATTAATTATATTAGGGCTGAGTTTCTTCTCTGGAGACATTCAAGCAGAAACTGCACAACTACTATTCCCGAGCCTCTCAAAAGTGATTAATACACAAGGCAATCAGTCAAATGAGATGCCTTCTCAGATAACTTCAACTCTGAGTTTGTGTAATTCTACCAAATTCTCTTTACTTTAACAATCAGTGATATTTAATCAGAGTGTTAACTAGGATATTCATAAGGGACTATATTTATCACTTTCAGAAATACAAGAATTAGAGAAATAAAACAAACTAAATAACTTGAAAGGTATATAATTTGAAACTTTCAATAAATTGAAAGGGTCTTCTAAAATAATTATACTGCTTATATTGTTTAAGGACAAGGAGGGGTTATTTATAGGTACTTATTAAAATGAAGAGGAGACATGAATGATTAATTAACCTCTCTATTTACTCTGAATTATCTAATTGAAGCTAAAGTAAATTTTTGGATTTGACCATTTATGTTTTTCAAGATTATAGTTTCCAAGTGAACAGCCTATTGAATTATTTGGTAACAATTAAAAATTTGAAGAAAATGTTCATATTTTTAGTCCTTTTTTCATGTAGAGGAATGTATGAGTCTCTATTATGATCAGAGTAAGCAAAGTACTTATACTGCCAATACCTTCCAATAATTAATTAATAAGGAAAGATCCTTCAGCTTTTGAAACTCCAAAAATTTGTATGGGTCAGGTAAAGAAGTGGTTTTGAGAAAAGTACAATTAAGGAAATCTCTGATTGCCTGAGGTGAAGCTAAGGAAGTAGATTTTTTTTTTTAAGAGAAAGAAGAAACAGAGAGCATTAAAGAGAATTAAATTGGGTTTTTAATAGGATTACTGCAATATTCTCAAGTTCAAAATATTATGAGCCTTCTGTTTTCAAAGTTACTAGTTTACAAAAGACATGTTGTGTAAGCAATCCATCTTATCTGCAACCATGCACACCTTTTTAATTAATAAAGTAGATTCATTTTTACGAATATCCAAGTAAGGAAAATTACAAAAATAAATCATTTAATTCTATATAAAAAGCTAAAATTCACTACATGCATAAATTCAAAAGAAGTTTTAGAGAATATACTGTTAAACACAGCATTGATTTATCGCTACTCTGCCATTCCTTAGAAAAGCACTTAGAGCAAAATAAATATCACCCCAATTTTCTTTCCATAGGATTCAAATGACAATCTTAATCAACTTTTTTTTTATTCTTACATATTCTTACATATTCAGTATAATGTAACTCTCATATTATTTACTTGAAGGAACATGCTTTTTCAATTGTACTTATGATAATTCTTACACGTATTTTAACTCTTCAGGCAAACAGCAAACTGTGAAAACTCATAAACTGTTTAGGAAACTCATTCTGTTTCCTAAATATTCTTCCAAATTCCCACAATATTGTTTTACTATCAGTCCACATAGCTGCTTTACTAAACCAAAAATAATCCCATACTTCATCATTTTCAAAAATAATCTTCAGTTAACTATACAAATTATGTCTCTAGACAGCAGTTTTGCATGTGCATTAGATTTATTAGTGGGTGATAAATACTGTATTTTTGCCATTATAGCTAAAAAAAAACAAAGAAAAATTAATCCCTCTTAAAATGATAACTTTTAAATTCAAGAGCCATTTCATTTCATCTCTTCATAGCACCCATCATTGTATATTAAATTGTTAATGAATTTAATTAGACAATGGTTATAGAGCATTAATTAAATGGCATTGAGACTTTAAAGTGACTAGTATATATGGTTTATATACCTTTCAAAATTTTAAATTCATTATAATTTCCTAATTCTTGTGTTTTTCTAAGAATATACTAGTTAACATTGGGAAACTTTGGTGTGTTTTGAAATGGGACTCTTTAGAGACTGACGGAGATTGTACATTTAACAGCCCATCTTGATTTTTCATGTATGCTCAACAACAGCTATCATGGTGATATTTAGTAAAAGCTTCCACGGATTTTAACGTTTAGAACCCAGAATATGGCTTCACTCTCTCCGCCCTATGCCACCCATTTTCCTCACCCCATCTCTTTCAGTTTTCAAACTAGTACTATAAGCATATGCTAATTTAAAAATGGACTTGTACACTCTATGCCATTTAGTCAGTTGGGTAGAAGATATAAAGACAATAGATCTCTAATTTGATAATAGAAGTCTCCTATTTATATTTTAATACACAATATTTCTTCCTATCATTTAAACATTATGTGTATGTATATACTGTAAAATAAAATCATGACCACACTATGTATAAAGTTTTATGCACTGTTTCCTCCCACAAAATACTATGGAAAAGATAGTTTCTCATATTATAATTAGCTTTCCTCCAAATCATATTTTATCAGTATAGATGCCATTTTTTCTAGAAACTTGGTATGTTTGCTATCACTCTAATAGTACCACAGAGATTTCCTAGCAGATCAATCTTTTTGAGCTTCTCTGCATATCTCCCTTGAATAATTGCTAGAAGTGCAATTATCACACTAAAAATGTGAATAATTTGTGGCTCATTATCGATGCTATCAAATTCTTTCTGAAAATACCTTTGTGATTTAGGCTTCAACAACTACATGCCAATGTTTATTTTTATTTTTTGTTGTTTGATACCAAAACACATCGAAATTATACTTTTGCATTTATATAAATAATCTGTCCATCACTGAAAATTTAATAGTCCCATATGTTCATAGTAACACTAATTGCACATTGTATACCAGATGTCCTTGACCTATCTTAATATAGCACACATACAAATATGGATTTGTGAATGTAAATATACTACACACCCTAAAGTCCAAAATAGGAGTTTTCCACACAAACAAGAAATGTTCAGGATTTTTATTCCATGATATGCTTCATTTATAAATTAACTTTGAACTTGATATTATTAAAGTATATTCCAAATATAATTTATTGGACAATTTCCTTACACCTGCAAATGAAATGCAAATATTATTATATATTGATTATTTGATTATAATTCCAGTGGTCTCCTCAAGCAGAAAATCCCTCTCTTTGTACAGCATACTCTGTCAGTAACAGAGGTCTGTAAATCTAAAATGATCACTATATCAATGAGAAATTACGAGCAGAAATGCCTGGTTTATCCTTAACAATTTGAAAATAAGCTTTTATTTTTCTGAACTTAATAGTCACATAAAATGCAAATTCAAACTGGGGTACAGGCCAGAGGCTCAGGGGCAGTGAGAGGCTTCACCAGAGACAGAGTGGGGAGCAGAACAGGCAGATCGAGGAAGAACACTGCTGAGGGGAGCAGTGGGCGGGTCAGGAGAGGTCTGCCGGGCCATGTGGTCACCTCAGGGGCAGGCGGGAATCGAACTCATGCGGAAGTGGCTTTAGATTCTCAGTGCTGTGTTTTAACCCACTGCGCCACCAGGGAGGGCCGCAAACTGTATTTTAAGATCAGTGTTGATAATTATTGAGTTCATAGCATCATTTGAGAAGGTTTTGATTTTAAGTTCTGATAGTATTTTATGACTTATTTCATAGGGTCTTTAGAGGATATATATATGGCTGCATTGTACCTGTTGATTGAAAAACTGATTCACTTATCCATATATGTAGAGTTATAGAACAATTTGACTATATTAGTCAGCTTTAATTCAGATTTTTAAAGTAACATTTTTTTTTTAAATTTTACATCTGCATAACAGGAAACCAAATCACAAGAAGCAAAGAGCAAGCTTGATATCTCCTTCTAGATCCTATGTGTATACCTATATAACTAAGCACCCACTTTTATGTAATTAAGATCATATAGTTTTGTAGCCTTTTCACACACCATGAATGTTTACTATTTTAAAGATCCAAAACTATTTTGACAATGAAGAACACAAACCACCTCAATCAGGAGGTGGGGGGTGGGGAGGGAGGAGGTGAAGGTAATCACTTTTCTTAGAAACCAAATCAAAAAGACAAAAATGGCAACATGCCGCTAAATAAATGGCATTTATGATTAAAATACTGCAGTCCCTTCCATATGATCCAGCAATTCCACTCCTAGGTATCTACCCAAAGGACACAAAAGCATTAATTCAAAAGGACACCTGCACCCCTATGTTTATTGCTGTACAATTTACAATAGTGAAAATGTGGAATCAACCCAGATGACTCAAAGTACATAACATGTTCAAGAAGATGTGGTACATATAGACACAGCAATCAAAAAAGTTAAACTCATGCCATTTTTGGCAACATGGATGGAGCTGGAAGGGATCATACTTAGTGAAATAAGCCAGAAAGAAAAAGTAAAACACTCATAGGAGGAGTGGAAGATATAAAAAAAATTGTTATATACTAGAAACAAAAATCAGCAAACAACTAAAACTAGAGACATTCTATAGGGGTGAGAGGGGAATAGGATCAAAACTGGGGTGGGAAGAGAACATGGGACTATGTTGATAGCACTGGGGTGATTTGGTGGTGGGAAGTCCACAGGGATTACAACTGAGATGAAAAAAGGTACAAAATGATGAATGATATAATATACATACATATATATATATATAATTTTAAAAAGAGAGAGACATAAAATAACAGGATATATTAATAATCCACTCTATCCTGTTAGAATATAGTTAAATGTATGCTCAGTGAACTATCTAATAGTTTCACATAGAATGGACAAGTGATGTGACACACAGATGGTGAGCATTACATGCAAATATGAACACATTTGCATAGTTTCCTTTCCTCTATATTTCCATCTCCTTCTGTTGTCAATTTAATGAACAAGTCTTGACATTACTCAGAGATGGTTAGTAAGATGACCTCCAAGATGTTTCTTTTCTATAACAACAAGTGTATTTCTAAACTGGATAATTCACTAGCTCTACTTTTATCACACATTGTCAACTACAGATATCTAAAAAGCTTAGATGTTGCAAAATAATGAATCTTGTCCAAAGTGGACACAGTTGCTATCCAAAAACACCCCTGTAGATCCATGGTGATAACTTCAAACTGTCTTTGTCTTTTAGATGAATTTTTTTTAATTTTATAATTTATGTATTTTTCTCACATGATGTTCCTTCTTCAGATGCAGATCCTGAAGTTCTCCCACCTCTATAGCACTGGTGAAGCATCACCATAATCCCTTGTGCTCTTCCCTCCCAATTTGACCCCCTTCTTCCTTCTTTGTTCTTTGTCTGAAGTCTAAGATCACTTTGCAAGTTTGTCTTTTGCCTGACCCTTTGTTCTGTTTTCCTGGGCTCCACCTAAAGTGAGACAATTTGGTATTTTTCTTTTTCCCATCTGACTTATTTTGCTTAACACATGGATCACTGAGAGGTGATTTAAAAATTTCCTTTCCGAAAGTTCTTTTCAAAATACAAACTTTAAAGGAGTTTTAACACAAAGCATACAAAATATGTTAGTACTTTAACTCTGTTTTTTTTTTTCCATACATTGGCAATCTGGTTAATATCTAGAACCTAGGTATTATAAAAATTAGGACCCATTTGTTGAGTATATATACAACATACACAGTAAGTTTAAGTGAAATGCATGTAGCATGTAGGGTAATAGATAAACTAGTATTGTCTCTTCCCTCAACCCAGTGAACAAATTCAGAGAATATACTGTTCAGAGAGGTGATTTCACTATTCTACTTCTAAAGGTAATTATTTCCATCAATTTCTTTTCTTTTTTATTATTATTTTTTTATTTTACTTTTATTATTATTTTTAAAAAGATTTATTTATTTGTTCATACAGAACTGGGGTACAGGCCAGAGGCTCAGGGGCGGTGAGAGGCTTCACCAGAGACAGAGTGGGGAGCAGAACAGACAGATCGACAAAGTACACTGCTGAGGGGAACAGCAGGCGGGTCAGGAGAGGTCTGCCGCGCCATGTGGTCACCTGAGGGGCAGGCGGGAATCGAACTCATGTGGAAGTGGCTTTAGCTTCTCAGTGCTGTGCTTTAACCCATTGTGCCACCAGGGAGGGCCAATTATTATTATTATTTTTAAAAAAGTTGTCTACAGGCGGGCCCTCCCTGATGGTACAGCAGGTTGGAGGACAGAACTGAGAGGCTCAAGCCACTTCAGCATGAAGTATATTCTCTGCACCCCAGAGGTGACCCACATGGCACAGCAGACGTCTCCTGACCCACCCACTGTTCCCCTCAGCAAGGTACTTCATCAGTTGGCCTGTTCTGCTCCCCACTCTGTCTCTGGTGAATCCTCGCACTGCCCCTTTACCTCTGGCCTGTGCCTCAGTTCTGTATGCATGAATAAAATAAATCTTAAAAAAAAAAGCTATCTACAAGCAACATTATTTTATACTTTTAAATACAGAAAGCAAGTCTAAATATCTAGTGACTAGATATTTAGTAACAACTTTGTTTGCACTATGTACACAACGCTATTATATAAAATTAGACACATACAGATAAGAATGGTTATAATCTGAGGTATCTTCTAAATATGACCCTTTTGTCCTTAACTATCATTCCCTCCCAAACTTCCTTTTCTCCACTACCAAGCCAATGGACAAGTACAGCCATGTGTAACATTTACAGGTGTTTATCCAAATGTCACTTACAGAAGACAAGCTTTCCTATGAATGTCAACATAAATGTGAAAAATGTGCTATTTTTTCTACTTTGGCACATATAGCAACCTCTTTAACATCAAGACAAAGGGCACATAACATACAAAAAATATTTCAAAAATTGTCCAAGTATGAATGCATTAATCTTACCACTTGCAATTGTTTCTCCCCCATCTCCTCCAAAGCACTGAGCAAACATAAACAATAGCACATTTTTCTGGGAGGTGGCTTAATAATTCCATCCCCAAAAGACAGTAATTACTATGAATCTTGGTCAAAAGATATCCACAAAATGATATTCTGCTACCTGTACATTTAACATACATTAGACAATTCTAAACATCTAGATGGACTAGATGTTTCAAATAAGAACTTCAGTTGCCACTCTACTGTCTGGCTTTTTCTTGGGGTAAATATTAAAGTGATGACTTCCATTATCATATAGAAAACACAAATCCTACAATCAGAACTATTGCAGAGGTATTATAAGAGAGCAATTCTAGTCTAATAAATCAAATAGTAGAGTTTAGGGAATTTGAAATTCCCTCATGTTATATAATGCTGAAATATTTTTATGTACTTATTCACTACAAGCTCACTTTCTTTGGCAAGGTGTCTGTTTAAATCTTACGCTCATTTTTAAAAACAGGTCTTTATTATTTTGCATGATTTTGTTTGTATTAGCTACATGTCATTTTTCAGATATGTTTTTTGCATTTTTTTTAATAATACTTGTCTTCTTAGCAATGTCTTTTGCTAACTTTAAAGAAGTCCAAATTAGTAGTATTCATTTCATGGTGTTTTGGTGTATTTAAAGAATCTTTGCTAAAATGTTTTTCTATGCTATCTTCTAGAATTTTTTTTTTAATTTTGCATGTGACATTCAGGCCTATGATCTAATTAGTTTATGTTTGTAATAGTATCTAGATTATTTTTTTAAAGATGTATTTATGTATGTATACAGAACTGGGGTATAGGTCAGAGGTGCAGGGTGGTGAGAGGATTAACCAGAGACAGAGTGTAGAGAAGAGCCAGCAGATGAACAAAATACACTGCTGAGGGGAGCAGGGGGTGAGACAGAAGAGGTCTGCTGTGGGGCCAGGTATCGAAATGGCACTGAAGTGGCTGCGGCTAGCTTGCGGTGCTATGTCCTAACTCATTGTGCCACCAGGGAAGATCAAAAAGTAACTAGATTCTTTTCCTTTTCTATTTTTTTTCTTTCATTTTCACTGACTGGTCAGTTGTTCTAGTATACTCTATTATGATGGTCCTTTCTCTCTTGAACTGCCTTGCTCTGATAAACCCTGTGTCAGCCAAAGTTTGGCAAGAGTTTCTTTCAGGCCTGGCTTTTGATAGGGAGAACATAATCTGTAAGTGCACTTTACCTTTCCCATTTTCTGTGCACAGACACCAGGGATTATTCTGCAACACACACCTTGAGAACCTGGCTGGATTCCTGGCGGCAGAATTCAGGAACCTTCTAAGACTGGGTTCCCTGCAATAACAAATTCCATCTTGTCTACACTGAGCCTTTAGCAACTCATACATAACAAGTTAGTGTTTCTATGGGCACTGTCTCTTCAAGAGGAGAGTTTCTGTTCCTGAACTTTTGGCAAGCTATGATCCTCAGTACTTCATCTGTCTTTTCACTTTTAAGCAACTTACTCTGTGACCTCAATATTCTGGTGAATCTTAGAATTGCAATTTTAAAAATTATCTGGCTTTTTTCTTGTTGTAAAGATGAAAGTGATGACTTCAAGCTTATTATCTGTCAGATGGGAACCTAGAAGTCGGTTTTACTTTTTATCATAGACTTGACAATCATTTTCAAGTAACCTTACATAAATCAAAATAGTTGCTTTAAATTGTTGTATACAGCAAAGAATACTGAACAAGGTCAAATTTTCAAAATAGCTTTCTATAATATGTTTAGATACAGTCAGTATATGATTTTCAAATTGAGCCCTATCTGATGGTAAACAAAATTTGCACATATTCACTGTGGACTCTCAAAAGGCAACTGATTCACAGCATGACTCATCCCCACATAAATTTATTTGAGAAATAAAATGAAAGAACAGCACATAGAAGCAGAGTATATAACTTGTAGAATGTTTTGGTTCTAGACTTTTATTTCAGGTACATCAGGAAGTACAATTGATTAGACACAAACCCCAAACTGGGCAATTTTTTCATTCACCAGACCAGATTTTGCACATCTAAAGCAGCAGTTTTTTTCAGTGACAGAAGTATCTGGAAGAATAGTGGCAACTAACTCTGTTTTATGAGCCATTTATTCTCAAGAGGCAGAAAGGAAGATCAGAGCCATGCATAACACATTCTCACTCCCATACTCACTAACCAAGTGTCACTTCACAATCTTTTGGGACAAAGTGAGGGATGATTCAGGGAGAGGTCAGGAGTGCACTTAGAGAAAAACATGTCTTATAGAAACTAGAAGAGAGGAAGTGATTCTACTCTAATAACAGAGGTTAGTAGCTGCCAACATTACTGAGCTTGTATTAGGCCAATGCCCACAGAGTGTTCCAAAGAGAATTAGGGGAGATGTGGATGTGCAACTCAGTTTTTCTTACCATTTAAATAAAGCACTCAACCTACTAGTCTGCAAACAAATGCAGATTTTGTTTAGCGATTCCCTACAATGTTGCTTTTTCTTTATTTCTTAATTTCTGCCAAAAATTTTTAATGAGATTTCACCTACAGTGGAGATATATATATAGTTCCTCACAAATCCATAGATGGCAACATTGGATGCTATTTCCAACTGGCAATAGTTGTCTACACTGGAGTAACAGCTGTTCTCATTAGATAATGTGAGCACTCTTCATTTAGCCAGTTTTCAACAATTATCCAATTGTGACTGTAATGCTCTTATGCAGGATCTGCCTTGTTCGTTTATGTATCTGTCCTCGATAGGCATTTAGCCTTAGAATCACTGCTTTACAGAGAACCAATCTTAATCACATTTTATTAGTTCTATTTTGTCTACAGGTAACATATCCATTATTTTTAAGTTATAAGCTCAGAATACCCTAAACTGCGTTTCTTTCAATCAGAAAAACTTCCTTCCCCTAATCTTATATTTTTGATCAACCCTCTTCCAGTCTCCTGGATTCATGTTTATAACTGGTATTTAAATCTGTGAGTCAGCTTCATTGGAATAACTAGAACCAGACTGTTCAGAGATGAAGGGTTCCATTTTACAGAAAGTCCTAGGAATATCTTAAGCCCTCTGCCTAGACTTGATGTGCAAATCCAAACCATATTTATTTATGCTGCAGTGTTTTATTGCTATTCCCACAATAGAGTCAGAACAGTAGCTATAAGTTAAAAACCAACAAACAAACAAACAAACAAACAAAAACTGATTGTATGGCCCAACTAGGGTTGTCAACACATGATGGGAAGCCAGAGAAATAAAGCAGATGAAATTAACAAAAAAATAATACTTTCTTATAAATAGGAAGTTTTCATTAACATAAATGCACTGTGGCACTAGGGAAGTATGTTTGAATAAGGGCCTTTAGTTTTCATTATAACTGACATTCAGAAAAAGAGACAAGAGCAAACTTATCCATGAACAATATAAGATCATCTTAGAATAAAACTTTTAATCTTTTCTGCATTAGAAAAATGTCCTTATTTCTTTTCTTTTACAAGATAATGATTACTTAATCTTTACCGTTCCATAATGCTTAGTTTTACATTAGCAATAAAATGAAACTTACCTTTGGTTACTGAATTTCTTTAAAGCACCTATTAGACAACATTAGCATGAGTTTTCTCTGGTGCCCTTTGTTATAAAGCAGATGTGACTCAATAGAGGACACTGCAGAAGGGTGACTCACTGCAGAACGTGCTAATTCTGGAATTTTCTTGAGCTCTGCTTCTTTTTAAACACAAAAAGAGAAGAAAATGCCACTTAATAATGTTGGAACATAAAAATATTTTCCTATTTACCACGTTAAAAAGGCAAGACTTGAGTGAAGGTAGAGGCCATTTTCTATTCCTGTAAGACTGGTGATTTGCCCTACTGGCAAAAATCCCTAGAGAAAGACAACTAGTAAAAACCAGATGGGAGAGGGTCAGCATGCCCTGAGGCATGTTTGGGGGGCAAAGAGCACAACCCATATTGGCTAGGGAGCTAGAAAACCATGAATTGGTTTCTGTCTTTTATGGACCCAGGGATAGATGGGGGTTGAGAAGTACTAGGAGTTGAAAGGTACTAAAATTTCAGTCAGAATTCAGAAAAATTTTTCAGGACCTCCTTGTCCCTGCTATAAAGGAGGTCTTAATGGAGATATCTCAAGGGCCAGAGGCATTCTTCCTTCTATCTTCATATAAGGAGTCCTCTAACTGAAGGGCTAGTTTAGAATGTAGAAATGTGTGGGGTCATCCTTAATTGCAAGTCTCTCTAGAGACTGCAGAGTATAGTTCCCCAAATATGCTATGGAAAAGGCAATTTCCTCATTATTTTTTCAAATTAACTATATATAAATACTTTCTCCCCAGAATAAACCTCTATCTTCCCCTTTAAATAGACTTTTGTTCATTCCTCTATGTGTACATTAAATGTGTACATTCAAATCTTCAGTGTAATGTGTCCTTGAACTTGACCAGAGGTCTTTAAAAGAGGTCCCTGGTCTACACCCACACCCACTGCCATCCTATCATAAGAATCATATGGCCATCCTATAATAAGAATCCATGCTTGCCACAGTTTCAGAAAAAATCTAGTTTACCCAGAAATCCAGAATTTCCTGGCCAAAGATTTGTATAAGCTCAGATGCAGGAAGTAGCCGATGGATGGTATTTTGGATGGTTATAACTGATGAAGTTTAAACAGTGTAGGTTAGCACATCCATAGGTCTTTGCTGTGCTACATGGAGACTGGGGTAGGAAAAAAAAAAAAAAGAACTTCTAGAATTAGCGTCAGGACCCTTTTACTGTCCAATCAAGTTCCCACAAGAAATTTACAAGTTGAAAGAATTTAGATTCAGTCTTTGCTTTCTTTCAAAATTGTCTTGCAGGAGGAGTTTAAAATAGAGTTGTGTAAATTTAATTGGCATAATTTACAACTTTGAAATATTGAGACAAATAGTGTAGCGGACTCTTTTGTACTCTTGTCTGAGCCTTGCAGATATGAGGAAAGGTCATGTGTTTGCTAACATTTCTACAGTAGCTATTTTATCTGCAATCTTTAAATTGAACTGCTTTCTCCTGTATGGTTTGGTAATATTTTAGATCTAATCACATTTCTATATAGTGTATTATCATTTTTTATCTTCATGAGTTTTGCCTTCTTAGAGCTAACATGAGAGATTTTTTTTTTCATTGTTATCTGCTTTTCCTCTACATTGATAGCACCACATAGAAATTATGATTAACATAGCATTTACTTTTCTGAATCTTTTCCTGGAAAACTTCCTTAACTTTGCAGTGTTGTTAGCTTTACAACTTACCTTACATATTTTTTTCTACTCTTTTTAGAGTCTATGAACTTATCTATGAATATATATTTTGTTACTGGTATGAAAATATCATAGAATGATTCTTCTTAAATGTATTTTCAAGTTTACGTTCCTGTAATGTCAAAGTCTTCTTGGGCTCTGGTGGTGCGGGTTAAAACACAGCACAACACTATGAAGCTAGCTGCAGTAACTTCAGCACAAGTTCAATACCCAGTCACTGAAGTGATCAATATGGCACAGCAGACCTCTCCTGACCTGCCTGATGCTCCCCTCAGTAATGTACTTTGTCTATCTGCTTGTTCTTCTCCCCACTCTGTTTCTGG
>NW_004567112.1:42137077-42138265 GCF_000260355.1 Condylura cristata
CTTGTTCTGCTCACTGCTCAGTATCTGGCCTCTCCACCTCTGGCCTATACCCCAGCTCTGTATGCATAAATAAATAAATATTTATTAAAAAATTGAATAAAGGGCTCAAAAAAAAGGAAAAGAAAAACATTTAAAATAATTTAAAGTAGTGTAGTCGAAGAAAAAACGTCAGCAGGATAACATAATGATACCAATATTATATAAAAGATTCTGGTGGTGTGACTAGAAAGGGAAGAAAACTTAAAGAAAAAGTAAAAAATAATGATTCCTTGATTACTGGCAATGTTACAGTTTTCTTTAAAATATTAGTAACTGGACCTAAATAAGATTGATTAAATAGTAACTTGTCTTAAATGTTTTATCAAAGGCTATGTCTTGTGTTTTATGAAATGTTTGGGATCTATATTTCACATAGGAGGAATGTTTCATTTATAACCTAAGCCAAATACATATAAATCACGGTCGGAATTTATTGGGAGCAACCATATTGCAATTATGTAGGCATGCAGTTTAGTTGGCAGAGAAACAGGATGGTCACAAACTTCTCGGCAGAGTTTGAGAAACTGGACACCCAGTGTCTGTGGAACATGATTCACAGAGTTCCAGCTCCTGTCTATAGGGAGCATAAGGCCACTTCTTAGTTTAAGCATCCCCAGGGGCTCTTGCCAAATCCTGGAGACTTCAAGACCAGCAGGTCCATAAGCATCTCAAATTGTCTCAAACCCGATGGCTATGTTTATAACACTTTTCCAAGGCATATTATCAGGGCCATCTGTCAATTGTAATAGGTTTTCAGAGGGACCATACTCCAAATAAAAAGGAATAGAGAAACAACAACAGTACATCATTGAAGCTATAACACAGATGGAAAGGTGTTAGCTAACCTAGGAAAAGAAATAAATCTAATATTTTAGTTGATAGTGGGGAAAAAAAAAACAAAACCCAGTCACAAGATGGCTTATCTGCAGAACACTAGGAAGGTTCAATTGTGATGGGCACCAAATCGCTCTGGAAGTGCCAATGAAATTGAAAGCAATTAGCCTAGCAGATCTCTTTCTAACGGTTCACACAGCAAAGAAACAACCTATCTCATTCCAGCAGAAGACTGGCATTTTACACCCTGAGATAATGGACCTAGGAATGCAGGGCTAGAAGTGTGAAACATTTTAAGGTCATGTTCCAACTCAC
>NW_004567112.1:42139390-42140285 GCF_000260355.1 Condylura cristata
TTTTAGTGCTGTGCTCTGACCTGCTGCACCACCAGGGAGGGCCCAGTAGCTGCTATTCTTACTCTACTTCCTGGATATGTACACTAACACCATGATGCTGCAGATGTTAAATGTACATGGGAAGCACATAGTCCTGAGAATTACTGAGCGTTAAAACCCTGAGCTGTCTATTTCAAATATCACATAATAACTGTGGTGTGTGCAATCTCCATACAGCCTTAAAGTCTGTGGTCTAAAGCACAAGCATGACTGCAGTGTGCATTGTATATATGTTCATTTCTTATAATAAAGACATAGGTATATACAAAAGAAAAGTAAATCTTCAAAACCTAGAATTCTAAATAAATCACATATCAAGCGAAATAAAAGCAATTTTTAATTTACTGAGATTGGTATTATAACAAACTTTTAAAATTTTTGGTAGGCCATTAAGATATTTATTCTATGAAAATTTCTAGGAAAGCACAAACAAATCAGACCAAACTTCTATTCCTCCTTAGGACACAGAAATCACTCAAGAATGTGTTTTGTCTGTATTTCTGAGTATTATAGATTTGGAAGAAAGAAAACCAATTTAAAAGTGATTTTCTACAGTATACAAGTACTCAAAATGTTAAAAATATATATGTCACATAATAACAGCAAGTCTCTCACAACTCCCATGGTACTGGTAACATCCTGAAATTAAACTCCAATTCGGTGTGTACCCATGTGGATACTTCATGAGCTAGCTTCATATATCCAAATGAGAACTAGATTATTCAATGAACAGGACCAGAGGCAAACACTAGTTTGTTGGGAAGTAATGCAGAGCTCTGGGCTACACAGGGGATTTTGGACTTGAGGTTAAACAGCCAGATAGGTGCCTGAAATGAAAATGTTAAACAGACAGACA
>NW_004567112.1:42140515-42141308 GCF_000260355.1 Condylura cristata
CAAACGATTCCCTGGTTATGATTCAGAAAGCAAGGGATTCCATGCTGAAATGCGTCGGAAGCATATCATGGGCCAAAACGTTGCAGATTGCATGCGTTACTTAATGGAAAAAGACGAAGATGCTTCAAGAAACAATTCTCTCACTACATAAAGAACAACGTGACGCCAGACATGATGGAGGAGATGTATAGCAAAGCTCATGCTGCTATACATGAGAATCCCGTCTATAAGAATAAGCTAAAAAAGAAGTTAAAAAGAAGAGGTGGAACCATCCCAAAATGTCTCTTGCCCAGAAGAAAAATCGGGTAGCTCAGAAGAAGGCAAGCTTCTTCAGATTTCAGGAGTGGGCTGCTGAGAGCTAATACACCAAACCATTTTTTAATGGCGATTTTTAAGTAAAGACAATACAATAATAAAATTATTGATGAAGCATTTAAAAAAAATGGAATCTCTACAATACTAAGAAACTTTCCTATTTGTGATTAAATCTTACACAAAAGAGACTATTTAAATGACTATTTTTTGCATATGATAGTACAGAAAAAAAATAATCCTCATTCAGTCCTCTTGTGAAGAATTTAGACAACTGATTTGATTAGTCTAAAATAACATGTAGGTTTCTATATTCACTAAATAAAGTAATTTAAATATTCATAAACATCATGGGCCAGTTGATGAAGGTTAACTCTGAATTATGCCTCTGCATAATATCTTCCTAAACTTACAATCTGTCTTGCGTGTGCCCTATCTCACCTGTACTGATCTATAGTGTCTCTTCCTACTTACTTTACTT
>NW_004567112.1:42141888-42146689 GCF_000260355.1 Condylura cristata
ATATTGTTGAAATTAACACAATTTCATCTTTTTAAAAGCTGAGTAATAAACCATTGAGTAGATATGCTACAATTCCTCTCTCCAGTCTTTTTTTTTTGGGGGGGCATTTAGGTTGATTTCAGTTTTGCCTCATGTGAATGATGTTAACAGGAACATGAATATTGAATCTTTTCATATCAGTGTCTTCCTACTCTGAATAAATAACTGGAAGTGGTACTGCTGGATCATAATACTGCTTTCATTTTTTGTTTTTATTAACTTTTCTATCAATTTCCATAGGGGCCACACCAATTCATATTTCCACCTTCAGCGAATGTTTTTCTTTATCTCCAAGCATTGGTCAACATTTTCTTCCAGTCTTGTTGATCTAGGCGATTCTCACAAATGTAAGATGGTGTCTCATTGTGTTTTTGATTTGCATTTCCTTTATAATAAGTGATGTTGAGTATTTTCCCATGTGTCGATAGGTCATTTGTAACGTCTTCTTTGAAGAAGTTCCCAATTAGGCCTTGCTCATTTTTTTTTTTTGGATTACAGAATCCCTTACATACATCTGAAATTAATCTCTTGTTAGAAGTACGATGTGAAAATATCATTCAGTGCATACACTGCCTTTTAAGTTTGTGTTTCTTTAACACTATAAAAGCTTGTTAATTTATAACTTTTGCCTCACACCTACTCTTTCTCTTCTCCCCCTCTCCTCTCGTTTTTCTCTCCAAGTTTGTTAGTTCTATGGTTGTCATAGAAATAGCTGTCACAAGAGAAAATTCTGGAGAGACTGATTTTATTGGAAAGAAGTACCTTAAGACTGAGAAGTGAGTGGGAGAGTGAGGGGAATTGACAGAAGAAAAATAAAGTTTCTGCAGTAGAGTCTCAGGAGAACAAGAGACAAAAATGCAGGGTCTGAGATGTCAAAGAGAGGGCAAAGAAAGTGGATCAGAAAATGCTGCTAGACTTTGTTGTGAAGGTTTAATAAGCAGCATTAAAGTAGATATTTCTCCTGTAGTTAAAGGCAAACTAAGGTTAGGAATAAAATTTTGTCCAATATTTGCATACAGTTCCAAATTGCTCTGCAGCTAGGAATAGTCTTTTCTAAGTTGCTAGGGTCAGTTACCTCATGCTTTCTTTAGTGTATGGGTGTGCACTGTCAGGTTATCTGGCTCTGTTTATATTACATGCATTTTTACTGAGTAAACCCTATTTACCTGAATGAATTTTTCTGTTAGTTTATTATAGTGTCTGAGCAACTCCGCTATGTGATTCCTGTATCTGGAGGTGCTTTAAATACTACCGAGGCTAAATCTTTTTCATGACCAGTTATATATATTAGTTATATATATTATATTCTTCTGGTTGGGCCATTGAAGAAAAAAAAAATGCACTGGACAGGCTAAGATGATGGAAGCTAATTTTCTGATGTTACAGCAAGTTATTCATACCAACTCTGAATAGCTATTTCCCCACAGATAAAGAGCTGAGAAATTATTAAGAGCTAAGGTTGGAATGGAAGATCCTAGGCCATTGGTATACTCCTCAGCTGGCTTTACCCAAAGAAGAAATCAACTTTCTCTTATCTTCAAGACAGGAGGTAGTTTCAAAACTTAGAACAAGGCAAGCCCTTTGTTAGGTGCTTACACTCCCACAGCAAGCAGGACACAGAGTTATAATCTTCTTTGGTGCTGGTATTTAAAGAGATGACTCCTGAGTCATTGAGAAACATGATCTAGGGTTGTAGAACTGGGAAGAATTTAGAACATTATTCCATATTTAAAAAGGAGAGCGGAAGCAGATATAATTACAAGTTTTCAAAATTAAATGCTCTACTAAAAAGGAGGTGAATGGCTTGTACTTAGGAAATACCCGCCTGAAATTTGATCTAGAAGAGAGGAATTCACAGAGTCTTGGGCAGGCCAGAGGCACAGTCATAGCTGTAGACACTTAGATGCTTCAGTAGTTTTAACTTTGCAGCTAATGTCACTATGATTGCCACCTCCACCCAGTTTCCAAACTATCAGACTATGTATTATTTAAACAGACTATGTAGAAATAGCTAATGAAACTGGGGGTTGGAGGTACTTTTTGTGCTACCCTTAGACATCCACTATGTGCTACTTAAGCAATACTCCTACATGGAGATAATAGAAACTTCGAACTCCTCTATTTTATCACATAGTCAAAAGCAAAGTAGGAAAAAGAATTACAAAGGAAAAGAAAAATAATTTAAAAAGATAGGGCTGACCTAACTTTTCCTTTTTTGGAAAATTTTATACTAAAGTGCTCTTGAACATATAAAGATAATACAATAATGGACTCTGGAAAGACAGAAGGTACAAGTATTTTTGGTACAATCACTAGAGCTATGACATTGCAATAAGGCTCAACAGTCGAAATATTTGTTTCAGCTATAAGTTATTCTAATTGAACGGGGGACATTGCCCCTAAGTTTATTTATTGTTTAAAAGATTTATTTATTTTATGTGTAATAGAACTCGGGTGTAAGATAGAGGTGTGGTAGTGGGACAGTGAGAAGATTCACCAGAGACAGAGCAGGGAGCAGAACAGGCTGACTGATGAAGTACATTACTGAGGGGAGCAGCGGGCTGAGACAGGAGAGGTCTGCTGTGCCATGTGGGACAGCTTCCTGGCTGGGGACTGAAATCATGCTGTAGTAGTGGCCAACAGCTTCATAGTGTTGAGACAACCCCTTGAGCCACCAGGGAGGTCCTGTACCTATATTTATTAAGCTGACTTACTGGCTGTGAAGCTGTCAGTTCTAAATTTGCAAATATTTTAAAAATTATTTTTGTGTAGAAGTTCTGGGGTATAGGCCAGAAAGGTGGAGGTGGGAAGAGAAGATTCACTAGAGACAAAGTGGGGAGCAAAACATGCAGATTCACTGAAATACATGACTAAGGTAAGCAGCAGGTGAGGGAGGAAATATCTTCTGCATCACATGTGGGTTTCTCAGGCCTTCATGGTGATAGCACTTAGATTTAACCCTAGGTCACCTGGCCCCCATATTTTCAAATATTTTTAAGGGGGCAATACATAAAGAAAAATGCCCATAGAAAAGGCTGGGGGAAAGAAGGGCCCTTTCAGAGGAGGTGGTGATACTAAGAACTTGGAGACTAAAAGAAATGAAAGAAAACAAAGACACCAACGAGGCAGTTCTCCACTGTGGATTTGTTGAAGTGAACCTACTGGAGAATATAAAAAACAAATTTGCTCAGTCTATAAATTCTATGTAACAGTCACCAATAATGTACTGTATATATGCTCTTAAATTTCTGAACATTAAAGGCAGAAGAATGTCTAATTAGCAAGAATACTAAGAGGGGAGAGAGGATATGGAGAAGGGAAGTATAGGATACCATATGCGGGACTGCATTATTAAAATATCAAATCAAGGGATTTCACTGTCACTGTCCTCTTATTTTCTTTTGCATAGGATTCTATTGCCTTCAGCATTTTCAGTGTGTCCCTAAACTCACTGAATTCTACAACACTGTAAGATAGGTAATAGTAGTATGTTTATTTTCTAGCAGCAGATATTTAAACTTTAGGAAAGAAAGACATTTACCCGACACAACCAAGAGGTAAATAGGGAAGCAAGAGTGTACAAATTAACTCTCACTGCCTATTTTAAAAGGAGATCCCCCCCCCCATTGCACTAGGCATTACTTTATGGTGGGGACTTGTTACACGCTATAATTAGAGAAAGGGAATTAATGCTAGTATTATTCAGAGTAATATCCTTAAAGGAGCTTCTTTAATAAGACTTTTTCACCTTCACCAAATGTTTTACACTTGACATCTCTTACAGGAATTCCGTTCATTTTTAACATCTGTCCTGGCCATAGAATTATATAGATCATCTGAGCTTACTGTATACCAATCTTTCAGTGTTTTATATATACATATACATACATACATACATATGTGTGTGTTTATAAAGGAATAAAGGTAGATATATGTGTGTATACATATGTGTGTGTATATATGCGTGTGTATGTGTGTGTGTGTGTGTGTGTGTGTGTGTATACATTATCTTTGGTTGTTTTTCCATGTTTCACAGAATCAAATTTAGTGGAGCAATGTTGAGTATACAGAATAAAATGTTATGGACATCAGCCCAGAGAAAGGGCCAAGGAAGGAAATGAACAAAAGCAACAACAAAAGGAACCAAAATATAAAGCAAAAGGTGTTGGTAAAGAATATCTGCCATACATTTGCCATCTAGTAAATAAAAGCAAATAAATGGGTAGTGAATTCTATATTTATAAACTTACTGAGTCAGAAACACTGTTCATAAGAACTGAAAAGCTGACTACAGGGGAACAATGGGTTCTTATTATTATAATTTTATCAGACATAAAATATATGCAGAAATGAGTTCAACGTACTTTCCATACTTGTGTTTGCTGATTAAGGCATACTATATAAGATTATCCCAAATTAACTCCACAGCTCATCCTCCCAACCTTATTAATGCATTAAGGAGCAACACTGAAAGAAAAAAGGGATCAGGGAGATGGTAAGTTGGCCTTTTATCAATGAGAAGGCTTTCATGGACAAGCTTTATCCAGCTAAGTATCTAAGGGGAAAGTAGTCTATCTAAGGGGAAAGTAGTCTAACAAGAATTATCAGGAATTTGGGGAGACGATATTCCTAGAGCTAAGTCAAGAAGATAAGTTCATATTCACTATGACTGAAGTCTGAGTAGGGAATTGGAGTGAAGGTGAGGACAGTGTAGAGAATTTCAGATATTTAGGTATAATCACATTCAAAATGTGTATGTGAT
>NW_004567112.1:42147934-42189889 GCF_000260355.1 Condylura cristata
CACACACACACCTCTGGCCTGTACCTAAATAAATAAATCTTTAAAAAAAAATGTAAATGGGAATTTTCAATAGAAAATTCTTTCTGGAAACTTAAAAAATTAAAAGCAGAGACAGGAACATAGCTTTGGAGATGGCAACTATAAGGTGGTAAATTAATATATTAATGACAATAATAATGAAGTTCTATGCATTACTGCATAGTTTTATTGAAGGAGTAGTGAGGGTGGACAACCAAAATACAGATCAGAAAGGAAAAACCTGCAGAACCAATAACCACAAATCCAAGAGAACATCATCTATGAAGTATAAATACACAGGTAGGAAGAAAATTGCCAACCTAAATAAGGTCACCTATTTGCTGAGAATGAGATCACAGAAGCTAAAGGTGGAGGTTGTGATATTATCCATGACAGCATTCCCAAAATGTTCAATTTTACACAATTATGAAGTTATCCAAAAAGTAAAATCTTATTTTTATTTTTTTCTTACACTAACGTTATACTATTATCAAATGTGTTTTTTTCTTTTCTTTTTTTATTCAAGATTTAATTACTTATGCATACAAGAACTGGGGAGTAAGCCAGAGGTGTGGGGTGGTGGTGAGAGGATTCACCAGTGACAGTGGGGAAGAATGAGAAAGAAGAGGCAGATCTACTGAAATAAATTGCTGAGGGGAACGATGGGCAAGACAGGAGAGGTCTGCTGTGCCATGTGGGTTAGCTCCCTGTCTGGGATTGAACTACTGTTTGCAGTGTCTGGCAATAGTTTGACCACACTGTCTTTAAACTCTGTGCCATCAGGAGAACCCTGTGTTGATTTCTAGACCTTGTTAAGCTTTATAAGAAATTGAAATTTTAAATGATACTATGAGAAACCTTAAAATAGCAAGTGACATTTTGATGTATGTGCATTTGCATGTGTTTTTGGTAAAGATTCTTTGTGAATAGAGTTAAATTCCAAATTGTCACTAGGGTAATACAAGTTGATTTGAAAGTCATGCTAGAAACTTATCAAGACAGATTTTTAGTATGTAATTTATATCAATTTGGAGTTGATAATATTTAAAATTTAGAATTTGTGAAGTCATCTCTGCATTTATTATTCTAGCAAAATCTGTTAAGTGTTCATCAAAAAAAATACTGAACATTTTCTTAAAAAATGTTAGTAACTGGCCCTCCCTGGTGGTGCAGCGGGTTAAAGCACAGCACTGAGAAGCTAAAGCCACTTCCCCAAGAGTTCGATCCCCACCTGCCCCGGAGGTGACCACATGGTGTGGCAGACCTCTCCTGACCCGCTTGCTACTCCCCTCAGCAGTGTACTTCGTCGATCTGCCTGTTCTGCTCCCTACTCTATCTCTGGTGAAGCCTCTTGTCGCCCCTGAGCCTCTGGCCTGTATCCCAGTTCTATATGAACAGATAAATGAATCTTTAAAAAAAAAAAAAAAAGGTAGTAACTTTTAAAGACATACTTAATGAATGAAAAATGAAAATTGACTTTAACATATAGGTATAAGCCTCATTAGAGAAGTCAGATATTACCTTAAAAATTAAGGTCACATCTTTCTTTGCTAAGAGTAAATGAATAATGAATGCATAATAGGAACAAATAGTCTCCATTTTTATCCCATTAATAATACATAAACTTTATTGATAATCATGTTGGCATATTTTAAAAAATATATAAATTTGAAAACAAAGGACACAAAATTTTGGGTCATAACATATATGCAAAAGTTACCATTATCCTAAAATTAACTCTGAATCCTTTCATGCCTCTTGGAGATAAAATAGCATCAAATGAGATGTTGTTCAGTTTTTACTTTAATCCTAGCACTGCTGTTATTAAAAAATAAAATGACATAAAAAATAAAGCTATTTCAAAAATATCTTTCTCTTTCCCCAAATGTATAATTAAGTGAAGTTAAAATTCATGCTTATTTTAATTCAGCAGAAAATGCTTGTCAATCACTTGTTAAATGAAACAATTATTTAGAGAAGTGACCATAAATTCTGCCATGAAAGTAAAAGTGAGTTATACTTAGTAAATATAGAACAAAGAGATAGTTCATCAACTCTCTCATGCCTTCATATTAAATTGAAAACATCCATTTTATGTGTTTCCTTTTGTCTTTGCCTTTCAAAAATTTTGGAACATACTCATTTCTGCTGTGCTTTTCCTTGTTTTATTCTTTGACATATGCATCTGAGCTATCCTTCACAGAAGGGTCATACTGGTGATATTTTCTATTTTAAACTCTAAGACTCTCACATCTTTTTCTCTGAATAAATATCTCATGACTAATATGTACTTTGTAAAGTCACTATTCTTATGAGTCAAGATATTTTAATAAAGTTTTCATATATGAATTCACAATAATACATATGTGAAAATAGAGTGTGCCAAAGAAAGTAGTAAAGTGATAAAGTAGTAAACTGCAAATTTTGGTGCTCTCAGGAAGCTAATCATGTGAACTATATGTTATTTCCTTGCAAGTTAGATTGTTGATTTATAGGATTTGGGAAAAGTATTTTTTAACTAAATCTACTGTTCTTATTTTGGAAACTGAGTTTCTAGGATAATTCATCCTGGAAATCACATCTCTATTTCAGGTTAGCTGAAGATTCTGCCAGTTACTTGGAAAATCTACAGGGACTATTCAAGACAGTCATCAGTATTGATAAATGCTGGTCTCAAACTGAAAACAATTCAGGAAAGTAGATCATATATCTCATTTCAAACACCCACAATAACATTGTTTATAACCTCAAGTTTTCTTAACCAAAAAGGGGAATATAAGAGTTTACTAATTTTAATATTCAACAATGGTGTCATTTGAGGAAACTGTTGTGTTAAGATTTTATTTGTACCATATTCACTGGGTTCTTGTCATTGCAATGATTTCTCAAAAAAATATCCTGACTTAGGAAAATTAGATCACACATTAAACTACATATTACAGTCAATTCCTGTCATCCAAAATCTCTAGAAGTATAGAATATTAATGGTAAATTAATGTATCTATAATCAAATGAATACCTACACGTAGAAGAATAACTACAAGTACTTTTTTTTAAAGATTTATTTACTTGTGCATACAGAACTGGGGTACAGGCCAGAGGCTCAGGGGTGGCGAGAAGCTTCACCAGAGACAGAGTGGGGAGCAGAACAGGCAGATCAACAAAGTACACTGCTAAGGGGAGCAGCGGGCAAATCAGGAGAGGTCTGCCGCGCCATGTGGTCACCTCAGGGGCAGGCGGGAATGGAACTCATGTGGAAGTGGGTTTAGCTTCTTAGTGCAGTGCTTTAACCCACTGCATCACCAGGGAGAGCCAATACTTTTTGAAAAAGATCTGACCATGCAATCTGATTGAACACGAGCCACAGTACACAACAGCTCTAGAGAAAGTAGTATGATAAAACCAATACCTATTTAAGTACAAGCTTTGCTTGTTAATGTGTTTAATGTTGGGAGCATGCAAAGGCTAAGTTGGACCTGTCTCTAAGTTCCACTTTCTATCCCCTTTAGGACAGGGCAGCAAGGGAGTTCTGGGAACCAAGAATAGGGTCAGGAGTGAGATACCGTCTGTGAATCCTAAGAATAATGAGAAAAAAAAAATTCTTTGCTAATTGTCATTTATATTTTCAAATGTTTTCGAAGCAGCATATCAAGTTAACAAATGCACAGTACTGTGCTATTTATTAGACTGTCCCAAAATTAAACACAAACCTAGGAATATATGTGGTCTTTAAAATGTGAAGCATTCTCATTTGCCAACATCGTGTTTCTCTGCATGTAATGGGGTCTTTTAATGTCTTTTTTTATTTAAAAGATTTATTTATGTTTACAAGAGCTGGAGTAAAGGCCAGAGATACAGACAGACTGGGGAGCAGAAGAGGCAGACCTAGTAATACACTGCTGAGAGGAACAGCAGACAGGACAGGAGAGGTTGAGCCATCGGATGGGTCACCTCTTTGGCCTCATGCCTGAAGCACAGTTCACCTTATGCCACAGTGGCTGTGGATAGCTTCTTAGTGCTGCACTTGAACCCCTTATGCCACCAGGGAGGGCCCAGATCTTTTAAGTTCTTTTATTACTATATGAAACTTCTTAAGTCAACCATCAGTCATGGTATTTTTGATGAAACTGTAGATGATTCTTCAAATTTTATTTTCTTTATGTTTTTGTTGCTCTTATATACAAAACTGATTTTTATATAATGATGCTTTTCTTTTGAACTTTATTTGTGAATTCTATTACTTTACCTGAGGTTTCATTGCATATTTGAACAAAAATATTTCCTTTCTTATTCTTTTATTTTTTTGTTTGCCTTATTTATTGGAATTTTGAATAGAAGTGATAATGTTCATACTTTTATTTTATGCATCCATGAGATTATCTTTTCTTTTTTCTTTTAATGTTCTTGCAATGTGTATTATTATTTCCTAATAGAAGATAAGAAACACTTCTTTGTGTGTATCATTCTTCTTTGAAAATATTTTATAAATAACTGGAATTACTCTGTCTTTGGATATTTGGTACAATCTATAAAATAAAAATTATTATATTCATTTCAAAAAAGAAATGAAACACTAGATGTTAAAAAAAAAAGTTCTATATCACTATGAAGTTCCTTAAGGGTTTATGCAAAATAAAAATCTTGGCAATAAGAACCCCAAGTCTGCTGATGCGTAAACCAGTCCAGAAGGACTCTTGAAAGATTCATTCTATGTGCTCATACAATCCATGCCAGTGATTTCTCTGGTACACTGAAGAAGGTTTTACATATTTTTACAAGAAGGCATAGAAGTAGATATTTTTCAAATATTTCAATAGTAAAAACTTGAAGAAATAATGAAGAAAACTTTTATGTTAAATAGTAGACCAGAACATTACACACAAAACAGATTCCCAGATGGAGGAAAGGAATAATGAAAATTTACATAATGGGCCCTCACTGGTGGCACAGTGGGTTAAAGCACAGCACAAAGAAGCTTAAGCCACTTCTGCATGAGCTCGATCCCCGCCTGCCCTGGAGGAGATCCACATGGCGAGGCAGACCTCTCCTGACCCGCCCGCTGCTCCCCTCAGCAGTGTGCTTCGTCAATCTGCCTGTTCTGCTCCCCACTCTGTCTTTGGTGAATCCTCTCACCCTCCGCATCTCTGGCCTGTACCCCAGTTCTGTATAAATAAATCAATAAATCTTAAAAAAAAGAAAATTTACATAAAATATCACCAATACATCTTATATAAATAATGTAGAAGAAAACATCAGATACTGAATAAGACTTGTAACAAGATATAATTAAGGTAAATTAATAACTTATATATGAAAACATGGTATTTATGAATAGAAGTTCTTAAGTAAATTAAGAATTTATATATGAAAATGTGGTATTTATAATCTGCCTTATTACCTATCATCTATGTATCATTGATTTGTCTAACAAATAGTGGAAGTAACTCAGTAAATGGTTTGAGAGGGACTGAAAGATATACAGTAAATTTTTAAGAGAATGGAGATAAAGAAAAAAGGGAATATATAATGAAAGAAAATAAAGATAAAAAACAGGATTTTGCATGTAACAAAACTGACTTTTCATTTCTTTAACACAGAGGTAAGTAAACTTCTCTACATTATAAGTAAAATAATTTATAATGAGGAATGTTGTCCTGTCAGAGAGAGACATTCATTAATAGAACTATGCCAAAACAACATGAGAAAAGTGAATAAGACAGAATGCTGAAGAAAAGATGATTAGAATTTCCTAGTACTAAAATAAAATTTAAGTATGTGTGTGAAAATCTTTATTATAAAAGATGAATGTCAATAATTCATCTTCTAGTCAGGGAAATAAGTGAAATTCTATCAACATTAAAAAAATACAGTAAGGGGCCCTCCCTGGTGGAGAAATGGGTTAAAACAGCAATATGACGCTATCCACAGCTATTGCAGCACAAGTTCGATCCCCAGCTAGAAAGGTGACCACATGGCACAGCAGACCTTTCCTGTCTCACCCACTGCTCCCCTCAGCAGTATATTTCAGTAGATCTGCCTGTTCTGTTCCCCTCTGTCTCTGGTGAATCCTCTAACCACCCCGCACCTCTGGCCTGTACCCCAGTTCTTGTATGCATAATAAATATTTTTTAAATACAGTATTATTATTTTTACTCAAATTTTATGAATAAATAAACTAAAGATTATGTAAGAACATAATCACACACAGCCATACAGTCTAAGAGGCCATTTTAAAAATGACAACTCATTGATATTTCAGAATAAAATATAATCAGATGAAATTAGGTGCTATAAAACATCAATGGCTTCATATACCATTAAACAATTTGAGGAAAAATGGCCAAGTGAGAAACAAAATTAAGTCATATAATGTTCAAAGTTGGTTTTTTTTATCTAATTATATCAATATTATTTAAATATACAGACAAAGACAAGGAAAAAGAAGCCAATACCTACCACAAGTAACTATTATTCATAAAATGAGGTGCCCAATCTAATCTATTTTGAGAAATAAATTGAAAAGTGAAATGTTACATGTATCACATCGATGTAGAAAACCTAATCAATCAAATGTGAATAATTCAAATTTTTGTTGAGGGTATTTGAAAGAAGATACCCTAACAACATATTACTGGAAGTAGTAAATAACACTTCTTTGGACTCTATTTGCCATACCATTAGAAACAAACCCAACATTTTCATTTCTTAAAACCTAGCATAAGGATACCATTTATACATGGATAAAAAGACATTTGAAATTTTTTATTATTGCTCATAGTGGGAAAATATTTTCTATATGTTAGTCAAATACTTAGTTTATGCCCTTAAATTGAACAGTGTGTCTCTTTATATGCTATGCTAAGTTCACATTTATCACATATACGCAAATGGTTTAGGGTGAGTAGACTGGGGTAACTCTAAGCTATATCACTCTTGCAAACACTTTACTTTTAATAACTTGCCATTTGTGATTTAAAGATCACCAAAGCATAAACTCGTATCCATTCAAGGGCAGAGAGAATGAGAAAGAGAATGAAAGAAAAATCCACACAAAATGGCTGAACACGGATCCTTTTCCTTTGCTGCAAGTGCATTATCTGGCTTGAAGTTGGTGGAAGCGCTTAGAGACTATTCCCGTAGCACACTGGATGGTGTGGTGTTCCAACTGAGAGTTCTCTGCTGTTTTGTGAGCAGAAGTTGTTAATGCCTGCAAATTGATGCTATTCTCCAGTCTCGGGTTATAAAGGGAAAGCAGATGTTCATGTGCAACTAACCTAAACACATTGAGAAAGGCTACAGACATTTTCCCATTTCAATTACCATAATTTAATGTCTAGAATACATGCCCAAAAGCTTTTCATGGCACAGGATCAGCACATCCCCTGTAATGCAAACCAAGTCCCCAAACTCCTCTGTATGCATTGCTCGATTTCAGAGACCAAATCGCTTCACTGAATGAGGCTAAAATGTTCCAAGGTACTTTTGTTAGTTTATTTTCAAAGATTACAAAAGTTTGTTACCCAGTAATTTTCATTATAGATTTCTTATGAGTTGTTTACTTTCTAGCATTTTCATACTCTGTGTGTGTGTGTGTATGTGTGTGTTGTGTTTGTATTTTCTTTGCAATTGCTAATATTGAGCTGAATTTGCTAGGCCTTTTCTCAAGTGGTCACAATAATATATTGTTACTTCATGCTTCTCTCTTTCCAGAAAGTTGTCATTGGATAGCAGACATACTTTCTTTTGGAGAATGTAAAATCATTTAACATGAGCTGTTTAACACAAATGCAAAATAATTGTTTTTTTTTTCTAAAATAAAAATAATAAAGAGATCATTTATAAACATAAATATCAATGTGCTAATTTTGAACACAAAAATATAAATAAAACATGAAAATATTCATACTGGATTATGTACAAAAAATACGCTTAGGGTAAGTATAATCCATGCAGTTTCATATCAAAATATATTACCAACAAAAGTACATATTCCTTAGTCATTCCTTTTGTTGCAAATGAAAAGTTTGTATTGGTCTTCTTTTGGCACTTGTATATTATAAACTTTATAACAATTTAGAAAAATTTAAAGTACTTAAGGGGATATAGAAAATATGCTTTAAAATAAAATTTAGGCAAGATTTTGATGATACCTCCTAACACCTTAAACTACAGAGCTGTTTATATTTAAACATTACATTCATTTGTAAAAATTCATTCTAAAACATGAATATAGCCATTGAAAGGAAAGAATAACAACAGAAAAATCCCACAGATTTTGAAAGACATGATTTGAAAATTGAGCTATTTCTATCACATAGTTTTTGTTTTGTTTTCATTAATCTGTCAATCATTGAAAAACCTAAGAGATTTTTAATAAGAGATGCATTCATAGTGAAAATAATGGAATGTTACAATTTTGAAAAGTAAAATAGCTCTACATGACCTTGAGTTCTTTTATCCGTCTTTTGATAATCAACAATGTTATCTTGCTGTAATGGATTCTTCCAGCAAGATTCTACACACAAATAGTATGTATTTGTATATGTGAGTTGAATGAGTATTCATAAAGAGAAGAATGTTAATAGTGGCAGTATATACAATGTTCTCTGTTCTTCATTATTCATTAAAATAGTTCTAACTTTTCCATAACTTGAAAATAGGTACTTTTAGATGATTACATATTGTTCTATTATATGGCTGCAGAATAATTTAATAGTTTCATATTAATATAGATTTTATTAATTTTCAACTTTTGAAACTTAAAAATACAATCTCTATACTTGTGAGTATACTATTGCATATATATATATATTACTGTATATATATATTACTGTATTATTTTTATAAAAGTAACACTGCTTATAAAACTGCATATAGCCTACAGTTCACACCTCTTCACCTGTATTTTACCATGCCTTATCAACTACCAAAGCAATATTTTTGATCAGAAAATTCCTGGGTCAAAAATTATAAGCTTCAATTTTTTATGTGGTATGAAATTGCTCTTCATACATTTTAGACAATTTATATCAATGTATTATTGGAGCATTTCATATTTTCTTTGTGACTAATCTTTTGTATTATCAAACAAATATTATAGATAATTATTTGCATTTCATTGCTGCTTAAAGACTTATATTTCATTCATTTTAAAGTAATTTGCCTGTTTTTTTGTATGTGCATATATGTGTATAGAGGAAATGAATAGTCTGTTTATATCTCTGCAAATGTCTCTATTACACTGATTTATTTATTTTTTCATTAGCTGTAAGAAATCTTTATGTATTAAGGAAATTAGTCCCTTGTCAGTCATAGCCTTTATAAATATTTCTGGTCTTATTAGTAACTTATTTTTTTACTTGATTTATATAATATGACCAAGACCCCCTCACAAGTATACAGATTGTATTTAGAAATCCAACAGCTGCCCAAGTTGAGCCTTCACAAACCAATCCCCACACAGATTGCTTCACCTTCAGTTTCATTGTTCTCTACAAACAGACCCTTCTGGAGCAACGATTCAATGATTGATTTATGTTGGGTATAAAAGCTTGTTAAAAGCAAATTCACAAATATAGAGGCTTTATTAAACAATTCATGAAGCATGCAGCATACCATCTAGATACCACAAGGATTTACACAAAATAGAGGGTGTATATAGACTGAAAGAGAATGGGATAATGTATTTAGCATAAGAAAAGACAGGTTTCAGGTAAACCCATCTTTCCTTAGGGAAAAATAGGTCATCTTAACCAGTTTATCTCACTGGTGCTAACAGGAAAGTGTAGATTAACTGGAGTAGGATTATCATTTTATGAGAGATGAACTATAATGAGATTAGATATTAACCTAATATCTAATGTATTAGGTCCTGAGGTGTTAGGACCGTGTAATGACTCCATTCTGGGCCTGCTTTTCTTTATTTTTAACAAACCCAATGTGAGGCAGCTCTGATATGCCATTTCAGCGACCATGTAGTCCAGATGTAATCAGGTGAACTTGTCATTTGGTTTGATTGCAGTTTAACATCTCTGTCTACAATCTCTAGTTTCCTTCCTCTTCCTCTAACAGATCTTGATCTTAAGGACACTCAATAAACATCTCATATACTAAATTCTAATCAGAATTTGTTTCTCACTCAGCCCAACTTGAGACACAGCCATATACATACACCCCAATTACAGACATAGTTGAAGTCTCCTTTATAGTTTGCCTTAATCCTGTATCTGCCTCAACCATAGATAAATTCACCTCTGAAGGATATCTATATCAATATAATATTCACATGGGAGCTATACATTATAAATAATTCAACTTATGAACATATAATAACTTTATAAAAAATATATGTAAGTAACTTAGAGGATATTTTGTACATTTTAAATTTGCCAGAAACACTAGGAATATACATTTGCACATTTTTTTCAACTCAATATTTTTCAGATTCAACTCTTCATAGAAATAGTTTATCAAGGGCCCTCCCTGGTGATGCAACAAGTTAAAGCACAGCACTATGAAGCTATTGCAGACACCAAAGCATGAGTTCGAACCTCAGCCAGGGTCTCTACCTTTAGCAGTATATTTTATTCAGTCTGTCTCTTCTGCTCCCTACTCTGTCTCTGGTGAATTCTCTAACCCCCCACCTCTGGCCTGTACCCCAGTTCTGTATGTATAAGTAAATGAATCTTTTTAAAAGGAAATGGTTTATGAATAGTTTATTAATTTTACCTGCTATAAGACATTATTTCATACTTTCTTTTTAATAGTCTTTTCAGTTTTATTCCCTATTTTTCACTATCAGGAATATTTTCCTTCATTCTTATGTCCATACATTTCTCTGTAATATATAAAAGCAGGAGAGTAAATTCTCATTCATAAGAGATGGAAGTCTTCAACATTAGAAAATTCCAAATTTCTCAAAAGCAAGATTTCAGAAATTTCCTAATTTTAGTACATATTCTCTAAATAATACCTTTTCATTTGTGAGATAAAGTAGGATATACATCTTGTTTTCCACTTAGCTACATGTCAGTTGCCCAGAGGATAGAATGAATTTGTGAGGTTATTCTTTTGTGCGTGTGTGTGTGTGTGTGTGTGCTCTTTTCTGTTTGGGCAGTAAGTTATTGTTGGTATCATAAAGTATATTAAGAAGAATCCCTTCTGGTATGGTCCTCTTCTTCTTCTTCTTCTTCTTTTTCTTTTTTTAAGCATTTAACTTTTGCTATTTATTTTTTTTAATAATATAATAGTTTATTTTTATATCATTTTGTGCATTTCTCCATCTCAGTTGTAATCCTTGAGGGCTTCCCATCACCAAATCACCTGTGAGCCATCACCATAGTCCAGTGCATTTCCCTCCCTGTGAGGTTATTATCACTGGATCTTCTTCCCATTTACCAAGGTAGGGCATATTTAAGTAACTTTGGAAGCCTTTCATCAATTTATTATCAGTCTTCTACCATTCACTGCTTATTACTGAGTCTTTATATTCTCTATTAACTTTGTAATTTTTATGCTATAATACGTTTAAGGTTCTGACTTAGATTTTTATAAGTGTCATCAGCTTTTGTGTAAGAAAATGTCTTCAGACTATTTTGACTGTCATAGGACCTTAGAATTCAAGTTATCTTTTACATTTATTATCATCAGTTACAGTAAGAGAGCAACAAACATTTGCAAAATACACTTGGTTTTCAATTTTAAATAGAGATCAGGATTTGCATGTCCAGCCTAGCCCTTGAGGCACTAAGCTTTTCCTTGTCTTCCTACTTTATTATTTCAGTGAGTGGCCTTATTTAGCAGTCAAATGTGCCAGAGGAAATGTACTTATGGTTTCTCTGAAGACTCTTTACTGCCACATTTGTCCTGCTTCTGCCATGCACAACTGTTCCTGAACTAAACCTCCTCTAATGTAGCAGCTCTTCCTCCCAGTATTATTAATAACCTCGAAAAATCTAATATCTCTGTCTCATGGCTGTTGCAACTGAAATAGCTTTAGATTGTTCCTTAATGTAGGTTCAGATCATTTCTATAAGGAAACATATATTTCGGTACAACTGGGTGTCACTAAGCTTCCTCTGAGAAGAATGTGAAATGGTAGAGTCAGGAAGAGAAGTGTGGAATCCTTGTGCACTCAGGGACATGAATCAAACTTCTTAAAATTCCACTTGCTCTATCTGTGAAATGATAATATTTTAACCTGTCAGTATATTTAGGAGGGTTAACTAGGAAAATCTGTGAAATTTGTAAAGGAGTAACTAGCTTAGAGTAGGTACTTAGTCGATGTTAATTTTGTTTAATTTATCTTGCATTTCTGAACTTAGCATTCATGTACCTATGATAAGATGGTAAAATCCTGTTTTATTTAAAAATATTGAAAATGAATGAAAAAATAGCAAAACATATGGTTGTATTTCAAGACCCAGATTCTTCACTGTAAACTATAAATAACCTCATTAAAATTATTTGTCTTTATGTTTTTTGTTTGTTTGTTTGTTTGTTTTTTTACTTATGTGCATCATAGATTTTATATATGTTTTAATATCCTAGGGATTTGTCACATGCCTTACACACTTCTATTTCTACTCCATATTGATTATGGGATTTCTAATATGCTGTTTTTACATCCTTCTATGTCAATATTTCTCATACTTACTATAGAAAGATTTCTAGTTTCCAAGATTTTGAAGATTTACCTAGTAACTTTATTAAGCTTTCCATGGCTTATTTTCAAAAATGATCACTTTAAAAAAAAATCACTACTGGGCCCTCCCTGGTGGCGCAGCAGGTTATAGCACAGCACTAAGAAGGTAATGCCACTTCAGCACTAGTTCGATCCCCGCCCCTGACGTGATCCACTTGGCCAGAACACTCCTGTCTCGCAGGCTCTTGCTCTCAATAGTATACTTTGTCAATTGGCCTGTTCTGGCCCCCTCTCTGTCTCTGGTAAATCCACTCACCCCACCCCTCACCCCCTGCACCTCTGTACTGAACCCCAGTTCTTTATGTATAAATAAATAAAATCTTAAAAAAAATCACTACTTAAATAGTATTAGTAGTAACTGTTGACAATTTCAATATGGGACAATAGATTTATGAATGTATGATTTATTTTCATTGTCAATAAAACCTTTAAAGCTAAATCTACTTTGTTTTCAGAAAACATAAAAAATTAAGACAGGCAATGATAACATTCATATTATAAGTAAATACTCTTAAGAATGCAGACAAAAAATATGCACAAACATAAAAATGCATGAGAAAAACAAAAATACTCAAAAGAAATCCAGTAATCCAGTTTGTCATCCAAATTAGCTTTGAATATAAGGAGGGCATCTAAGAAAATATCACCTGTGTAAATGCTTCACAAGGAAGAATGTTTATAAAATATTGGTTTGGCAATGGCCCATATTATCATTTCAAAGCATATGTTCTGTGGAAGTAAGTGAACATAAACCCACTATATAGATGAAAATAGCAAAAATTTGGAATTGCATGAGAGAAAAGCTCAACTTTTAAACTTTAACAGATCCATAATGAACCTGAAAATTGAGAATTAACACCTGTTCTGGATCATTATCACTAGCAAAATGCCAAGTGGAGACTTGTTTATATGTGGGAAATGCTATTATTTTTCAAGGTCAGCTGCTAATCTGTATCATTTACATAAATGTTACTATTAGCAGCCTCATATAAAGTTGGGGAAAAATGGTAGAGTATGAGTTCTCTGCCAATGTTTTCCACTAGGATAAACTAAGATAGTTATTTATCCAGAATTACTAACCAAAAAATTTCTGCAGCTGTAACTATGGTAATACTACATCAGGAAAAAGTAATAACAGATGGACAAATGCTGATTTTTTTTACATGTTCAGAAGTATATTGGGTATGAGAAAGGTAAGGATGTCAAAAGCAAATTTCAGGCGGGGCCAGAGTAAATAAATGAGCCTACTGATCATTCTTTTCTTCAGTGAATCAGAAATATACCTTCAAGTATGTTCTCAAATTATTTAACACCCAGAATAAAGGTCGACATCAGTAACACATAAGTAACAACATGTTTTTTTAATGTCAGTTTGAGACACAGGAGCAGATTAAAGACAGAAATATGTTTTCTCAAAAACTATTTTTCAGTTTATCACATAATCCAAGCATAATGCATTGAAGTAAAATACAGAACAAAGAAATTTAATTCTCAGATTTCATCTGGGGAATCAAAATGAAAGCTGTGAGAAACATTGAGGCCAAAGATCATTTCATGAGAAAACTGTTTCTAGAAACTCCTTTACTAGTTTGAGTCCAGTAGGGTCATCTCCTCAGTATCCCAAACAAAATATGCACACTTTACTATAGCAGTCACCAATCTTTTTGGAAACTTTGGTATTTTATTTTACTAAGTTCCAAGAAAATAGGAATAAGGATTTTTTCCTGTTTCTATGCTTTGGGTCTGATGCATAGAAAACCTATAATTATAACTATATTAAATGAAAAAGAAACACATATTCTGTAACTTGTCAATGAGAAGGATTTTAAGACTCTCCACAAAGTATTGTTCATGTTTATATCTAAATTCATTGTAAAATTACACTTTCCTAAAACATGGTTGATAAGCTTGCCATTGCAATACAGATGGCATCTTCCCAGAATACATTTAAAAATATTTTATTTATTTATGCATGCAGAACTGGGGTGCAGGCCAGAGGTACAGGGGTGGTGAGAGAATTCACCAGAGACAGAGGTGGGAGCTGACCAGGCCAAATGACAGAGTACACTCCTGAAGGGAGCAGCAGGCAAGACAGGAGAGTTCTGCAGCACCATGTGGGTCACCTCCAGGGCTTGGGATCTAACTAGCACTGAAGAGGCTAAGGCTGGCTTGCAGTGCTGCACTTTAACCTTTTGTGCCACTAGGGAGGGCTCCAGGATGCCTTTTTAAAACACTCTGTCAGTGAGGACTGCCTATTCTTCATGTCCCACTGATTTCCTCTAAACTTAAAGTCTAGATTGTAGCCCTCATCCTGAATCTATTTTAGTTATGTTCCATTATCTGAAAATTAATGTGCAGCAACCACATTAGGCTCAGTGAACCTACCTTTCTTTTGCTGTGTTCCTCTGCAGGAATCTCATTACCCCTCTGTCTCTGTGAAGTCAGTAACGGCAGGGAACTTCTGCTGCAGATCAAAGTTCACTCAAGCCTGTTGGTTGTCTATGTTTCTTCTCAACTTGAAGAGACATTGTTTTTATCCTTCATCTGTTTTTTGTCAACCAAGAATGTTGATATAAAATGTTGAATGTTTCCCATGAGTCTACACTTTTCTCAAATTGCCCTATATTAGTATGATATTAGCAATAAATATTCTCTATGAAAAAAATAGTAGGTAAAATAGCCTATGAATAAGAGCTCATTTTGTTGCAGAATACTAAGGAACACATAGATCTTAAACTTTATATCATTTATCTTCTAACTAAATGTTGACTATTTTTTTTTTAAAGATTTTTATTTATTTATTCATACAGAACTGGAGTACAGGCCAGAGATGCGGAGGGTGAGAGGATTCACCAGAGACAGAGCGGGAAGCAGAACAGGCAGATCGGGGAAGTACACTGCTGAGAGGAGCAGCAGGCGGGTCAGGAGAGGTCTGCCACGCCATGTGGTCACCTCCGGGGCAGGCGGGGATCGAACTCATGAGGAAGTTGTTTTAGCTTCTCAGTGCTGTGCTTTAACCCGCTGGGCCATCAGGGAGGGCTTTTTCCTTTTATAATTTATGTATTTTTCTCACATGATGTTCCTACTTCAGATGCAGATCCTGAAGTTCTCCCACCTCTATAGCACTGGTGAAGCATCACCATAATCCCTTGTGCTCTTCCCTCCCAATTTGACCCCCTTCTTCCTTCTTTGTTCTTTGTCTGAAGTCTAAGATCACTTTGCAAGTTTGTCTTTTGCCTGACCCTTTGTTCTGTTTTCCTGGGCTCCACCTAAAGTGAGACAATTTGGTATTTTTCTTTTTCCCGTCTGACTTATTTTGCTTAACACATGGATCACTGAGAGGTGATTTTAAAGTTTCCTTTCTGGCCCTCCCTGGTGGCGCAGCGGGTTAAAGCACAGCACTGAGAATCTAAGGCCGCTTCCGCATGAGTTCGTTTCCCGCCTGCCCCGGAGGAGACCACATGGCGTGGCAGACCTCTCCTGACCCACCCGCTGTTCCCCTCAGCAGTGTACTTCGTCGATCTGCCTGTTCTGCTCCCCACTCTGTCTCTGGTGAAGCCTCTCGCCGCCCCTGAGCCTCTGGCCTGTACCCCAGTTCTGTATGCACAAATAAATAAATCTTTAAAAAAAAAAAAAGAAGTGTCTCCAGATTCCAAAACATGAACTGAAGTATAATAGTTGCTATCCCGATTGTATATATTTATTTTAAAGATTTATTTATTTCTGCATACAAGAACCGGGGTGTAGGCTAGAGGTGTGCAGGGTGAGAGGATTCACCAGAGACAGAATGGGGAGTAGAACAGGTGGACTAATTGAAATATTGCTGAGGGGAGCAGCAGGCAAGTCAGAAGAGGTCTACTGTGTCATGTGGGTCAGCTCCCTGGCAGGGGATCAAACTTGCACTCCAGTGGCTGCCCATAGCTTCATAGTGCTCAGACTTAACCCTTTGTGCTCCCAGGGAGGGCCTACTATCCTAATTTCACAAGACAGAGGCAATAAAAATTCATTTGTACTAAAATATTGTATGGTTCATGGATATAGAACTAAAAATATTTTATTGTACTAGCCTGGAAAATTCAATGTAAAAGAGGAAAAATAAAAATGGGAGAATAAAATTATAACTTTTTATCACTTGATCCATATACTCCAGGTCTCCTTGAGTTATTATAACATTAATAGTAATATGAATTAGTTGTAACTATTTATTTTTGCCAAAAAACATGAAACAACTCGGTCTCTTTAAACTTAACTGATGAAATCACCAATATAGCTTCCAAGAGGAAGGCTGTCACTGAAGGGTCAGTACCTGGACCTAAATCATTGTCAGGATCCTAGCAACCAAGTAAACAAAGTCACACACTGAATGAGAGTTGACATTCTAGTTTCCTGTTTTTTTTGTTTGTTTGTTTGTTTGTTTTTTTAAAGATTTATTTATTTATTCATACAGAACTGGGGTATAGGCCAGAGATACGGAGGGTGAGAGGATTCACCAGAGACAGAGCAGGGAGCAGAACAGGCAGATCGATGAAGTACACTGCTGAGGGGAGCAGCGGGCAGGTCAGGAGAGGTCTGCCACGCCATGTGGATCTCCTCCAGGGCAGGCGGGAATCGAACTCATGCGGAAGTGGCTTAAGCTTCTTAGTGCTGTGCTTTAACCCGCTGCGCCACCAGGGAGGGCCTAGTTTCCTGTTTTATCTGATCTATACTGATCTAACAACACAGCAAGTACAGACTGAGTGGTACCACTACACCACCAAACATGCACACTCTCAATAGCTCTGCCATCTACTACTTAATGACAATGCATATTGTTAGTGTATAAGATCTTAAATATAAACAAACTTTAATAAAATTAGTGTACAAATAAAGAGAATAAAGAATAATGGTTTACAATAAAATGCCAAAAGTTACTCATTCCTTCATAGGTAAATATCCAGCCAAACAGGATTAACTCAAAGCATGGTTACTGAAACCTAAAATATTGCCACAAGTCTGATGAAGCTCTTGTTAGGAAACCATAGAAAAGGCACAATAGGGTCAGCCAAGAATGGGCTAAAAGGAGCAAAAACTATAAATCGAGTATACACTGCCATAGTTAGCCTCTCCATGATTCTGTCACTCATTATTCCTCTAAGTGTCTATACAGGTCAACTCCATGCATCTCCTTCCATGTCCCCCAAGCCCCTGGCACTAGTCTAAAGTTGAGAAGCAAGTACATCTTCCTTCTCATGTCTGCTTCATATGTATCCTTCAAGTCCTTACCTCTTTTCTGCTCAGCTCCAACCTTAAATTAGGTGGGGCAGAGTACATGGCACCACTACTTTTATGGTGATCACACTGGTACACTACCAAGTGTGGACCTTTACCATTGACACAGAAGTCAAAACCCATGCCACCAAGTTTTGAAACCAGTATAGCATAAGCTCACCCATAAAGAAACTGGAGGCAAAAATCTCAAATAAGTCTCCCCAATGATGGGGTTTGATGCTGCATTTATGGGGTTGAAAAACAAAGAAAATACAACTTGGTAGAATACTATTTCTTTCTTTCTGCTAAATTGTGGTGGAATTCAAATTTGGATGCAGAATTGCAACATTCTGAGAATGTCTTGATTCTGAATGTTGACCATGATTCATGTATCTTAGTACCATCTTGGATAACTGTTTTTGGTCCTAGAAATAAGATGTCACCTGATGAGCACCTACACTCTTAAATACAACTTGAAAATATTTTTTTATGAAAAAATATGTTCCTTTTTTTTAAGGTAAGAATGGGGTATTTTCATCCCATTTTTGCAAGACTACCCTTACCCTACAAAATTAACACATAAGAAATGACCATCATGATCACCATGGTTTCAATGTCAGATGCCCTCTCTGTTCCAATCAACAATGTCTAAGAGGCAGGGATGTTTAACAATAAACACAGCTAATCATAATAAACCACTGTGTGTGTAAAGACACATCAAGGAAATTATTTTAGATGGATGAGTCCTCCAGTAAGTGATTACTGTTATACTGATTTTATAATGGCTTTTGATTCTTCTAGAAGAATCCTTTGTCCAAGATAATTTCAGAAGTCCTCCTAAGGTGTTTATGTCCAGCCGTGAAGAAAGTTACACTTCTTGCTTTCTGTTGCAGTTACTCAAATCAGGAGTCTGGCTTTCATGAAATGCTTTCTTGGAGTGAAAGTTTAGAGAAAGCTAATATATATTCTTTTTTTTTTAATTTTCATTTTTATTACAGTGTGTCATTATCTTCCACAACTATTATCACACAAAATAGGAGTAATTCCATAGTCGATACAGATTCGCCCCATTTATATTTTATTTGTCTACATCCTTTTTTGTTGTGTGTAATTATTATAAACATTGAATGAGATAGTGAATAAGTTTTTCTAAATATGTAGAGTTGCATAATCATTAATATTTGTTATGAGATCCCTATCAAAATTGTGTCTTGTCTGTTCATATATAATCAAATTTTTCTCCTAATATAAGATTAACATGATTTTCCTCCCTAGATTGTTGAAGAATTACTGATAAAACTTCCCTTGAAAAGGTATGTGGTAATCCTCAGACAGGTAAAGGCGAAGGGCATAGGCAGAACCTCAGTATTCCAAGAAGCTCATGAAAATACTTGTGTGTATCTATTTTTTTCCTAGATCTTTCTATCAGCTTTAATGTCTTTGAATTGACTACTACCAAAGGAGGCCAGAAAAACTTTTTCATTATTCATTTCTCAGAACTAAACATGAAAAACTGCTAATTTAGTAATCCAAAACCATCAGAAACTCAGAACCCAATAAAAAATTAAATATGGAACAGGACACACAGGGAAATATAAAATCTGATAACACAAAAAATATATTCTGTCTCATTAATAATAAATAAAATCTTTACTAGAAGATTAGCAAAAACAAAACCTGTTAACATTCAATTTTGACAAGTGTGGGTGAGATTATCATCCTGTATGTGTAAGTTGGTTCAATTTTTCATGAATCAATTTAGAAATATCTTCCAAATAATGTTAAAATGTTGATTGATTTTGGAACCAGTAAATTATTTTTAATAACTTTCTCCTAGGTAAACAATAAAAAACTCAAATTTATTTATCATAGTGCATTATTTGCATAGTAAAAATTTGGGCAATAATCAATGAAATGAAAGCAACTGTGCTTAGTCTATATAATGAAATACTATCCAAATATTTTTTTAAAGATTTATTTTTTTATGCATACAGAACTAGGGTACAGGCCAGGGGTACGGGGTAGAGAGTGAGAGACGTCACCAGAGACAGAGTGGGGAGCAGAACAGGCCGATCTACTGAAATACAGTGCTGAGGGGAGCAACGGGAGACAGGAGAGGTCTGCTGCCCCATGTGGTTCCCCTCCCTGGCCGGGAATTGAACTTGTGCTGAAGTGGCTGAGGCTAGCTTTGCAGTTCTGCACTTTAACCCACTCCATCACCAGGGAGGGCCCCAAATATTTTAATGTTTAGAAAGCATTACAGTGATACAGGAAAAAACTACCTGCAGTATTTAATGGCAGTATGTAAAAATAATACAGTACTTTATATTAACCTAAACATTAATCTAAGTCTTTACTTATGTGATACTTGAAACATTGTTCAGTAACTTGACATATGCATTTTATTACAGTTTGTCCCATTTAAACCTCTAAATAACACTATTTTCAAGTATTACTAAAGACATTTTATAGGCAGTTATAATAAGCTTTTCATATCTCAATGTGCTAATTTCCACCTGGTTTAAGAGGTTTTACATACAAATCAAGTCAATCACATGCAATTATATTATGATTTATTGGGGGTAATCCACATTATATTAATATAAACATATGATTCATTTGGCAGTCAAAATGGGAGGCTATGAACCACTAAGATGAGATTCAGGAGACCAATGTGCAAATGGAATATCTGCAATTTCTCTTTGGCATAATGTGGAAAACAGAGCTCCAGCAGCAGTTGCCAGTACCTGAAAAAAGCCTTAGGCAATGACACCCGCATGAAGCCCAAAGCATCTCAGACTGATTTAATTCAGTTACTAAATTATACTGCTTCAGTGATGTATTATCATAGTCACTTATTAATTTGGGGGGCTTGGTTTCTGAGCACAATTAAGCTTTTATCTGTCCCTGCCTCCTGTGTCTATTTATCAATATCCTCATTACCAAGTAATGTCCTTCTTTTTAAATTGCTAAGACACTCCATTTCAATTACACCCACTTACAGCATATTGAGCTTTGCCATTTGTCCCACTATGTTCCTTTTCTAGATGAGGATCTAAAACAGAACCCTGCATTGCCTTTAATTGTCTTGTCTCCTGCAACGGTCTTATCTTCAAGCTTTCCTCATCTTTTATAGCCTTGAATCTTTGAAAATTACAGGTCAGATGTCTTTCTTAGAATGTTCTATTTAATACAAGTCCTGCATTTAATCTTGCAGATTAGTGAACTGCAAAGACTCTGTATGTTTGTTTGTTTGGTTGGTTATTTGAAACATGGTCCAAAAGTGACTGAGGGTGAACAGATTAGATTTCCCTGATATGCCCTGGTTTAGGGTAAAGGAAGGGATTGAATGGCTGGCTTTGTTATTAATGATCTATGCTGGGATGGTCTATAAACAATACCTTCACTGCTTCTATCTGAAGTTAATCTGTGAGGGGAATTCTAGAATCTTTGAAGAGATCTATGATCACTCTTCTCTATAAGTCAGACCCCAGAGTTAGAACTGCAGTCACCAGATACAGAAACCCCTGGAATGTGTCTACTGATTGTATTAGCAAGGTGAACGTGGCTACTCTAAGCTATAGCAGAGTCAAAGTTGTTATCAGAATCATCTGAGTTGAGCACACTGTAGTATGCCTAAATAATGGTGTCCCAAGAAGTGAAATATATAAGAAACATACTAAATTATTTATCTATATAAGCCAAAAAAAATTACTTGAAATAAACAGTCTACCTAAAAAATAAAGTCATGGTACCTCATTTAACTTAATAATCTTGAGATAGTTCACAGACACAATCCACTGAACAAAGGTCCGTATCAAGGACAACTTTAGTATACATCCCCCGATTCATGTTAGTTTTTCTTTCAGTATTCCCCCAAACCTATAGCCTTTTAGTAGGGTAACTATGTGTCAGAGAAAAATAAGTAATTAAATCATTCAGGGTATACTTGACAGTGGCACTGAGCTGATAATAATCCTAGGAGACCCAAACATATTATTATAATCTACTAGTCAAAGTAGAAGTTTATGAAATTTGGCTGAACAAAGGAGTTTTGTCTCCAGTCTGTCTCACATGAGTTCAGTGTTCTGAATCTATCCTGAGGTTATTTCCTCAGTTCTGGAGTATGTAAATGAATAGACATGAGCAGCAGCTGGCAGAATCCCAATGTTGGTTGCCTAATCTAGGGAATAAGGACTATTACAGTAGAAAAACTAAGTTAAAGGAAGTAGAAGCTTCTTTACTTGGGAAAACAGTCAACCAAAAAATAGTGTATTCCTGGCAGAATCACAAGGGTGATTGTCACCCTCAGGACTTGAAACACTAAGGTTGGGCCATTCCCAAAATCCCATTCAGCTCACCTATTTGACCTGCATAGAAGACAGATGGATCTTGGAAAACAAAATGTTCCAAATATTATGTAGATGTCACCAGACAGTGGCTTAACTTGCAACTGGAAAAGATATGGTTTCATTGTTTGAGCAAATTAATACCTCCCCTAGTTCCTAATAGGCATCTATATCTTAAAAAGGGACTCAGGAATGATTGGCATCACTACAAGTTACAGAAGAAAACACCCTACAGGTGTTTTAGAAAAGGTATTGGAAGACTGTAGTTATAAACTTGAATTATGACCATATTACCAATTATTCAAGTGAGGAGTATAATTATTATGGATACTTCCCCTTGTTTTGCTATGAATATATTTGAATGCTTTATCTATAAATATAAATGGAAAGATATAGATGATACTGATATCTATATGGATGTAGACATTCTATTGGTTCTGTTTCTCTGAAGAATCCTAACACAGGTCCATCATTCCCACTTTTTGCCCTGTACTAAAATGTCCCCTGTACTCTCTTTTTTCATGAGTCCTGAAAGAAATGTCCCACTCTTCTCACAAACATAAGAGAGAGTTTTAGCAGTGAAGTAGGTAGCTATCCTTTGAATTTTGTGGTTATAATTAATACAGTTTGTGACTATACTAACTACACAAAAGTTTTTAGATATTTAATAATCTACTATTTTATACATGCCTTGGGGCTTCCACTTGATAGTTCTCAACTATTTGTGAAAGAGACAATGTCTCACGAAGACCCTGTAAAACAAAATAATGGGCCCTCCCCAATAGTGCAGCAGGTTAAAGCACAACACTAAGAAGCTAAAACCACTTCAGCATGAGTTTGACTCCCAGCCAGGGAAGTGACCCATATGGTGTGGCAGACCTCTCCTGACCCACTGCTCCTTTCAGCAGTGTACTTCATCAGTCAGCCTGTTCTGTTCCCCACTATGTCTCTGGTGAATCCTGTACCTCTTGACCTGTATCCCAGCTCTACATACATAAATAAATAAATCTTTAAAAACTAATAATGACCCAAGACAAAAATCTTATGTACCTATTTAATATATGAAATATAATTAAATTTAACAATAAATAGTGTTTGATAAAAATGTGTACATATAGTCATAAATTATGACAATATACATATAATCAATTATAAAAATATACATTTACATATAGATTTCTATAGAATGAAGGGAATAACCTTTATGGATATTTGTTATTACCAGTATACAGGTAATAAAAAATAATCCAAATGAATAATTAAATTAAATGTAAAAAAAATATTTCCTGCAATATAGAGAGGACCTTTTAAAAAGTGCCAAGTTTTGTAATTCCCTTAATAAATTAGACTAGTTACAGCAGACTAGTTTCTGTGCTGTACTACTCAGAACAGCATTTAGCAATAAATTAGCCTCTGGTAGAAATCCCCTGTGGGATTTACTTGTTTGAGCTTTTAATTAAATTGCTGAAAGCAAACAATAATCCCCACCATATTATATGAGATTGTTCATTCCACAAAACAATGGATCTCACTCCTGTTTTTAAATAAAATGTGCTTTTCTCAACAAAAAATGTTTGTTTTTTTTTTCTTCCAATAATAATAGTAAAGGATTATTCCTTGGAAAACATTCATTATAAAAATGAAGATATAGGCCCTCCCTGGTGGTGCAGCTGGTTAAAGCACAGCTCTAAGAAGCTAAAGCCACATCAGCATGAATTCGTACCCATACCTGGAGGTGACCCACATGGCTCGGCAGACCTCTCCTGACCCGCCCGCTGCTCCCCTCAGCAGTGTACTTCATCAGCTGGCCTGTTCTGCTCCCTGCTCTGTCTCTGGTGAATCCTCTCACCACCCCTTTACCAGTGGCCTTTACCCCAGTTCTGTATGCTTAAATAAATACATCTTAATAAAAAATATAAAAGAAAAATATTTTGTCAGAAAATACTACAAAATACAGTTTTTCTTTCACCTAAAATCATGTTATTTATTCATACATGTTATTTCTATGGTGGTTGCACTAATTTACATTTTTACTAACAATGGATAAATACTCCTTTTCTGAATGTACTCATCAACACTTATTTCTTGATTTTCTTTTTTAAGATTTTTTTTTTTATTTATGCATCTACGAACCTCATGTAGACCAGAGTCATGAGAAGGTGAAAGCATTCACCAGAGACAGAGTGGGAAGCAGAACAGGCAGCTCTGCTGAAATACACTGCTGAGGGGAGCAGTGGGTGAGACAGGAGTAGTCTGCTAAGCCATTTGGGTGAGTTCCCTGGATCAAACTCATTTCACAGTGGCTAGCAATAGCATGATAGTGCTGAGACTTAACCCCCATGCCACCAGAGAGGCCTTATTTCTTGATTTTTTTTTTTTTTTTAGATAAAAATCATTCTAATTGTGTGAGTTGAAGTTTCAGGTTTTAATTTGCATTTCCCAAATGATAAGAGATACAGGACATGTTTTCATGAATCTGAGTATCTTCTTTGGTGAAATTTCTATTTAGAGATTCTATTCATTTCTTAATTGTTTGTTATTTTTTGCTGAGATAGATGGATTATTTATATGTTTTACTATAATCCCTTATATACAAAAATAAGTTATTTAAAATAATTTTGTCTTAATCAGTAGGCTGCCTTTTATTTTAATTATCATCACTTTGCTGTATAGAAACATTTAGTTTGTTGTAGTCCTATTTCTTTATAATCTCCTTTTCTTGCTGTTTTAGTCTGCTTATTTTGTAGTTTCAGGTTTTATATTCAAGTTTTTAATCTGTTTTAGGTTGACTCAGTATTTATTATAAAATAGTGGTGTGGTTGCACCCTTTTATATACCTTGTAATGTGAAATTTTATGCACAAGCAACTTGGTTGTTTTCCTTTTTCCTTATTTGTACTTTATGTTTTGATAATAAAATTTAATAATTCAAGTAAGTGAATTATTCTTTAGAAAGTGAGTTACAAAAGACCTCTGAATCCATATAAAGTACAATATGTTTGTTTGAACAGACTTTAAAAATGTGACTAAAAACATCACACAGAATATGAAACATGATCAAAGTAACAGATCTGTAATTCTACAAGTGAAAGTTCTTTCAGGTTAGAAATCTTGTATTAGTGTTCAAATATACCAGTCCTTTTTTTCATGTTGCACATTCTCTGAAATATTCATATCAGGTTTTTACTTGGCTAATGAGAGGATAGTAGTTCTTGTGATTTATATGTTGTACTTGAGGAACAAATGTAGGTAGAACCAAGAACAATAATAAGTTTTATTAAAGGGAATCTCCTTTTCCCTCAGGCTAGTCTCTATGGTAGTATTGACAAATGTTACATGACTTCTTCTCTTTAAGCTATTTCTCATTGATAATATTTCATAGGATTGTTGAACATTCATTTGAAAGTACATTCATCTGTCATCTTAAATATTTTATTTCCAGAGCTAAGAAATCAGTAGCATAAAAGAAGGGGCAGCCTATTTGCAGAATAATGAATAAAATATAATAAAATAAACATAAAATTGGATGATGTCTTATTCTGAACAAAGTGAGAATATGTATATACATACTTATATATGTACACACAATCACACACACACAGTTGGACATGATTTTATATATGTATATGCTATTGAATCAGCACATGCATTGTTTTATTTGAACTCTCAAGAAAAGGAAATTAAAACCTAGCTATATTATGTATCTCTAAATAGTCCAGTATCTCTATATTTCTCTTTTAAGAACAACATAAATTAGTTCTTATGAAGTAATAGTAATAATTTGTATTAAGTAGTGTCAACATAATTAAAATGCTTTTACTTGTACCATCAACATTTTTAGTTAAATATATTTCTGTGTGGATCTATTTGTATTTCTGTATTTTTTTGTCTTTTCTCATGTTTTAATTTTTAATATTCCTCCACAATACTTATTGATGCAGACCTTGTATGATATATAAACACAACTTTTTGTAATTCTAGTGTAGATAACATTGGACGAATGTTTGGCTACATACACACTAACTAATCTAGCCTATATTTATTTAAAATTACCCATGCTCTAGATTGTTGCATTTTCTCAGATGTTCCCACTTTAAAATAAATGCACTAGTTTTCAACTATAAAATCACTTGATGCTTTTCAAAGTATGATTTCTCATTATTGTAAATTTCATGTCTATAAACTTTCTATGTCTCTTTTACTTTTGAGCCAACTCTTTTTTTTTTTCATTCTAAAGATTAAGAGGAAAGTGTTCAAATAATCATCAACACATCTTAAATGCAATAGGAGAGGAAATTAATTAAAATATCTTCAAATGTAAATGAAAGAAAAAGAAGGATTACTAGAGTACTAAATTCTGTCACATTGATATATTTAGTTGTTTTTATGATATTTATCCTTCACCATCCTTTTTGTTATAGCCCTTGCTCACATACTGAATTTATCATTCATTTACTTATTCACATTAGGATGGGAAATAATTTAGTTTATAGATCATGACTATATCCCTGCTTTGAGGTGTTGATTTGGTTTGCTGTAACAGGGATCACACAATTGGAATAACAGCTTCAATTGTAGTTACCCCCTTAAAAAACTTATAAAAATCAAATGTCATTCTGTTGACTGGCTCTCTTGGGCTTTGCACCCAACAAGGAAATATTAATGAGAATGTAAGTACAATATTTTTATTGCTTGTTTTAAGAGATCTATTGTCTTATTTTTGAAATGTAGATCCTTTTAACAATGTCATACCTGTTTTAAGGCATTGGGCTTTTCTATTCCCCAGGGAAATCTGTTCATCTCATGAAGTTTATAATTCTATGTTGTTCCGGACTCTTCCTGAAAGGTCTCTTTATCAAAGAGAACTTCCAAACATTGGATTCAAAATTGTATTTTTACTGGTTTATCCCTTTCCTGTTTTTACTTCATAAAACTTAGTACTACCTAAAAACTATCACATATTTGTGTTTTGCACTCTGTCTCTTCTAGTAGAATATATGTTCAGGAAAGATAGAAATTTTGTTAACTTCACAACTGTATTCAAATAACCTAGTAAAAATTTGGCAAATTTAGTCCTCAGAACCAACAGCATTAAACAGAGAAGTTATTAAGAAAGTATATTAATGGGTCTACTAAGGTTCAGTTACTAGTGGTGAACTCAGTAATCTGTGCTTTAATATACCTTCTAGCTGATCCCAGCACACTCTCAAGATTTAAAGAAGAAGTTTGAGAACAAATCTCATAACAAATTTTTATGTTTATAAATAATTTCATTCTAAATGGCAAATTCAGAATGAAGAAATTTGATAGAATTTTCCCATTTTCTTAAATTATCCATTTCAATTCTATATTGACTAACTGGGAAAATTACCCCCTATTAATTTGCAAGCCCTATTGAATCTATGAATATCTGAAAGAGGGTTTAAATTCCAGAGGGATTTCCACTGACTCCTCTATTGTTAGTAAGACTACAGTCTTTAGCTAACTAACCTGAGATTAGTGTAAATTCAGATACTAATCTAACAGTTCTTAAGAGTTGGCTTTTCTGCACACTCAGGATACATATACATACAAGAATGGACACAGTTAACTAAAGGGGAAAACTGTAGAATATCACTAATGTACACGGGTACTGTTAGAGGAGCATCATTCTTTAGACGTGTTTACCCTCCTCTTTATTTAGTGATGTCTGAATTTGTAGAATTGACTGAAGTGCTAGTGAGAATTTGGATTAGAACTCTATCATGGCAATTCAGTTTACTCCTCTTTAATTAAATTGGAGTTTCTGACATATCACTACAAATCATTAGCTTGACTTTACCAAACATATGCTTAACATTAACTACCTTATGCTCAGGTGTAAGTTTTGTTTCTACTAACATTGTCTCCTGAATGTTAACCAGTCAGAACTTTTTTTGTTCCTAAAATATTTGATTTTCAACAACAACAATAAACAGTTCGTTGACTTGATTTACATGAAGTCAGCACTTGATTGGAATTATATTTGGTTGACTGCATAGTCAACTGGAAAATTGACATGAAAATAAATTAAGAATATAACTGGAATAAAGGTTGTATTTTCTTCTAGTGGCCTTTTAACATTCATAATATCTGAGGAGAGGATATCAGATTGCTTCCACTTTGCACTTTTTTGGGGAAAAGTTGTGCAGGACACATTGAATTATAGAACCACCAAGAATGTAAGAGGGGGAAAAAGGCAATTTCTCAGAAGAAATCCCCACTCAAGTTAGGAAAATTAGAGGTAATTGAAACTTGGTAGAAAAAAAAAATATATATATATATATATCCACTAACCTTGTTTTATAGTGTAGACTACTGGGACTAAGCCAAATGGTTGAGCACACATATATCATAGAAGGAAATAGACTAGAAAAAAAATTTTTTTTCATAGCACCACTGGACAGGAAATGTTCACATTATTGAAAAGAAAGAAAAGTAATGCAATACTGTACACAAACCATTGTTCAGATGAGAAACACAAGCCAGAAAGAGATTAAGTAACTTGTACAAACTAAAGCATCACATTCAGGTTAGGATTTGTGAATTTGAGCACCAGTCCCTGTTGCAATCTCTCACTAAGAGAAGTAAGGATTAGGGGAGGGGTGGTGGGAGAGAAGCAGCACAAGTGACGATGTTTCTCACGTGTGCAAATCACTGCCAACTTGCCATCAACCTTTGATTTTGCTACTTGAATACAATGTCAGTAGCTGCAGCAAAAAGGATCGTGGCATTATCCTTTGACCTAATTTCCACTGGTAACATTATTTATTTTTTTCAGGACTTAACAAAATTTTATTGCTTTTTAATTTGTCCAGTAATGCTGTTTTTTATTTTTTTTTTTACTTTTTTTACATCATATTTTATTTTATGCATTTTTCCATCTCAGTTGTAATTCCTGTGGGCCTCCCATCACCAGTTCACCTGTGTGCCATCATCACAGTCCAGTGAACTCTTTCCAACCCAGTCTCGATCCCATTCCTACTCCCACCCCCATAAAATGTCTGTGCTTTTTGTTGTTCATTGTTTTCATTTTTACTCTGTTATATTTGTTAGTCTCTCTCTCTCTCTTTTTCTTCCCCGATCTCTTATGCTCCTCCTATGAGTTTAGCCACCCAGTATTTTTCTTTCTTTCTGGGTTAAGCATAATCCCTTCCAGGTCCATCCATGTTGCTGGAAAAGGCACGGGTTTATCTTTTTTGATTGCTGTGTAATATTCCATTCTGTATATGGACCATATCTTAATCCAGTCATGTACTTTTGGGCATTTGGATTGATTCTGTTTTCTCTATTGTAAATAGAACAGCAATAAACATGGGAGTGCAGGTATCCTTTTGAATCCATGTTTTTGTTACCTTTGGGTATATCCCTAGGAGTGGGATTGCTGGGTCATATGGAAGCTCTACTTTTAGCCTTTTGAGAAACCTCCAAACAGCTTTCCATAGTGGTTGTATCTGTTTGCATTCCCACCAACAGTGCAGGAGAGTTCCTTTTCTCCACATCCTTCCCAACATTTGTTGTTGCTAGTTGTTTGAAGATGTGCCCTTCTCACTGGGGTGAGGTGGTATCTCATTGTGGTTTTAATTTGCATCGCCCTTATGCCTACTGGCCATCTGCATTTCTTCTTTGGAGAAGTGTCTTTGAAGCTCTTCTGCCCATTTTTTGATGGGGTTATTCTTTTTTTTTTTTTTTTTTTTTTGCTGGTAACTTTATTGAAAAGCCCTGAGATCATCTCCACTGTGTCACATAGCTTCAGTGCTATTCTGTGCAGACTTCCCAGAAACTCATTCCCTCTCTGAAGATTTGAGGCCCTCCCTATTGATGCAACAGGTTAGAGCTCAGCACTGCAAGCTAGCCACAGCCATGTCAGTGTGAGTTCCATCCTTGGCCCTGGAGGTGATCCACATGGTACTGCAGACCTCTCCTGTCCTGCCCACTGCCCCCCTCAGCATTGTACTTCATTAATCTGCCTGCTCTGTTCCCCACTCTCTCTGGTGAATCCTCTCACCGCCCCTGCACTTCTGTCCTGTACCCCATTTCTGTATGCATAAATACATAAATCTTTTTTTAAAAAAGAAAAAGAATTAAGTTTTTACTTCTGGCTTTCAGTGTTGATTTTTAGTATATTATAGCTATTCTCTGACTCTCTGTGATATATCAGTAGATTGCTCTTTGTTTTATAACTCAGAGACTATTTTATATTGTTTTCCTCACCTTGGTAAATAATTGCTATATAATCTGGGCCAAATTTTACTTTAATAATAGTTTAATTCATAAGAGACAAACATCAATGTGCTTGCTATGCATCAATTTCAGCTCAGTCATAGAGTTACATAACAGGTAAGCAAAGGGTAAAAGTCTGAACTAAAATGAGAATAAAAATAATAAAAGGTAATGTTCTTGCTCGCTTCCATTCAGTTATAATTGTTGTGGCATTATCTTTCTTTCTCCTCCCTAGTTTCCAAGATTTTAATTTGACTAAGCAAAAGAAAGTTATCTGTTGTTCCTTTCTTAGGGATAAATATTCAAATCCAACATACAAGTGTATTGTTATCAAGGATATTATTTAACAATTTAATTATAAATGTGTTATAATCTTCCAGATGCAATGAAAGGAATTTCACAATAATAATAATATTGAAGACAATAAGTACAAAGGCATTCAGATTAATTTCTCATTTCATCATTATGTTTAAAAAGGAGACAAATCATTGAAACAGATTTCACTTTGTTGTATAAGAAATTGCTTCTGGTCTTACTAGTTGATCAGTATTTCTTCAGACTGATTTCTTCAGACTTTTTATTTTTCCCTCTATATTTTTGAAGTAGTTATTTAGCTTGTGTTAAAGGAATGTACTAAGTTATTATCTGCAGATTATACACTCTAGTCTTTTTGCTTCTGTTTGTGTCTGATTGTCATGATTTACCAGTTTTGTGAAATAAGACAAGCTACTCAAGCTGCCATTCCTTGCTCCTTAAACTGGATATATTGATGCCAATTTCATAAGACCTGAGATCACCTGAGACAATTCACTAAATCTAAACAAATTTCCAATGCATAGTAGGTGCTCAATTCATGTTGACAGTTGTGACTTAATCTTATGATAATTCTACAATTATCATTGCATTTTTCATTTAAAAAAAGAGGACTTTTAGAGTTATGTGATTTTCTTAAATTTCCATAAATGATCAATATGTGTCCCAAACTCATACATTTATCAAGTTACAAAAGCTTAATTTCTCTTGCAGTCTGTGTTGTTTTGATCTCATTTGCTTGACCTGTTAGAATGCAAATTGACAGGTACCCTGTGGGATCCCAACTTGCATGCCTTCAAGGGCTCTTGCCCATTTAGTATGGAAGAACTCTAGTAGAATACTGGGCATAGAAAGAGTAAAGAAAAAGGATAGTCTCCCAATGAAACATTCAGAATTACTCATCTCCTCATGGGTAAACCCCAGCCAAACTGGATTAGCCCAAAGCAGGACCTCTAATGCCTGAATTTTGCCACAAGTCTCGAAGTACCTTCCGGTATGGAACCATAGGCAAGTGGCAAAATAAAAAGGAAGGGGAGATGCAAAATCAAAGTACAAATGAAAGTATGAATTATCAAGCCTGGCCGCATGTCCTCATCCATGTCTCATTGTCCGCAAATCACTGGGGCAAGTCCAGAACTGAGAAGCAAACAAAGCTTCTTCACATATCTCCCTACATGTCTCCCAGGGTTTCCTGCAGGTCTCCTCCTCCAAGTCTCCTTTGTGCTCAGCTCCACCCATCATTAGGTGGCTCTGGGAACCTGAACTCTCCCCTTTTATAGACATCACACTGATACAGCATTAGAGAGCAATTATTTAAACTAATAATATGCTAACCTAGAGTTAGTATCTTTTATGTTCTAATAGAGGAAACATTCAAATATTTGTGAGTCTATCTATCTATTCCAGTTGTTCTCAAATTTTAGGTTGCTTCATAATCTGTTGGAGGCCTTAATATAATTCTACAATTTACCACCAAATGATATAATAAATCTTGGATAGGCTCCAAGCTCTTATACTTTCCCCCCCAGAATTCTTGCATTTTTAGATTTATTTATACATGCATATAAGACCTGGGGTTTAGGCTAGAAGTATAGGGTGTGAGCAGATTCACCAAAGTGGGGAGCAGAACCAGCACATTGTCTGAAATACACTGCTGAGGGGAGCAGCAGGTGGGTCATAAGAGGTCTGTTGAACCATTGTGGATCATCTCCCTGGCCAGGAATCCAACTCATGCTGTAATAGCTGTGGATAGACTCATAGTATTGTGCTTTAACCTGTGTGCCACCAGAGAGGGCCCAGTTCTTTCTCCTATTTTTAAGTTCAAAGATGATGCTGGTACAGCTGGTCTAGGGATCTTGCTTTGAAATCTACTGGTCTGTGTTTTTATCCTCTCCAAGCTGCATGTGTGTGTACATGTATGTATGTATGTATATGTATATGTATGTATGGTTCATCAGTAATACAATGAATATGATTGAAACTTCTTTTTGTACTTTTTTATATCCTGTGTTTTATTTTGAATAGCCACACACAGGTTTTCTTTCCAAATTAAAAAATAGAAAATTATTCATTAGACAGTCTCACTAAAGTTTTTAGCAAATGACAATTATGATCAGCATGTTAAAGTATCAAGTGCTTATTAATAATTACATCCATAGCCAGTATACAACAGTTAATTTGAATGTAACTAACATTTTTAGAGTGCAATTATTTAAACTTGAAGATGAAGACTGTCTTGTATTAAATAGTATCTGTCTACTGAGAAGTTCAGGATATCACTCAAAGAATTTGCTTAATCTGCTATGAAGCTAAGAAATTTATAATATTTGAAGACAAAAGTAAAAATTAGACTAAATGCCATTAGTTTAAAAATATTCAAACAGAACCTGACATAGTTACCTTTTGAAAATTTATTTCCTAGAATGTTCCTAGGAACATTCAAATATTTGTATTAGTCTAAATCACACCCCCTTTCATAAAGTTTCTGCTAGGGATAGGCATATGAAAAGGTTGTTTAGCATAAAGAGACCTTAATTTTCAAGAATACTTGGAAAAGTATATGCTTTAGCAGTCAAACTTTTATATTTATCAAGATTTATTATATGTACATAATTTGAATATCATGTTTTCAAAGCAGCATTATATAATAGAGTGGTTCATCAGTAATGCAATGAATATGATTGAAACTTCTTTTTGTACTTTTTTATATCCTGTGTTTTATTTTGAATAGCCATGACAAGTTTCCTGGCAGAAAAGAATAGTAACTACAGACCCATAATTATGAAGATATTAGATACACTAGTTTAAATTATACATTATATTAATACTTTTTTTTTTCTAAATAGTTTTATCTGTCATTTCACTGTTTAGCTAAAGGTAGGCCTATGGAATTTAAGGGTTAAAAGTTTGTATGCTGGCCCTCCCTGGTGGCACAGCGGGTTAAAGCACAGAAAACTAAGAAGCTTAAGCCACTTCCCCAGGAGTTTGACCTGCCGGCCCCAAAGCCTGCCCCAGAGGAGATCCACATGGCGTGGCAGACCTCTCCTGACCCGCCCACTGCTCCCTTCAGCAGTGTACTTCATCGATCTGCCTGTTCTGCTCCCCACTCTGTCTCTGGTGAATCTGCTCACTCTCCTCATCTCTGGCCTGTACCCCAGTCTGTATGAATAAATAAATAAATCTTTAAAAAAAAGTCAGCAAGCAAGTTGCCATTAACACCATCTAATATATATGATCCAAATATTACACATATAATAGTTGTAAAGTTGGGTTCATTTCCTACTACAGTTTTTTTTCTGCATAAATCTATAAAAGGCATGCATCCTACCTACTCCATTATACTGTATTTTTTAACTTACTTCTCCTATCTTTCTCCACATGATTCTTAAGCATAAAGTTAATTCTTCAGTAATTTGTGTACAATATTGCATTGTTAAATTAGGAAAATGATATGGGATTTGAATTTTAATTAAAACTGAGCCAAATGTTATACTGCTTATTAAAGTAATATTTATGAACCATTGTAGGATATAGCAGTTAATTATTGCAGTTCACATTATAAGAAAATATCAAACTCTAATTTTTTTATATATCATAATAATGAGTTGTATTCATTCATTTAATTCTTTCTTCACTCAATAAAAAATGATAATTGTCTGCTATGAGATCAACATACAAGGTAATGTATTCACTTAAAATTAAAATGAGCTATTATAATCTAGGGAGCATCTCACACTTATTATAAGATTAATAATTTTTCTATCATATATCTTTCTGAAAAGGTCTGCTTTTTGTCAGCCTTTCAGGTTTGTTTTACAAATTAATTTATTCTTTCATTCATCCATGTAATAAACTTCTGCTGAACACCAACTCTAAGTAAGGTACTGTTTTGTGTGAGATAAGAATGTATTTGTTAAGAAATGACATGTACCTATTTATTCTAACATATGGTAAATTGTGAAGCGATAAACAAAAATTTAGATCAAAAGCTACTTGAATTCCCAGGAAAAAGCTGTCTTTTGCTAGAGTGAGTTTACCATTTAGATATCACCTAAATGCTGTTGTTTTTATGGCAAAAACTCCATGATACTATTGATCTTGAAGACACTACACTATTTAAAAGTGCTCAATTAATCCAGAAACAAGCAGTGTTTTAGAGAAAGTACCTATAATTTCCAGCGCTTTCAGTACTGAAACAGGATTGCCTGCAAAGACAAGGAAAAGATGTCATAGAGGAAAAAAAAAAACAAAAAAAAACTTAGAGGTTTTCAATTCCCATTCATGTCATAGGCTCCCTAATACCTCCTGCTCTTTCTTCAAGAGCATTTTCAACATAGATGACTTAGATGGGTTGCTCAAGGAAATTAAGATCAGGTGGATTTCACCTTGCTGCAACCCTGAGCCCTGGCAAACTGCTTTCAAAACAGCTACAGTCGTGTGCAATACAGCTAGCTTATAGCGACCTATATCACACATTTATTAGCTTTGGTTAGAACTGATTAATCATATTTGAGATTTCAGGTATTTCTTTTTTTAAAGATCTATTTATGTATAGAAGAACTGGGTACAAGCTAGAGGTGCAGGGGTTGAGAGAATTCACCAGAGAAGGAGTGGGGAGCAGAACAGGCAGATGTGCTGAAATACACTGCTGAAGGGGGTGCAGCAGGCAAGACAGGCGAGGGTCTGCTGGGCCATGTGGGTCACCTCCCTGGCCAGCGATCACACTAATGTTGGAGTAGCTGCAGATAGCTTCACAGTGCTGTGCTTTACCACCCTTTACCACCAGGGGGTTCCTGCTTCAGTTATTTCTAAAGTGAATTTATTATAACTGGTTTAAAATTTCAGATCTGAAAACACTGTCTCTTTAATTTCTGAATATGCATCAGCAGTATTTTTTGAGCACTATCCATTTTTATAAATATAAAAATAAATGATAGAAAACTCCCTAAGTTTCCCTTTGTACTGGTATAACAAATTTCCTTTATTTTTGGAGACTATAAAACATTATTAAGGTATTAATAAAACTAATGAGACTTTTTCCTATGCCACTTCCCCCAACAGATTACTCTTGAATTACTCCTGAATTACTCCATGTGAATATCAAATGTGAACATTTAATTTAACATACTGATAAAGATGCTCTATCAAAAAAAATTTAAAAAACTGTATGTCTCGGCCCTCCCTGGTGGCGCAGCGGGTTAAAGCACAGCACTGAGAAGCTAAAACCAGTTCCGCATGAGTTCAATTCCCGCCTGCCCCGGAGGTGACCACAGGGCGTGGCAGACCTCTCCTGACACGCCTGCTGCTCCCCTCAGCAGTGTACTTTGTCGATCTGCCTGTTCTGCTCCCCACTCTGTCTCTGGTGAATCCTCTCACCCTCCGCATCTCTTGCCTGTACCCCAGTACTGTATGAATAAATAAATAAATGTCTAAAGAAAAAACAAAACTGTATGTCTCAATGTAGAGTTACTTCTAATGGTTATTTTATTGAATTTGCACATCTTTCGATGTAAATTCGACATTTTTTTTCTTTAATTGTGAATAAGGCAAGGATACTGCTATTACTACATATTTCAATATTTAATTGAACAAATTTAATTATAAGTAGTATTGTAGCTAGAGGGTTAATATGAAAGAGGATGGAGGGAGAGATTTTTTTTAGGTAAAATATACTAACTTATATATTAAAAAGACTTATAGAATTAACTAAAAATTAAATTGAATATGTTTATTGGATACAAAGTCAACCTTTTCTGTTTGCCTGCTGCTTCCCTCAGCAATGTATTTCAACACATCTGGTTCCCACTCTGTTTCTAGTGAATCCACTCACGCCCTGCATGTCTGGCCTTTACCCCAGTTCTTGTCTGCATAAATAAATATTTAAAAAGAATAAAATAACTGATAATATGTTGCATGGCATTTTCTAATTATGCTTATTATGTATTAATATTGTCTACAGTATAAAGTGTTAATTTATGAAGTAACTAATATTCATAAAACAATATATAAATTAATATGCAAATATACATATGTATATATAAAACCTTATGTATATTTGGTTTTGTCCAAGATTGATGTCCTGGACAATAATTTATATGTGCAAAGCAGAAAGCAGAAGCCTCCCTGGTGGCCTCAGGGTTAAGACTCGGTGCCATCACTCCCGCAGCCTGAGTTTGTTCAGCAGCCAGGAGCTAACCCACATATTGCACAAAAAACCTCTCCTGTCTTGCCTGCTGCTTTCCTTACAGTATATTTCAGAAAATATGCCTGTTCTGCTCCCTATTACATCTCTGGTGAATTTTCTCCCTCTTGGCTCCTCTGCCATATACCCCAGCTCTTCTATGCAAAAATAATAAATAACATTTATTAAATAAATAAATAAAGCATTCTCTCTTCTATACTTTATTATATATTATATAATAGTTATTTTTGGTCAAATAAATGTTTTTACATAAAATTTGGCCTAGAACTAGAATTTTTACTTTTTGTTAATAACAGATTAACATATTTTTGTGAAAACATTATACATTGAATCCTTTGTTCTAGTATCATGCTCATACACCAACTTACTATATAAAAAGTGTTTTCCCTTTGTAGGGTATCTACAGGGGAAAGGTATGGTTTCTATGACCAACAGATTCTATGTTGTAAATTAAATTTGCCTCATGATATTATTCTTGGTCTAAGAAGTTCAGTTAATGAGAATATGAATTGTCCTTAAGCAATGCAGAGATAGCCTGGGTGCTGAATGATGATGTAAATGTAATGTCTGACTGAGGGTGCATATAAAGGGGACCAGTGGGCTTATTCCAGGCCGTATATTTTGTAGTCTTGGTAATTATAAACCTTTCTATCCTCAAGTAACAACATCTACTTTTTCTTGTCTTTTTCATTCCATGTTTAATGTTTTTCTTATTTAAAACAATCAGTATATACACCCTTGAACTAGAAAACATACATAACCATTTAATTTATTTCTTCATTAATTTATCCCTCCTATAGTAATTAGGACTGTACTTCTTTAATGAGATCAACACTATTTTAATAAAGTAATGTTATATTAAATATTGAATACTCAGCCTTTTCAGTGAAAACATTCACAATGGTCCATGACACAAATATCCATTAATTACATATGTAGTTTCTTAAAGTTATTTAATTATTTTTATTTATGGAATTTTACTTATTAAATAATCAGTCATTTTCCCCCATTATTTTCAGTGAAAGTATGGAGTATGGTTTATGATAATTCATGTATTCATTATTTTAATGAGGAATACAATATCCTATTAAATAGTACTTTCTGAAAACAAATTTCTCATTGAAATAAAAGTATACCTTTGAAATTGAATCTGTAAAGTATATTTTTAGTATAGTAGGTATATTTTCAAGAGTTCTACTACAATAAAGAGGTATGACAGAAAAATAAAATTTTCAGATACACCAAGTATTTAACAGAAATGAAAAATTTCATTGTGTTTCAAAAATAGTTTCTTCTCATATAGGAATGATGCAGTTATGCTGAATGCTTCAACTCCTAAAGTCATTTTTTGGGAAATATATTCAAAGACTAGTGTGATGCCATTGTTCTATATGAGAAGGGGAAAATTCTAATTTTTGATTTGGAATAACAAAGTGGTAAACATTCTCTGGAAGGACAATAGCTGAGATATTAAGCCGTTGATAATTTTAGGTTCTTTTCTCTGTTTAGTTATGGATCTATTGGGTTATACTCTTTAGCAACTGAAGGTTTTGGACATTCATGCATATCATCTATCAGGAAACTTCCAAAGGAGTTAGCAATTTTATAAATTATTTTTTTTTCTTTTGGTAGATCTATTGTACTTAGGAAATATTAATCAACCACTACATTTTTCCCCTTGCAAATTCTCCTCTTTATAGATTTAATTTATATGTGGATATTTTGGGTTTTAATAAAATAAATTTCCTAACTTGAAATTATGTCAGTTTTTCTCATCCTCCCTTCATTCTTCCCTTACTCTTCCCTTCCTTCTTTCTGCATAGTACATTGTAATAAAATTTTGATGGGGATTAGGTTCCAATAGACTCTTCCTGTTTCTACTGACTTAAAAAAAAAATGTGATATAGAGACATTCTCAGCAGAAGAAGAAAATTGGCATAAAGTTACCCTCAAATTGAGGATTGAGATTGTGCTGGTGCATTCAAGGAATACATTTACTGACATTACTATTGGTAAAGTAAGACAAAAAATCAATATTGCAACAGAGTTCATGTCATCTAATCTATCAAAAAAGTATATTATATTGTTAGTATTCATGCAAAACCATTTTTCAAAGTTGAAAAGTTGTTCAACTGGAGAGTGACTTTCTTAATTTCCAGGAAAGAATGAAGCAAATGTTGCACACAGCTGGGCATAAATGGAACTTACAGATGACAGAAGACTGGACTACAGAAAATAGTGCTACTGGAGAAGATAAACTATAGAAAATTTAAATGTCACTAGTGTTATCATTCTTATCATTTGAGCATAAAAAAATTAATAACATCTGACCATTTGACCAGTTTTAAATGTAAAGTTTTGGCATCAGATAGGCATAACCATAAATTTTTATAGGTTTGGGTACATGATCAAAGAAAACATTTCCAATAAAATAAACTAAATCCCAAATTTTCTTTCAAAAACATCACATCTGTTTCCTTCAGATGCCAATTCCAACTTTTCAATTAATTCTCTTGTCAGCTATTGCTTGAAAGAAAAATATTTAAAGTTCAATTCATTCTTCATACTGCCTCTAGAATATTCCTTGCAAAATATTTTTGTTCAGTTTACTAAAAAATCTTGAAAATAGACCACGACTTATTGCATACATTTATATAACAATAGAATGCAATATTACATCAATTAAAAAAAAGTGTGGGTAAATTTGAGCTCAAAAATTCTATAATCAGGTACTTACATCGTATTTTAAGTCAATTTCTTCTCCAATATGTTTTAAGTGGGTTTCCACTGACATAAATGTATTTTAAAATCTTATCTCTACCCTTGTTTCCATTCTGCTAAATTTTGCAAAAGTTTTGATCAAATTTAGTTTTGATCTACTTTAACTTTATCCTATTTAAAATTCCAGTTGGTATATGCATATACAAGAATACAGTTCCTGTGTTTAGAAAAATACTTTGAAAACACACAATGGAAATGTTTCCTTTTTTTCCCAAAATAAATGAATGAAAAAGACTCTGGACATTTTTTCTATTTTTTGTGTGATTGTCATATTTTAATAACAAGACAAAAGCATGGAAAAATATCACAACATCTTAAAGAAATTTAGGTGAAGCCTCTGTATTGACAATGAAGATAAGACATTGAGAAAAGAGAAGATAGCACTGATAGTGGGAGGCTAGAAAAGGCTATAACAAAATGCATCAGAAAATGGATATTGCCTAGCAAATGAATTAAAAGCAATTACAAGACAGTGGATACAACAGAGTTGAATATTTATTTGAAAATTCTTGCAGAAAAAAAAGAAAACTGCATACTAAATTAAGTGAAGATAAAATAACAGAAGCACCTAAAAATAGCATATCACCAAACTGAGTAAATTTCAGTCTAATTGTAGGAGAAATGACCAAAGAAGCAATAAATAATCCACAGAAAACAAATAACAGTTCCAATGGACTATATTGTAATTAGTTTTATGTATACATATATATGTATGTGTGTGTGTATATATATATATATATATATATATATATTATGTATATATGTATGTGTGTGTATTTTCTTTTTTTTTTTCCTGCTCAAAAATTACTGTATCATACAGAAGCTCCATTTTTAGCAGTTTGGAAACCTCCAACAGTTTTCCATAGTGGTTGTACCAGTTTGTATTCCCATCAGCAGTGCAGGAGTGTTCCATTTTCTCCACTTCCTCACCAACATGTGATGTTGCTAGATGTTTTAATATGTGCCATTCTCACTGGTGTGAGATGGTATCTCATTGTGGTTTTAATTTGTATTCTCCTTATTAACAAGTGATACTGAACATTTGTTCATGAGTCTGTTGGCCATCTGCATTTCCTCTTTGGAGAAATGTCCTTTTAGCTCTTAAGCCCATTTTGGTAGGGTTGTTCACTTTCTTTATTTTTGTTGAGGTTCATCAGTTCTTTGTATATCTTTTTGGTCATTCCTTTGTCAGTATTGTGTGCAAAAATTGTCCCCCAATCAATGGGGTGTTTGTATAATGTCCAGCAATCACTCCTAGGTCTCAACCCAAAGGACACAAAAGCACAGATTCAGAAGGACACCTGCATCCCTATGTTAATTGCTACTCTATTTACAATAGGAAAGATATAGATTCAACCCAAATGCCCACAAATAGATGTACATATACACAATAGAATATTGCTCAGCAATCAAAAAGGATTAAACTCATGCCATTTGTGGAATTACGGATGGAGCTGGAAAGGGATCATGTGTAGTGTAATAAGCCAGAAAGAAAAATAGAAATATTGGATTGTTTTACTCATAGCAGGAACATAAGGGATCAGGGGGAAAAAAAATACAGCAACTGTAATAAAATAGAAACAAAAAACAAAGAACAACTATAACCAGAGACATTTTTCTGGGACAGAGAGGAAAACAGGATAAAACTGGGGTGAGAAGAGCTCATAGGATTATGGTGATGGCACATGGGTGAATTGGTGATGGGAAGTCCACAGAGATTACAACCTAGTTTTAAAAAATGCACAATAGGGCCCTCCCTGGTGGCACAGTGGGTTAAAATGCAACACTGCAAGCTAGCCACATCCACTTCAGTATGAGTTCGATTCCTGCCCCGGAGGTGATCCACATAGTACAGCAGACCTCTCCTGTCTTGCCCACTGCTCCCCTCAGCAGTGTACTTTGCAAATCTGCCTGTTCTGCTCTCTACTCTGTCTCTGATAAAGCCTGTCACCACCCCTGCACCTCTGGCCTGTACCCCAGTTCTGTATGCATAAATAAATCTTAAAAAGAAAAAAAAATGCATACAATGAAGAATGATGTAATAAAAACTGTGAGAGCTCTTCACTTTAGTGTCATTGGATGCATAATCAACTATCCAAAAGC
>NW_004567112.1:42190830-42219968 GCF_000260355.1 Condylura cristata
TACAAGTACACTGCTGAGGGGAGCACCAGGCGAGACAGGAGAGGTCTGCTGCACCATGTGGGTCACCTCCCTGGCATGGATGTAATCAGCATTAAACATTGTCCTAGACTCGCTTCTAGTGCTGAACTTTAACTCTTTGCACCACCAGAGGGGTCCTCATTTTAAATATTCTGAAAGTCACAAGCTAAAAACTAAAAAGCAAAATTAATATTTTAAATGTATTCTACTAAGCACAACATATTCAAATGTCATCATTTCAATATGTAATCACCATAAAACTTACTGAGATATTATACTTTTTTCTTTCTCAAAGACTTTGAAACCCAGCCCATATTTCATACGTATCAGTGTCTTGTCTCAAGTCATATTTAAGTACTCATATTTATGTAGGCTACCCTGAAGAGGTTTACCATGTTGGACACTATAAGACTAAAAGATCACTCAGGGTGAAGTGGAACTCCTCAGAATATATAAAATCTCTTTTTCTACAAACAGCCCCTTGACTTCCAGAGGAAGTAGAAGTAGTTGTGTTTAGCAGGAGTTTTATAAAACAAAGTCTCAGACAATTCTGACTGTCCAAGAGTGTTCTCCTTCTTTAGAGGTCTTTCAATAGAAACCTAGGATTTACATTTCTGTTGTCAGGATTTCATCAGTACTTTCTTTCTTAGCAGAGCTTAGTGTCTACTATTTCCTAAATATCTCCAATATAATAGCAAAATATGATTTTCTCCATATCGCACTCAACAAATATCAGAGGCATGTTTTAGTAAATCATATATTGATTGATGATTCCGTTGGAATTTTTAAAAAAATATTTATTTACGGATACAGAGCTGGGTACAGGTCAGGGGCGGTGAGAGGATTCACCACACATAGAGCAGGGAGCAGAACAGGCAGATAGATGAGGTATACTGCTGAGGGGAGCAGCGGGCGGGTCAGAAGAGGTCTGCCACGCCATGTGGATCACCTTGGGGAAGGCGGGGATCGAACTCATGCGGAAGTGGTTTTAGCTTCTTAGTGCAGTGCTTTAACCCCCTGCGCCACCTGGGAGGGTCCTCCGTTGGAATTTTTAAAGCCACACTCTTACTTTATAAAAGTCTAGAATGTGTCTCTGCAAATCTAGTTTTATTCCTCCTCTAAATAGGATATTTCTGAGAAAAAAAAATTTCAAGTAAGCAGCGTCTTTATTAAGGGAGTTATTACTGCACAACAAATAAAAATATCAAATTAATAGGTGAAATTCCCAAAATATGATGAAATCTCACAACCACAATATTTTCAAATCAAAGTATTTTAAAATCCTCTATAAGTACCTAAAGTTATCAGTAAGCACAAAGGGTAATTCAAGGTAAGTTTTAATATGTTAAGCACATTTCAATTTCTACACTTCATTTATTTCACAAATTAGTTTACTATAAATCCATCATCAGTAACAAATTTTATATACTGTTTCATAAAAAAATAATTTCTTTTATTGATTTTCACATTTGGAACCCTTTTCCCCCTCTGTCTTTTCATAGTCAAGTAAACATAAAGATCTTATCATGCCACTCATATGGGTAAATTGTACAAAAACCTGTCATCGTCACTTGGGATGGTTTGTTGATTTCCATTATGACAAACATCATGTGAGTATCTTATGTCCTTAACATTATACATCTTTTACCACAATCAGAAGTCTATTCCACCAAACATAAGCAAATCATTATGTTCAATAATTTTAGCATGACTTAGCTAGGAATTAATGTCACTGCAATCATCAGTCTATTGAGAAAGAGTGACGGCTTATAAACTTCTTCCCTTTGAATGCCATTTGAAATATAAATATAAATCAACTGAATTAAAACTATCTTGATATTTTAATGTTTCTTTTGTGTTCAGTAACTAATCTTACTTGAATCTACCATACGATTCCACAAATCAATCTTTCTAATTTTTATAACTTTATGGTAATATTAATAAAAAACAGCTTTAAGATATTTCTCAGGGACTATGGAGTTAAAAATTATTTACTTGTTTTCTTCAGTTGTTGGCCATTTATTTTCTTATTAATTAAGGTATATATTAAATGGCAAAAATGTAAAGAAGTGGCATGATAGCTTTATAAAGTTATTGGCTGTAGGGGAGTTAAGATAATGATTCTGAATCATACCTCTATGTATGCACAAACTAGCCAGTTTAACGAGGTGTTTTATAATTTAAATATATTAGAAAAATCAGTTTAAGTATAAATTTATCTTTTTTAATAGCATCTTTAGATGACATTACTCATTTTAGCCAAACTATAATCTAGTCTTTTGGTTCTCAACCATCACCATCTTGCCATCTTAAATCACACCAGTGACTCATTAATGACGGAGAATTCATTTTATTTTCTTGAGAAAAACATACTTGTGAATGCACTTTTAATTAATAGTATAAAAGTATGTTTTGTCCAATAAGCTGACAGACTGACACCAAGGGAAGTGATTTTATCACTTATCCAGAATAATTTTTAATTAGCTTTCATAATCCTCATCATTTTAACACTGTGAAGGAAAATATCAACTTTCCATTTAAGTAAAAAAGATAATTCAGGAATGACTGCTAGAATAATTTTTCCTGAAAGTTGATTGGATCAAACCTATACAGAGATATAATACTACGTGTGCCCCCTTCACTCAACTCAGTAAGGCTATTTCTAAAAATGTATTTTAAGTAACACTTGAATAGGCCCAGATGGTTGCTATTAAGATATAGGAAAAGATAAGCATATATCAAATAATCACATAAATATAAAATCATAGTTGCGTTAAATATCGTGAGGAAGAATTGTGTGTACCTGTGATAGTGAATATAACCTAGCTATAGAGACCACAGAAGAACTTCCCTATGAGTAAACCCCTATCTGTTATCACAAGCATAGTGATAAGTTAATAAGCAAGGAAAATCTTGAACAAATGTAGTCAGTGTATAATGGACACAGGAAATGAGTGTGAAGAGTACAAATAACTGAAGAAAGTCAGTCATGTTAAGAAACTGGGATGAAATGAATCTATAGTAAAGGAGGAAACAAGATATAGGTGGATACTGAGTCTTTCATGCTGCCAAGAGTTAGTTTTGCATATAGGAAGATGATGGACATTGACATGATTAAATTTATAATTTCTATATATCGCTTAGATATTAAGTTTAAATGGAAGGGTAGCAGTTCACTGCGATAATATCAATCAGAAAATGATTACATTTGCTCAGGTAAGATAGTGGGAGTTTGAAAGAAGCAGAAAGACAGGTTACAACGAATGGATTTCTAGATTTATCATAAAGAAAATATCACAGGGGAGTGAGGAGGTGATGTCCAGTTGACTCGTAAGTATATAATTAATGGGTAGGGGTTTTCCTGACAGTTTCCAGAGAGAAAGATGAAGGTTGAGGTTTACCTTTGAGAACAGGATTCCTAGAGTTCATACAACATTAAGTAGGGTATATAAGGGAGACAGATAAAGAGATTGTGAGTTAGGGAAAGAGATTAGTGCTGGAATGTAATTTTTTATTTGTCTTGGTAGTGAATGCTCTCCTGAATGTTAGTTGGATCATTTAATCAGAGAATGTGGTACAGACAGTTCATAAAGGACTGAATATATACAGTGAAAAACTCCTATGATTCCAAATTTTACTCCCCAGGTAGACTAGGAATGATCCTAGCAAGATGACCAGACTGACATCTGGGAATCAGAAAGAAAAACAAAAGTACTGGGGCAGAAAACAAAGAGAATCTTTTTTTCATGAAAAGGATGGAGAGTACATGTTTGAAAGGAGAAGGATGAAAAATATCTGCTGAATTTAATGAAATGATTGGCCCCAACAACCTATAAGTAGAATAGTAATAATGGTCACTTATAATATCAAAAACTAAACATAACCAGAATGCACAGAAATAAGAAAATAAACTAATCCTTAATGATGAAGCAATTTCTAAAATATATTAAAGGTTTAAAAGTTCTTCAAGGGATTTATAAATAATTTAATTTTATTTTGCATGGTTGTGTATAATTTGGCTATTTTTAACTGTACAATAGAGAAATAAGATAAAGGCTTACAGTTTACTCAGAAGAAATGTTTTCAAACATTTATATCATATAAATTATTTTTCAGTAAAAATAAAACATCTCATAACCAAATTAGTAAGCAAAATTGTATGTACTAATATATTTTATAAATCACACAAACACTATTCTATTAATGCATTATGATATTTATAAAACACTTACAAAGATAAATATTCAAAAGGTAAACTGAACACTTATCATACGCATTATTTCATATTCAAACTATAAAAAATATTTTTTTTGTTTTAGTTAAGCTGGGGGCCTCCCTGGTAGCACAGGAATTAAAGACATAGTGTTATCAAGCTATTGGCATCCACTGCAACACGAGTTCGATACCAAGCTGGTCAGGGAGCTGACCCATGTGGCACAACAGACCTCTCCTGTCTGGCCTGCTGCTCCCCTCAGCAGTGTATTTTCGTACATCTCCCTGTTCTGCTCCCCACTCTATCTCTGGTGAATCTTCTCACCCCCATGCACCTCTGGCCTACACCTCAGTTCTTGTATGAGTAAATAAATAAATCTTTTATATATATATATATATATATATATATATATACACATACACATACACATATATACACACATACACACATACACCACACATACACATATATATATATATATACATACACACACAAATATACACACACACACACACTTAATGGTTTTAATGAAACAAATATTCTATGATTTAAATTATTTGTTAGCTTTAATATTTAATTATTTTATGTATCATAGCTGAAAATATAATCCCTAAGCATTCAATAATACAACCTACAACATCTACTTTGTATAAAGTTACTTATTAAGAAAAATATAAGTTCATATGTCAAATGATATAACTGCTAATACATTTTCATTATATATGATGCCAGGTACACTGATGAAAAGCTCATATAGGAGTAGGAATCAACATACTGATCTGGCACCTTCTTGTTTAGTTCTTGAGCTTGCTTTATTGTAGCCATTTTAGGGTTATGGTAACTTTATAGAGCATATTTTAAAATGTCCCATTTATTGATGGTTAGTGTGCTTAAAGCTAGATAACTTAAGCTATGAGTTGACTTCCTAGTCCTAAGTGAAAAGCAATACTGAGAAGCAAAAGGAGGTAAATGTTCTACTGTCCACACTTTCAGAAATTTTTTCTTTCACCTTTGTGCCTTATATACATGACATCTGATGCATGAACAGTTAATTTCATTGCATACATTAGCACTGTTTTTTCTTATTTAGATGAAATAACAGTTTAAATAGCTGTTTTGATATGTTCTTCTGTACATCATTGAAATACACATTCCACTTTGGAGAAAAATACTTTAGAACAGGTTCATAAAAGTATAATAAAATAAAAAGTCAAGCAATGTGCACAGTGCTTAAGAAAGATAATTTTATGGTCAATATAGGTTGTTGGTATTTCTATAGATAAAACACAGTGTTTCTGTAATATCCTTTTTTTGCAGAACAACCAGTATATGTGGGATTTGGTAATTAGCCCACTAAAATAGATTTGAAATGTAACAAATATATTTTAGATGTTATATCAATCAAGTCTTTTGTTTGCTTGTTAATTCTATCAGTAATTCATTTTACCTTATAGACTAATTCATTTAATCCAGCATTAGCAAAAATGACTAACAGATTCAGGACATGAATGCTGGCCTATCTTCTTACTCTGTAGTGATATTATTAAACGGCATCATGAACATACATAGATTAATTCAAATACACACTCTGACAGTACATACGTATGTGCACACACAAACAGTAAGATACATTTCCTAGACTTCTTCATCAAAAATAATAAAATGATTTTGAACATGGAGAAAAACTTGGGATAAACTGCTCAGTTAAGGACCTCCCTGGTGATGAAGGGATTAAGCTTCAGCACTATCAAGCAACCCAGTCATTGCAGCATGAGTTCAATCTCCTGTCTGGCAGCTAACCCACATAGCACGGCCCATCTCTCCTGTCTCAGCTACTGCTCCCCCTCAGAGTGTATTTCAGTAGATCTGTCTGTTCTGTTTCCATTCTTTCTTTGGCAACACCCCCACACCTCTACACCCCAGTTCTTACAAGCATACATAAATAAAAATAAATCTTTAAAAATATTGCTTATTTAAACATATTACAAATTCACATCAGTGTTTTTCAAAAATAGTCTATTAGTCACTTTATTATGTCTATATAATCTTGATCTATATTTTCTTTGTTTGAAAATTACATCAATTGAATAAAATAAAACACATCTACTCAATTCACTGGATGGAAATTAATTTCTACAATTCTACCAATACTATGCTATGACAATATTAAGTGTAGTAAATAGATTATGAATTAATATCAGCAGCAAAAATGGAAGATATGAAAGAATCAAACATATTTGATAAACATAAATGCACTTGAGTCAGCTTAGCATTCACTTGACAGTAAGAAGTCAGGCCCTCACCCACTTAGCCAGAAGGAAATAAATTCTTCTACAAATCTAATAAAGCTTCAAAACACATTCTTGCCCACTGACCTTCCAGATGAGAATGTTGAAGGGGTCTCTGTCTAGTCATGTGTAGAAACTGACTTCACAAGCTGTGAAATAAAAAATGGATACTACTAAGTGGCTTAAAGATTGAGCCACTGTAAGAATTAGTGTCATAGTAACAGAAAACTAAAATATGTTAGATATAGTATTCTTCATCTTTATTTTAAAAGGTCAAATTAAGTCACAGAGAATTAAAACTCTGCTCAACTCACATTATGAGTCAAAACTAGATCTTTATCTTAATTTTTTCCTCTACCATTCTCACAACTTGTAAAGTATAGGTAATATTTACTGGGAGTAGCAGAGTGCTGGACTGTTATTTACCATGTGCTGGCATTACTTAACAAAAGACCTCTGAGTATCTTATATCTTGTTATCTATTTATGCCAGTTGAGAATATTTAGACTATTTTTTAAATTAATTTTGCTTTCATTTACAGAGAAGTTAAATAAAAGCATAGAGAAATAATTGAAATGATGTTTTGACTATCATGCTAGTAAGCACCCTGTATGATTCCAGGGTTCTTTCATCACTCCATGTTGTCTCAGAAGTTGCAGGTGTGATTAAACTACAGTTGTAATAAGTAACTTTTCATTGCCAATTTTGCTGATACTACCAAATTTTAATTTTTTTTTTAAAGTCAATTGCATAGACAAAGGAGAGAGCTCTTATTAGCCAATATTTTTCTTAATGAGATGAGTGTTTCTGGTCATATAAAGACATTATAACTATTACTTATTAAGATTAATATCTCTCATTTGAAGTAAATATATATGAAAACAGACTATTATTATATATCAGGTTCAGTAATTAATTACATAACCAAAACAATTAGAAATAGCTAGGAAAAAAATTTTCCTTCTTCAGACATAAGTCTGCTCTGTGAGAAGAGAAAATATTCTAGGTAGTCTTTGTATAAAGAACTCTAGCTACATTAAAACCATTTCTTCTTTTCAAACTCTTGAACTAGTTCCCTAGTAGGAGCTGCAGGACAGACTTTTATGTTGCTCTGATTTCAGAGAAAAATAATAGAATATTTTAAAGTAATATTAGGGAGACAATAAAAAGAAATATTTCATTAAGCCGCAGCATGTGGGCACAAAAGCAATTAAAACAGAAATTCAAACAGGGAACACACCATTTTCCTCCTTTACTGAAGTTACAATACGCTGACCTATTTAGCTTCTTACATGGGTAGCATAAAAACCATTTCCACAGTAGATTATTTTTAGGTATTCAAATAGTCACTGGACATAAAAATGGAAGCATGTCTTATTTTCTATTAATCTGGTAGTGTTTGAAACAGCAAAACCACCATTCAACAAGCTGAATTCTGTAACCTAATAAAAAATTCATTCTTCGGCCCTCCCTGGTGGCGCAGTGGGTTAAAGCACAACACTGAGAATCTAAAGCCACTTCCACATGAGTACGATTCCAGCCTGCTCCGGAGGAAACCACATGGCGTGGCAGACCTCTCCTGACCCGCCCGCTGCTCCCCTCAGCAGTGTACTTCGTCAATCTGCCTGTTCCCCGCTCTGTCTCTGGTGAAGCCTCTCACCGCCCCTGAGCCTCTAGCCTGTACCCCAGTTCTGTATGCACAAATAAATAAATAAAATCTTTAAAAAAAAATTCATTCTTCGATCCATGTACTAACCAGGCTCAACCCTGCGTAGATATGGGCAGTGCTTGTTAGGTATAGACACATTTTCTTGATCCAGCCTTCTGTCAATAGTTATTTAGGTGACTCCATATCCTGGCTATTGTGAATAAGCTGTAATAAATACGGGAGAGCATATAGTTTTTTGAGTTGATGAAATGCCATTTTAAAGGATTCTTTTTGTCACTTTTCAAGTACTATTCAATACTTCTGATTAAAATTCATCACAGAAAAATAATTCATTCTTTCCATTTGATTTGTGCTTTACTATTTTGGAAATCAAAGAAGTAGAAGAATTCTGGTCCAATTACCTTATAGATGAAGAGATTACATGCTTTATGTATATAGAGATGTATTTAAAGTTATATAACTAGAAAGGGTAAGACCAGAACTGAAATTCAGGATCCACCATTATTTGTGCTTTTGGAATGTGTGTGTGTGTGTGTGTGTGTGTGTGCGTGTGAGTGTATTACTACCAGCATTATTAGGTTGCAAACAAATTAGACACTCAATAAATATTACTACTGATTTTGTTAAGTAGCATTCTAAACTATTTGTAAAAAATAACAGCATTTTACAAAATAGAAAATAATAGCAAATTACAAGTCAGTAAAAATGGCTAACATGGGAAACTGTTATGACTAATACCATGTCATGACTAATGATAGACTTTTATGATAGATTAAAAAAAATTAAAATTAAAAAAATTAAGACACATTGCTATTACTGCACTATAAGTTTCCTTTATTTCAAGGTCTAGTAGATTCAAAATACTAATGTCAATATATGTGTAAAAATAAAAGGCATTCACATGTATTTGAAGTACATTTTTATATGTATTTATTTTTATTTCCTATTTATAGGATGTAATAAATCCACTGTAGAAAATTTCCAAACTTAGAAACATTATAAAAGACAGAAAGTTTCCCAATTATGTAGTTATGTGAAATAATTATTCAAAATTAAACCATTGTTCCATGTGGTTTTATCAAACAAGATGACAAACTATTTGTGAAAATTAAAAAAAACAGCATTTTACAAAATGGAAAATAACAGCAAATTTTCAAGAACTGAGTGAAACCACTATTAATTTGGAAAATTACTATGATTAATACCATATTATACAAATAGTAATATGTTCCTATATTTTAATATATATTCAATATATCACAAATTTATTTAAAATATTAAGTTTAACATCATCACTGAATTTTTAATTTAACCATTAATTTAACTAAATTTAAACATAATTAAAATTGACAAATTTATTTAAATAATTCAGATATGTATAACAGACATACACATGTGATACAGCACAAAAGCTGAAGTGTGTTATTTTTTAAATTAATGACACAGCATATGATTCAGAAATACATCTTCTTTGGAGAAGTGTCTATGTCTTTTGCCCATGTCCTAGTTTTTTTTTTGGTTATTGTGAGTTTTACAGTTTCTTTATAGATATTGCATATTATCTGTTTGTCATATGCATAGTGTAGAAATATATCCTCAAATTCAGTAGGGTGTCCTTTGATTTAATGAGAGTTTACTTTGCTATGCAAATCTTATTAATTTTATGTAGTTCCATTTATTTAATTTTGTTCAGGTTTTCCTTGTCATGGAGTTGAATACCCAAATACTTCCCAAAGCAATGCCATACACTGCTTTCTCTATGTTCTCTTCTATGTATTTTATGATTTCAGGTATTGTACATAAGTCTTTGACACCTTTTGAGTTAATTTTTTAATATGGTATAAAATTCATTCTTTTGTATGTGACAAAATTGTTTTCCCAGCATCATTGCTGAAGAAAATTTCCTTTCTCCAATATATACTTGTAGTGCCTTTGTTATAAATAAAGTTCATAAAAGTATGAGTTTATTTCTGGGCATTCAATTCTATTTCATTGGTCTATCAAAATCAATGACCTATTGCAAATAAATAGAACACCACGGAAATTTATATGCATTCACAAAAGACCCTGAATAGTCAAAGCAATTCTGCCAGAAAGGAACAAGAGTGGATTATCACACTCCCAGATTTCAAACTGTACTATAAAACTATAGTTAGCAAACCAACATGATATTGGAATATATCATTATTAATATTTTAACTACCCCCCCAAAGAAAAAAATTGAGTCATTCAGAAAATGGCTTAAATTACCTCCTTTAATACCTTCAGCTGAAGACAAAAAACTGTTTTGGGTAGGGGGTAATTCAATTATGGGAGATTACCAGGAAAAAAAGCATCAAAAGTATGGGTGTATGCAGACTTAATTGTAGATTAAATCTTCATAACCTCCCTAAGAGGTTTCATAATTCAGAAGCTGAACAGTGTCGATATATAATATAGTACAATAGTTAAATTGTACCTTATTGCAAATACATCGAACAGAATTTTACCAAGCTACTAGTTAGTAAAAAGTGTTTAGGCCCTCCCTGGTGGCGCAGCGGGTTAAAGCACTGCACTGAGAATCTAAAGCCGCTGCCGCATGAGTTCTATCCCCGCCTGCCCCGGAGGTGACCACATGGCGTGGCAGACCTCTCCTGACCCGCCCGCTGCTCCCCTCAGCAGTGTACTTCATTGATCTGCCTGTTCTGTTCCCACTCTGTCTCTGGTGAAGCCTCTCACCGCCCCTGAGCCTCTAGCCTGTACCCCAGTTCTGTATGAACAAATAAAAATTAAAAAAAAAAAAAGTGTTTATTACTGATTTTTCATTTTATGAAGACCATAATGTCAATCTATTTTTATCTTTGACATATGGACACTTTTACATTTGTCAATATCCTCTTCAAAGCTATTAATTAGCAAAGGCCTTTCTCAGTTAGCAGTATGCTACCTTTTTTATATTGATGTACACTATCAAATAGCTCTAAAAAAATACAGTACTTTTTATTGCAACAAGTAGTATCATCAGCTTGCCAATTCAATAGACAAAAAACCTTGTCACAAATATATTTGATTATCAGTTATATAAAAGTTATATTTCAAATGTTTTTAAATAATCATTTGTAAAGAAAAAGGGCAGAAAATTCGAGTGAGATGCGTTAATATTTAAGTCAAAATTTAAGAAAAGTCAAACATGTTTGTAACCCCTAATTATAAATTGATCTTAATTACTTCTATGAAACTTTATTACTCCGTTGCTAATGTCAATCTGGTTTTTAAGACAACAAGTTACATGGGGATTTACAAAAATGATAAAAAAAATAGATAAAATGTGGCTTCTGTAGCTAACTCGGAAGAGTATGGAGCAAAGTTCAAAAGGAGTAAAAGTAGTTCTTGGAAGGGAAGTAAGTTTGTATTTGTATATACACATATTTTTCACTTAAAAACAAAATATCTTCCATACATTATAATGAATGTAATGAATGTACATTCATTACTTTTTCAAACACATAACTTTTTGATTTCTCTAAATATCATTCCCTAGCTTAAAAAGAAGATACATCATTCTTTAAAAAATAGTGAAAAGAAAACTGGAAGCAATTTTTAAAAACCCTCCAAAAGTTAGTAATTCTAAAGAAAACTCCAAAAATGATTTATTTTTATAAATTACTATATTAAATCATTTGAAACTTTATCTGTACTTTATCTGTTAATGTTAGTTTTGCTTGTTTGATGGGGGCATATGTTTTGTGCCCTGGTGCTGTTGTTACAAATATTTTTGGATGTGAAATCTATCGAAGTGATATAGGCCCCTCTGCCAAAAAAAAAAAAAAAAAAAAATTCAAATAACAAAGTTTGGCATGTAGTTTTATAGGGTCCATGAAAAATCTGTAGCCAACTGACCCCTATCTAATATACCATATAAAGTATATGTAATATATATGTACAATGTGTGTGTGTGTGTGTATGTGAATAGCTTGGAGTCTGGTTTGTACCCAGCTACAATGAGAAGTGAAGTTGAACAGGAACCCTCTGCAAGTAAGGCCCTTAATTTTGAGCATGATCATCAATCCCACTTATTCTATCAGTGGTTCATTTTTATATTGATGACATATAATTGTAACTCTGTAACTGTTCCTTATAAGTGTAACTATTTCAAAATTTAGATGTAGATGTGACAAATACAGCGATTCTAAACTTAGCCCTTTGAATTTCTAGATCAGTAATTAAGTCTATTACTAAATTCTCATTCTTGCTCATTCTTCCACATGTACACAAAATAGATACAATTTAGGGTACAGAAAAACAAAATGCTAAAGAAGAAAAACATGAACTACATAGCCAAAGTTTCCACTTACTGTAGCCCAAGCCTCCACATTCAGTAATGATAGTTAAATTTTGGCATGCTTTGTCATGCATGCTGGCAATCTACTAGTTAAGACCCAGGTCAGCAAGACATAGGAGAAAGACCATTACTAAAATAGCTCATCTTTTCCAGCATTACCTGCCAGAAGAACAGAAACCAATACAGTAAAGCTAGTTCTATCACAACCTTGCAGCATAAGAAAAACAAATCAATACTCCATGCAGGAAAATGAATTAAAACAACTATCTTACATTACTCATGAAAATGAACTGGATTAAAGACTTAAATGTAAGAACTGAAATAGTAAAAAGTCTTGGATAGAAGCAGGGGGAATTGGCCCTGGAAATGATTTTTGTGTATGATATTAATTACACAAGCAACAAAGGCAAAAGTTAATCAGTGGGACTCGAAAAATTAAAAAGTTTCTGCACAGTAAATTAAAAGAAATTAACAAGGTAAAAAAAAAAAACTATGCAAAGGGAAAGAATATTTGCAAACCATGTATGATATGGGAGTTTCTGCACAGTAAATGAAAAGAAACTAACAAGGTAAAAAAGAAACAACCTATGCAAAAGGAAAGAATATTTGCAAACCATGTATGATATGGGGGTCAATATAAAAATTATATAAAAACATTTATCAAAATAAAAAACAATTAAAATATAAGCAGAACTACTGAATATATATATTTTCCAAAGAAAATATGCAAGTGGAAAACAAGTACTCAGAGAGAAGGTACTCAGCATCACAAATCACCAGGAATTTCAAATCAACGTCACAACTCATAAAATCATAAGTAGAAATTTGTTCTCAGTATGAGGGAAAGAGGAGGAGAGTTAGGTACGAAAATTTTATAACCAAATGTTCTAGAAATGACATTGTACCACTAGAGATAGAGCATGTCACTAAATCTTATCTCCTCAATTAAAGATTATTACAAAAGATGTGCTCATCAGCAAGCAGCATTAACAGAGAAACAATGGTGGGAGAATGGAAGGCCCTATGAGGTCAGATGCCTTGCACAGAATCATAGACTGGTGAGAAGGCAGAGCCAGACATGACCCCAGATCTGTGTCTCAACATTGGGGCTCTAGCTACACCCAGGCTCTCTTACGAATCTCATAGAAAAAATATATACAGATATGGCAATGGCCTGAGGATGAGGGTACTTGGCAACCTGGACATGGACATTTGGCATGTTTTTTCTATGAGGAAACAAAGTCATAGGAATCAACTGGATACTTATGTCTACAATATATCCAGGATACAAGAAGTCAGCACTACCACCATGCTGAACTCACACTTATATATGAATAGTTCTAATCTAAAATCTCATTGTAAAGGTGGGAAACTAAGGCTCATTGAGAGGGAGGGACTGACCCAGTGTACATGATAAGCAGAGTGAAAGTTTAGGGTGTGTTTGAACACCTCCCTAAGCGTTTGCTTTTAAGAATTATAAGCCCTTAAATCTTGGAAAGCTCTGCCTATCCATCCTTAGGTGGAAGTTATTTCTTTGCATATCTACATATCCAGAATGTGAACAATGTTTGCATGCATGCCACATTCTCACACATGTAACATTAGATGCAAAGCCTATTGGGAGGGATCAGAAGAGAAGCAAACATGCAGGAAGTGGCAAGAAAAAGTAAAAAAGAAATACTAGGTTAGAGATATCATTTCCACGTGACACCTAGTGATCCATTGGTTAAGTGTTATCCTTTGAGTGTAAGGACATTTCTAGGAAGTATATATTGCAATAATTGCCATTGGGCAGGCAAGGATACAGGTCCTGAAGTACACAGTGACATTAACGAAGAATAAAGAAAAGATAAAATTGAGGAATTGAGTCTAAACCAAGGTCCATCTCAAAGTAAGACCCTGGCTGCATCCAAACTTCCTAGGGACTCTGGAGAGGCCTATGTTACTTTAAATGTGTAAATGTATGGTATGGCTTAGTCAATAACCACATGGGAATCTGGGACATGCCCAGACGGAGTGTAGGATTCTGTAGTTCCTTGTTCAAGCCATCACTGAACAATTGGAAATTGAGGCCCAGGGAAAGGACCAGGGTCAGAATTCTTAGGCAAATGAAGAGTTTAAGTTTTCTGGGCCAAGACTAAACCTCTAGACTATTTGGTTTTCTTTGGGAATAAAAGTTCCCCAGAATTCAGTCAACTCTTCCCTAACTGAAGTCACTTCTTCTGAGTCTCCACAGATAACTAGCATCAGAAGAGAAGGCGGGTATGGAATATGGGGCTCAGAAAAGTGAAACTTTAGAAGTGACAAAAAGACAGAAAGAAAAAAGATTGACGGCAGGTATTCTACAGAGGTGATGTGGGAGGATTCTAATATTACCGCAATTACACATATGAATTAAAACAAAAGGAAAAGCTTGGTGAACACTCTGCCAGAAGACAGCAGCATATGGTCTCCTGGATGGTGACTAGGACCACAGCATGGTGAGTGGACATGCCAGGAGCATGGACCAAGGTCTTCAAAGCTTCTAGGAGTCTGCCTGGACTAGACACTTTCCAGGGAAGTCAGGAGATGACAGCTTCTGGGGTTCTAAATTTATATACCTAAGAAGAAGGAAAACAGAAGGAAGATAGTCCCTCACCCCCCAGGCTAGAAGGGGTTACAGTAGAAAAACCCTTCGCTTCCTCTTACATAAATGGAGGGACTTGGAATTGGTAACTTCAACGTCTTATAGACTCAAAGTGTTACTTTTTCTTTTTCATTGATCAAGTATGCTCCCAGGTATGTGGGAATTATTTTCTACCTCTGAAGACCCTTCTAAGAATAGAATTGAGGCCTTGGTGTTTTGAGCACCTGGGCTAAGATAATAGTACAGCACATGGCAGGGCACTGAATCATCCAATGTTTTATATAAAGTAAAGTATTTCCTTAGAGCCCTAGAACTGGGGCCAAAATCATTGCATTGTTTGTCGTAGGAATTCTTGTGAATGAACTGAACACCTAAAGGATAAACACACAGTTGAGGGAAGCGGAGCATTGAGGTCCACTCAAAGCCGTTGATTCTTGCAGATACTGCTAATTTATTTCCCTGAAGCCCAAAGTTTTAAAGACTCAAACCATTTTGAGTTTTTGAGTTATGATTTCTTGCTTTGGGTACAATGATAACTTTATAGTGATCAAATCCTCTCTCCTCCAAGGAGAACCTTGGGACCACTATGTTCACCTGGAGTAACTGAATAGGAAAGACTTATTCAGAGGTAATTCTGTGCATTCCTCTGATCAGACTGGCATGTCATATTATTATCATTCATCTGTGTTATTTAGTTTGTCAGTGGAAGGATGGATTCTCTTTTCCTAATTTTAAGTGAAGTAGCATTATGTAAATTTCAGGCATGCGACACTGTAACTGAACATCTGTGTATACTACATCATGATCACCAACAACAGTCTAGTTTTCATCCATCATCACACAATTGATCAATACATCATATTATAAGCATTACCCGTTCAACCATCTCCGAGCCACCAACCTATTCTCTGATAACTACCCATCTGTTTTCTATTCTAAAAATCATATATGAATGAACTTATAAGGAGTTCTTCTTTTCTTCTTGACCTGTTTCATTCAGCATAATACCCTAAATTCACCTATGTTGTTACAATGGCAATATTAATCTTCTTTATAGCTGAGTAGTATTCCAGTGTGTGTGTGTGTGTGTGTGTGTGACATCTCCATTTGTCAATGTTTACTTAGGTGTTTAAATATTTCAATGTGTTTGCTGTTGTAAATAAAGTTGCAAATATTTTTTTTCAAATTAGTGTTTTTGTATATAATATATATATATTAACTATTATTAATAATATTATTAAGTCAGAGTAAAAGAAAAAAGTGTGCTTTTATTCATATGTGGGATCTAAAAATGCTGAAATCATAGAAAGAGATAACAGAAAGGTAGGATAATGAAGAGTCGAGGAAATGAGAAGATTGCTCATACAGTGCACTCTTCTAGTTAGAAAGATAAATAGGTTTAGGGATGGAAACACAACATTGTGATTATAAGTAATACTGTATCATATATCTGAAAGTTGTTAAATCATATGTTCTCACGCAAAAATGTAGAAGGGGTAATTATATAATGCAATGGAAATATTGACTGACATTAAGGTGGTAATTACATAGCAATATGTAAGTGTATCAAATCAACATTGCAAAATGTTATATGACAATAAAAGCTCAATAAAGTTGGGGAAATAAACAAAAATAATCTAAATTTTTAATAAGAATTTTATTTTTTCTTTGGAAGATTTCATTTACTGTTTTAAGCTCTTGTAACATTGGTTTAGTGCATTATTGTATATTAGAAGAATAGTATCTCCTCCCTCAGACAGTTATCACATCTCATCCACCTCCAAGACACCTGGTGTCTGCCACTATATTCCACTGTACTCTCTCCCACCTTGCTCTCCATTATAATATTTATTTTCTATTTCAAAATTGGATGGAGATAGCTTATACTAAAATAGCACTAACAACCCCTGGAGTCAACATTTTGTAATTTTCAGGTGTTGTTTCTAAATATTCTGCCAATAAATTATGTCAGAGAAATTGAAGAGCATACAAAAGAAGGTAAAATTTCATAGTTTTAATAAAAGGGTTTTAATAGTTTGAGAAGAATCACATACACACTCCTTATTACTTCTTTGTGATGCTGGCATCTGAAAAGCTGTATTTTTATATTAATTTTTATTAACTTATTACTTCTCTGTGATGCTAGCATCCAAAAAAACTGTATTTTGTTTTAAATTTTATTAACTTATTCAGCTACAAAATAAAGTATAATTGTCCTAATTGTTATTGACAGCAGTAAAAACAAGTAGTCTATTCAAATTTTCAACTAGGAATATATACAAAACTGTAACTTTATCAGTGTTGACATTTGCACAAAGTTCTGAATATTTTAAAAATGATTATACTCTGCTGAAATGAGTTCTGATGCTATACACACAACATAATATATTTTAATGATCACATTAATATTGATGTATCATCATCCAAGTCAAGAGAAAAGGGTGAAATAACCATTCAAATTAAATTACTCACAATATTGATTTTATTGTTATATCTATAAATATGACAGTATACTTTAATTTTAGATCCAGGTGTGATGGGACACATTAATTTCATCTGACTTAAAAAGTCCAAGGGTATTCTGTGTGGGTATTTAAAGTCTAAAAATATTTAAAAATTGGATTTTTACCTGAATTTCATCAAATTGAATTTTTTAAGCCAGAAAGAACTGTTCTCAAAATGAGTTTATAAAATCTCTTTGCTTTCATTTCCCATTGACTTCTCTGTTCATCCTGACTTACAATAATGTATAATATATGAAATCTACTTAGGAGTGAATATAAACATGAGTAGGAGATTTTTTTTTAATATTTACTAGCAGAGATGGGTGACTCTATAAGCTATATAAAGTGATATAAATGTATACACACACACACACACACACACACACATATATATATATATATACTTTCAAGTATACATATATATACTGTCAAGGATCATTTTATATATATATTTTTTTCAAGTATACATATATATACTTTCAAGGATCACTTTATATATATATATGTATGTATGTGTATACATTTTATACATATACATACATGTATCTATACATGTGTATATGTATAAAAATAATTGAGGAGTCTAAAGGTATCCATGTAAGATATGTACAAGTTATTATAATCTATTTTAAAAATTATCACATTTTCTTTATTCAGAATTCATCTCTTGAGCACCTGCTATGAGCAAAACTAGGAGCTAAAATGAAAACAAAATAGGATTTGTTCCCTTGAGAAATAGTTCTGTTTTATATTCTTTCCTAGGCAACATGAAACTATTATCAGAAATTTGGGATTTAGGAGAGCTTTATTGTGATTATCCACAAGACTTGTGAAACATTAATAGATTCATAACTAAAATAAAGCAATTTCTCTTTTTTTACAAATAACATTGATACTGAAGTTTGAGAGAAATCAAGAAAAAAGCTAGATTGTAATCTATTCAGATATTATCACATAAACATTTAATTATAAAGAAAAGCTAATGTAAATTAAAGTTCATTTTAGATAACTTCTTATTTCTCTGTTTCCCAAATCCAAAGGTAAATTGAAAACTCTCCAAAGATTAAGGAAGAGTGAGAGATGGCTTAAGACATTTCAATTGCCAAGAACTAAGTGATAATAATCAACCTGGAGATAAAATTATATAAAAAGTGAATGCCAATTCTACTGGGGGTATTTTCTTTCTCTTTGTTTGTTTTAGTTTTAAAGTATAAAGTCATTGTAAACAAAAACTCTGACTCTAAATTGCATGTCTTCACATGAAATCAGAGAAAGTTTTTGCTTCTTCTAAACAAAAATAAGTTTTTGGTTTTTTGAATTACCTACAGTAATTTCAAAGAGGTCTTAGAATTCCTTATAATTTGGGAGCAGGGCAAAATGGAATGGCATGGAAGTTGGGCATGTCCGACTCAAGTTTTTCAACTGACATGACCTGAAATTTTAATTTAATTGTTTTCTAGGCCACTTGTACTGATCAGTTGCAAAATGGAGGTGGTCAAGTCAACATTGGTTGTGATGGTGATCCCAAAAGAAGAAGGGAAAAATAGAAATGAAATCAAAGGAAACAGGCATCTATGTAAAATCTTGTCATCAATCCAGAAAATGTATCAGTCTTCTCAAGTCTAAAATTCAGGGAAAGTTAAGGTAAAAGGATTCTCCAAATCCATACAATAGGGCAGCAGAGCTAAGGCTATTTTAGGTTTTCTAGAAAAGGGTTTCCAAACATTAGTTACTACTCACCCTTCTGTTTATGAAGACAATCCAAAATTTTGTGAATATTACAAAATGAATTTTAGGAAGTTTGATAAATAGCAATACTTTTGTTCATTGGATAATACATCTATAGCAGTGAAAAAAAGTAAAACAATGTTTTTGTCATTAAGGAGTTTTCCTCTTTTAAGAAAGCAATAAAGATACTTTCAGATAGAACCAAAGAATAAAAAAAGACACTTTCTTTAGGGATCTAACTGTATAAAGAATGAATTTGGCTCATGTGTTGAAGTGGAGAGTAAAGACTGGCAGAGAAAGTGAAAATCTTTGAATATGCTTTATAACAATATATAACTCCCAGAAAAGACTCTCTAAGACTCAGCATTTTCAAAGAATATTACTTATGTATATTTTAATGACCTGTTAAAGTCATAAATGCATGCTTTTTATGGCTTTAATTACAGAGTAAATGTCCTAATGTTATAAAATCTGGAATAGCTGTTGGAAAGAAATCTTTATAATGGTGTGATGGTCTTCAGATGATACAAAATGACTATTAATGAATTTTGTGCAAAATGTATTGGTTAATACTTGCTTGCTTGAGGCAACCTGATGTGGAAATGAAATTATTAACTGATCTGAGCTTTAGTACAGGCCTTGTCCCTAAATGAATGTGGAGTAGCTACTCTGGACCTCAGTTAATTATTTGAGAAATGAGAGAATTGCACAAGGATTTCTCATCACTCAATCTTGTATCATAAATTGGTTAAATGAGAAGAAAGGAAACAGTGGGGCATTTCATTCTGGTTCAGGTTGGGAATGCAAAAGATTGTCAGGGTGTGCTATCAAGCAATACTGTGAATTGCAGTTAGAAGAGGTCAATGGTAAATGCTCTCAATCCTGATTCACTGAAAAGACTATATATAGAAAGAATAGTTTTATTCAAGAAAAGCATCAACATTTCTAAGTTATTTGATGTGTTTTCCAGTATTACATATTCAGAAATTTTATTTCCCTCTCTCTATAGCAGTTAATCAAAAATTTTATCTAGCTTCAGGGAGAGACACATTAATAATTATCATCTGAACTAATTTTCAAGTCCATCTAAATTCTGGTGTAAGAACATAACTTAAATTCTACCTGACTATTATGTTATGCAATTGGAACCTCACAGATGTTATTGCAGCCTAGAAAAGCACATATGATTCTCTAGGAATACAGTTTTACCGAATGGCATCTTTATATATTTTTACTGTAAACAAAATGTATAGAAAGACATAGTGATCTTCTAAAATGTGACTAAACTACTATAAAGAATTATTTACATGGATTTACAGTCTTACAGTCTACAGGTTATTCTGTGTAGACTATGTTATGAGTCTTATGATATCTTATGATATTTGACTCTTTTATTACATTTGTTCTCATACTCTTGTGTGTGTTATTTATTTATTTTATGTTCTATTTACACTATTGTTCATTTTTTTAAAATATTTATTTATTTATTCATACAGAACTAGGCTACAGGCCAGAGATGCGGAGGGTGAGAGGATTCACCAGGGGCAGAGTGGGGAGCAGAACAGTCAGATCGACGAAGTGCACTGCTGAGGGGAGCAGCGGGCGGGTCAGGAGAGGTCTGCCATGCCATGTGGATCTCCTCTGGGGCAGGCTGGAATCGAACTCATGCAGAAGTGGCTTAAGCTTCTTAGTGCAGTGCTTTAACCCGCTGTGCCACCAGGGAGGGCCTACACTATTGTTCATTTTATAACAATGTTTACTTGCCCCCTCTCCCACCATTCATGATCATAGCCCCCACTTTTCTCTCTCCTTCTGATCCCTCACTGTCCCCCTCCCCTGTAGGATCTCTCTAGTTTATAAATGTCTGTTTACTTTTGTTTTGTTGTGTTGTGTTTTATATTGTAATAGCAACACACTTCCCATCTGTTAAATATGGGATTCCCTTTAATTTTCTTAATATTTAAATGGTATGTTATTCTTAACAAGCTTCATTCATATAATTATTTTGCTACTTAATTAAAATCCTCTCTACCTAATTGCACAGGTGGAATTAGGTAGTTTTATGTTCTTTTAACATTTGTATGATACACTTATTAGGTATCAAAATATTATACAAGTATGTTTCATAAAATATAGCATATATATTATAGCTATAGGAAATTATTTTAAAATGCACAAGGTAAATAAGTTAGATACTGATTTTTCTTTACTTTAATCAACGATGCTTGAGCAATTAAAGGATGCAGCATGAGACTAAGGGTTGTACACCAGGCCTCATATGATCAACTGACCAAATAGACTATAGCAAGTGGGCAAGAGGAGGAGGGGGAGACAACAGGGTCATGGGTCTTGGCCAGCAAGCTGACAGTGACAGACATGGAAGGAGCTCTAGAGGTATTAAAGGAATAGTGAAGAACATAGCAAACTCAGTAGAACAAGGTGGGTCATTCTGCACTACACCCACTGACTTCCTTAAGAAAGGCTTCTGGGGCCCTCCCTGGTGGCGCAGCGGGTTAAAGCACAGCACTAAGAAGCTTAAGCCACCTCCTCATGAGTTCTTCCCCCGCCTGCCCCGGAGGTGACCACATGGCATGGCAGACCTCTCCTGACCCGCCCGCTGCTCACCTCAGCAGTGTACTTCGTCGATCTGCCTGTTCTGCTCCCCACTCTGTCCCTGGTGAATCCTCTCACCCTCCACATCTCTGGCCTGTACCCCAGTTCTGTATGAATAAATAAATAAATCTTAAAAAAAAGAAAAAGAAAAAGAAAAAAAGGCTTCTGAGATAAGGGGCTACAATGGAGCTGCCATGTGAACCTTGAGAAGATACAGCTCATATGAAGTGTCCTTGTTTGGGGCTCTTGTTTGCTTGAGGAACTGTCTCTCCCTTCTGCTCTCAGCAGATACCACCTGGGGTAGGACAGATAGCATCTAGCTACATCCCACCTCTATACATTTTCTTTTTTCTCTTTTCCCACTATCCCAATAAGTAAAGCATTTTATAAGTTTTTCTCTGTTTTTCCTGCATTCTTAGGTATGTGGATGAAGACAATAACAAGATCAATTATGCTCCTGTGAGTTCGCCCTGTTTCAGTTTGAGGGATGTATCAGAATGTCCAGAGCTAAGATAGATAATAGTTTGAATATTAAGCATATAGTATTTATTACTTCCATTTTCTTATTAAATCTTAGATATTCTATTTGACTCTTTTTTTGAAATTTCAAATTAAATAAGGTCATAAAATGTCTAGGTTTATCAAAAGGTGGAAGGTATTAAAATGATTAAAAGCAAGATTAATTGACTTTGTCAATGAAAAATTCCAGTTTAATAACGTTGATCTATGCTATGCAATTAAGAAGTTAGTATCTATATTGAAATTAAAAACCTTTATAATGTCTGGTAAAACTATCCTTCATCTAGGTCTAGAAAGATTGTTTACCACAGGATCATTTTGTGCCCTAGTCTTCAGAAAAACCAAGGAAGTTAATGCTGGTGTTGTAAGGATATGAGGTTATTTGCAGCCTCAAATTTTGCTGCAACAATAATTCAGCACACAAGTAATCCAATGTATGGGGATAACCATTACTCAAAATATAAGCTATATCACCCACCAAAGCACCTTTCTTAGGCTATTTTTATGCAAATGATATTAATTTACAAAAAAAATACATTCAAAACTCATGTAATGCAATAGATCTTCAAGCTAAGACTTTCTAGACTTATTTTTTACTTGTTTGTGATGATCGCTGCTTATTTTTGAAACCTTGAACAGACCTCACTGCTACTTAAGCAAAACAAGTCATTCTACTTTTCAGTGATAAGATATTGTAGGAAAACTATTTTAGTGTTTTTCAGATAACTTTTTTTTTTCCTTTTAAAACATAAACGTATTTTAAAATAAAGTTAACAGTAATTGTCAGGATTCACAATGGGGGTATTTATTACATGCTTATTTTGTACTCAATTACATTTAAGTGCATTACATAACATAATAATGACTGTGCTAAATGCAGGTAAGCAATACACCGAAGCTTTTTCTTTTTCAGTATAATTATTTTCCCTCCTATTAGGATTGCAACCAGAACTAGTACTCAGTAACTACAGACTGACTCTTAAGGAAATAGGGAGCACTCAATTATTTTTACATCTTAAAAAAATTGCCTCTACTCTTAATAAAACAAATTATTTTGCATTGTATATTCTATGTATATACTGCGTAAAACTATTTTTGCTACCTTCCTTAGATTTGATGAATAATTGTCATTTTTCAAAGCATATTTTGAAGTTATAGTCACAAACAACCTGATTAGGCAGATAAAAGAGCTGTATCTAGATTGAAATTTGCTCCACTTTGATTTTGCTGTTGAGCTGATTGAAAGTTTAGAATGGAAAAAGCTGCTTTCTTGATGACAATGAGTTTGGACAGTGACCTTTGCAATCAATGAAATCTGCCCTTTACCTGTGGGGTTTGGATCCTTCTCAGTCCTCCCTATTACATTAGAATCATTAAAAAAAAAAAAAAAACTCAATCCTTAGTTTCTGTAAAAATATAGTCATAGACCACTGATTGAACTCAGATGTATATTTTCAACTAGAAAATCAAAATCATATTTATAGCACAGAGATCATATATATTTTCTACCTCTGCTATATTCAGGTCATGATCAATATATGTGGTTTACTTACAGATAATAAATTAAAGTAAAACCTCTTTGGTTAGAAAGAATTCCATAGGAATAAAAATATATATGAGGACATATGCAGGATATGCAGGTAAATGGTAACTATGCAGGGAAAGTGTTGGTTTGTATGTGCACAAGGCCACCAATCTTGCTTTTTCAGCTCCAGCTTGCAAACTTCTAATGCAGGAAGGAGACACTTAGGTGAGACATATGGAGAAGAGACATATAGAGATACTTATAGAAGAGACTTAAGAAGAGACACATAGGTAAGAAACACATGGAGAGGCTTCCCTTGGTTCTTGGCAGAGACAACGGTAACACTTATCCTCATTGGGGGACTTTATGTGCATGGATAGCAAGATCCCTTTTAGAGTATGTATCCTTTACTAGTTCGGGATCCTTGGGTGCCCCTCAACTGCACACTAAGCGATATATAGGAAGCATATTCTTTGTTACTAAACTTCTATATTTTTTCTCTTATTAATTTGTCTAATACTTGTTTGATTATTTTCCAGCCAGAAGAACCCAGAGATGTTCTAAATAATTTCCTTTGAGTCCAGCCACAAGTTATATTAATATCACCATAGTAAGTGCTTTACAAACATTCTCTCATATATCCCTCACAAAAATATTCATGAACTAAATAATAGCATTCCCATTTTGCACCCATGGGAAAAAAAAATTGACTACAAGTCAGTGTATGTCCCTGGGCCAACAAACTAAAGCCTACTGATTATTCTGTGAACTACATACTGATTTGATAAAGTGGTGACCAAAAATAAAAGTATCTGTAATATTATCAAAAGCATTTATTCTAGAATAGGTATCATTGTGAGGGTTTCTGACTATGGGACAGTCCAAAGATGTGGTCAGGGAATAAGGATTTTTTTTTTTTACGATTTATTTATTTATTCGTACAGAACTGGGGTACAGGCCAGAGATGCAGAGGGTGAGAGGATTCACCAGAGACAGAGGGGAAGCAGAACAGGCAGATCGACGAAGTACACTGCTGAGGAGAGCAGCTGGAGGGTCAGGAGAGGTCTGCCGCATCATGTGGTCACCTCCAGGGCAGGTGGGTATCGAACTCATGCGGAAGTGGCTTTAGTTTCTCAGTGCAGTGTTTTAACCCGCTGCACCACTTGGGAGGGCCAAATAAGGATTTTTTAAAGGATCAATCAGGGTGTGATCTGACCTTAGGTCATTAATTTTAAAATTTTTGAATTTGTTCTTAAGTATATCTGTCCTTTTATGATTGATGCCAATACTCATTAGCCAAAAAAAAAAAAAAAAAACTATAATAAAAGTTCTTTTGTAACCATCAGCTAATGGTCTACTGACTCTTTAGTAGCTATGAACAGTCTAATCAGTGTGTTGGTTAGGTAAGAGTTGCCCTATGCCCTGTTTTTGATAGATGGATAAAGTTACTGATTCTCAGGTTCTATCCTAACATCATGTTCAAACAGCTTAACCCACAAGACCAAATGTGCCAAAAGTGACAGATGCTAACAAATGACCATCTCACAATTTCCTAGAGGGAAATTGGTAGAATTTGCTTTATCCTCATTGAGATACTTGGTTCTAATGTATAGGATCAGATGCATTCTTATTTACCAACATGATAAATATCATCAATTTCAAAACATATTAGTGATAGGTTTCTTGGTGCCCTTTGGAATAAAGTTTTGCAAAAGAGAATTTTCAAGCAATTCTTTGTACTTTTAAATGTTAAGAGAAAAGTTATCACAAATGAGAGTTTACATGAGCAGGGCTGTTTTCAAATGCAGGTGCTAAAACAAGACCCTTAAAAAAGTTTGTGAAGTGGAAAATGTGCATTTACTAATGTCTGAGTTGTGAAAAACACAAGCCTGAGTGCTGAATGGGTAATTATGTTCTCAAACAGCCTCTAGGACAGGCAAGCACCAATTTTCATGTGCAATCATCTATCTGAATGTGCGATCCTTAGTCATGTGTAACATTCAGTAGGGGCAACTTCTGTTTGTTCGCTCATCTTCTCTCATATTCTCAATCCCTCTCTTTCTTATGATTCTGTAAGAAATTCTATGTGCATTTTATATTGGTCTTTTATATCATTAAAGGAAAAATTAGCAAAAGCATGTTAAAACTGAAAAGATAGGCTATGCAGTTAATAGTATAGATATCAACTAAGAAAAAATTGCTAAGATATTCTATTTGAACATTTTTTCCTCACTGGGTGGGTTTACCTTGGTTTTAGTCAACTGACATGAATTTGCAAGCTTTGTAATTATGCACACCTGAAACTTACATAATGTTATAAAGCAATGTTACTTCAATAATAAAGTACTTAAAAATAAATAAATTCCAAACACAAAAATCAAATAAAGATCACAATTTAGAGACAGGCTGTTTTTCAAGTAGAGGTTATTTAAAGTACATCAACCTGAATTATCAGCTTCAACATATGAACCTTAGTTAATAATGGGTTGTTTCTTTATTGTGATCCTGTAAGGTCACAGTATTTTCATAAAGGAGAGTAGACTTGAAGAAATAGACCTGCTTAAAAATAAATAAATAAATAAAAGGAAGAAGTAGAAAAGTGACTTTGAGCTCTGCCCTGTATATTTATGCTGTAATATGAGCTTCTAAGCCGAAACTATTAGCTGGCTGACCTAAACCCTGTGTCCACAGGAAGTCCTATGCAATTGCCTAGGCTGGGTGCAAGTGGAGCAAAAGTATTTCCTGCCAGGATGACAAGCTAGCCCTGCCCCCTGATGTCCAGACACTTCGCAAACCAGAAGGGAAGTTGCCCATGCAGTGCTGTTTTCTGAATGCAGCCCCTACATCCTGAGCAGAGGAGCTGCCTGGAAGTGTGGGGCTGAGTGTGCACCTGGAAAGCCTTTGGAAGGATGGTATCTGACAGGGGTGCCCCCCTCTGTAGCAGCAGTCTATGCCCATCCTGCAGGCTCCTGGCACCTCTGCTGGGAAAAGGAGCTGGGTCTTCTCCTTTTCTCTCTGCCCTGCTACATAACATAAATCGTAACATATTTTCCTTTGCTGCACTCAGGACCCTTATGTTTACATTTGTTGTGGTGGGTGGCTGGACCCAAAAGCAGTGAGAGAGGTTCTGATCTAAAGACAATTTTTAGACCCTTTGCCCAGCAACAAAAATTTTGTCTTTCTCTAGAGTGGGGAGGTTTCACTTAGGATTCAAGCCAACTGCATCTAACCAAAATGTGAATGAAATGGGGAAGGGGGTGGGCAGGGGAGAGAGAGGTACATTACAACACTGTAAGTGCACAGTCATGTGGCTCTAACAGGGAAAGAGACTCAAATCACCAAGATGAGATGCCAGGGACTTGGGAACATCAGTTGGCTGTGGTGTCCTTCATGATGGGGGAAGCACAGCTTTGCAGAATGAAAGATCTGGAAAGGCTTAAGAAATCCCTGGCCCTGGAGGGGGGTCAAATGTCTTAATTGGCTTTAGTCATCTCCGTACTTTTCAGATGGATATTATCAAGGCCATCTGATGATTTTATTTTGGACTTGGCTTCTTAGCATAAGTTTTTATTCATCCATATCCTTCCCACAATTGTTTAGAGTGGATTGATAACAATTCACTCTATTTCAGTTTCCCCCACCTTTTGGTCAGTCAGGGTCATTACACATCAATACACATAAAAGTGTTTTAATGTCATTTACTTTTTGAAAAAAGTTTGCATACATCAAGAGTATTACTACGTATATATGTATTGTCATGAGGCAATATATATTAAAGCAATATAGCAAGGCAATATATATTAAAATGTAAATCAAAGTACTTGTTACTTAGGAGATAATTATTAAAATTTGTTTAATATTAGTATTACATAATAATTCCTTTATCATAATTATTATTCGATCAATAAGACTCATTATTTTTGAAAGTTTGTTCCATATAAAAAAGGCAAACTGATTGTTTGAATTTATCCATGCCCTTTCAAGATCACCTTACAATGATGTCACTATCAGAGAATAAAACCACACAAAAAGAGGTGGCATTTCATCCTGTTAATGTCTTTTTCATTGAATGTTAGAAGAGAATTGTCACTGTTCAATATCTAATCTTTAATCAGAATACCAAAGGATTTAAGATGACTTTTAAAGTTACCTCAACTCCAAATCCCATCAAACAGCATATCTCTAAGGTAGGAAAGGGGCATAGGAAAGTAAAAACACATACCACAATCTGATAAACACTTGCCTTTGAGATTCAGGTTTAGCAATAAACTTTCCAAAGGCCAAATTTTATGATGTAAAGTTGGTTGGTCATTCAGGAAATCTACAAGTCCCCAAAAGAAAAAGACTAATGATCAAGTAAAAATAAAGCTTTTATGGATGTTAATTTTATGGTACAATTTTCTTTTCACAGAAACTCAGGAAGAAGCTATTGAATAACAAATAATACTTTGGCAATAATGCATAAAAAGATACTTCAATATGAAACATATATTTCAATAAAGAAAAATCTGTAGGTAGCAATAAGCTATGCTCTTTGGACCAAGAAGGCTCTTTATGTTGGAAATCTGGTCTTCTGAACATGATTCAGATTTACCACTTTGAATTCATAGGTGAAGTTTCATTTGTTTTGCCAAGATTAGTAGATTACGTCAAAGAGTTTGGTCCATAGAAACTTTCAGTTTCAGAACGGCATATTTTTGGAACAAATCATCATCCAAATCCCTGTCTTGATAATTAGACCAGAGTCCATTTTCTCAGTGAGAAAATGTTCTTGCTAATGAATCTCAGCGAGAAATCTTCTGATCAACCTAAGCCATTTTAATTATATGAATTCAACAAAGGAAACAAACCACTGTTTTTAGCTATATATCCTCTTGAAACCTATTATCAAATACAAATGTATCCATTTTATTTCTAATGACCTAAATGGCATGCTAGATACTAGCACTCTTTGTCAAATGTGAATTCTCATAAAAGAAATTTTGAATGGACTTAGTATTTCCAAAAAACATCAATTTTTTGGACATATAGGTGAAACTTTATAAAAAAATATACATATACATATACATATACATATACATATACATATACATATACATATACATATACATATA
>NW_004567112.1:42220068-42252347 GCF_000260355.1 Condylura cristata
ACATAAATAACTGATGTGTCACTTTGAGTGAATAGTGAATAATAATTCTTATTGCCTTCCAAAAAATTTTGTGAAGAGATCTAAGCAGTAGTATTTTCCATCCAGAAAAAATATCATTGCATGATTATATTTTCTCTAGATTTCTCTTATAAGTCCAGTAACATGTAATACTTCTTATGAAAATATATTCTGCTTTCAGTGTATTATGCTTATGCTAATTATTATAGTCAGTTTTAGTCTCATTTGTATCTCTAGGAAACCTCTGTCACTAAAATATAATTTGATAGTCATAGGTGACTCAAGAGACAATTATCTACATGTAAAAATGTGGTTTGTTAAAAACATTTTTTTTAAAGAAAGTCTGAACATTTTTAAAGTAAATGTTCTATCAAAAATAATGGAAGAATTTATTAATTTCAATGTGTGTATGTGTGTTTGTGTGTGAGACAGAGAAAGATAACTTACTTTGAAAATCAGGAACAGATGTAAACAAATTGTTCTACTCATTTTTGTCCTTGGAATAAAAAATTATTATGTTTGCTGTTTTATTAACTCATTAAAAATATGTGTAGAGAATATTAAGAAGCTCTTTAAGTTTCTGATGATCTATTATTTAATGTTTAGTGAAATTTTTATACTAGGAACACAGTTATGTAAATATAGATAAATATATGTTTGTTCCACCCCAATTTAACTAGAATCTGTTAAATATAGGAAAAATTATCTTTCCATAATTCTAGCTATTGTCTGTAAATAATTTACCAGTGTAAAAAATATTCAAGGTAATCAATTTCACATAGATTTTTCATTACACATATAAGTCTTGTCAAAATTCTCATCAGCAAAAATTGATTGCATAGTGTCAGAATTCCTGGACAGATGACAAGTAGGATAAAGTAGAGACAGAGGGTCCAGATTGCCCAGAATCTTTCTAAGTAGCTGCCTTTATAAGTAAGTTCAGTGAATGACTGACTGACCATGATGGATGGAAATGAGCAGGAAAAATTAAATATATGATTATGGAGTGGAAGATACTGAAATAAGAGCAAGAGATTATGGGTTTTCGATCCAATTCTGTCAATACCTACAAATTCAATTCAACTGCAATATATTTATGACATAAAATTTTACAAAACATTACAGTGTCAGTTCTAACAAACTGGATAAATATGAGGTATTATAAATGATAACACTCTTAACAAGGTTACTAACTCTGATACTATAGTAAGAATTCAAAGCCAAAATTATTATGTAGTTTAACAACTTGCTTTGTCTATATGGACTCGGATTCCACACAATTTTTAGGAGTTAATATTTTACTCTTGGCCACCTTCCTTATCATTTAATTGTCATTGTATTTATTTTGTCTTCTTTCACCATTTCATAGCCAGTTTACTGAGGAACCATGCTTCCCATTTGTTCTCATTATTATATCTACAGTATCATCATTATGACATTAATAACTAGTTATGATGTGCTATGTTTTCTAAATGATAGAATTTTCCTGTATTGTTGTGGATATCTTATTCTTTTCTTACTTTTTTTAATCTACTTTGAAGACTCCATGGACCTTTTAGGCAGTTTGTCACATTATAAGATGACAGCTTTGTACTGAAGGCTATACTGTTACTCTGGCCTTTGGTCTGATGATGTCAGTTACATGCAGTTGTGATGATGCTCTTGGTGACAGTCACAGTAAGCAAGAAAAAATGCAGAATGTGGTGTGAATGTATCAATCAGAGAAGGCAGGAAACTTCAAGCATTAGAAAAAAAATAGCAAAATAATAGGAGAAGTTTTGGAAATTACTGAGGAGAAACACTGAATTATAGTGCTTGCTATTGCTTATAATCTGCAACCAAATCTCCAATAATGACATTATTTTAATCTCTTGTATTGATAAACCTACCATTACTTAATCTATTCTAGGTTTTGAAAAACTAAATGTGGTTTGTATCAGTGTAAAGCTGACCAATTTATCTCAACCTTCATTTTGACTATCAAAATATCAACTCTTTCTGAAAAAGAAACAAACCCGTGATGATAAATAGCTCGGTAAAATTGCTTATAATAATCTGTCATTTCTGAGGTTGCATGTAAGACTCTTTGGAGTTGATACTTCATTTTCATAACAAGTAAAAGTTGACCAGAATGAAAAATCAATGATTGTAGTTCAATCCACAAGAGGAGAAAACACAGAACAAATCAGTGACCCCAAGATCAAAGAGACAAACATAAAAATATAGTGAGTGTTGGCATACCAGAGACTTAGGAATTTAACTCCCTGAAGACCAGCAATGGGGTAGGGAAAACAACTATAATTGAGTAATGCTGGAAACTCAGAACTGACAACTTGGAAAGGAAAAACACACAAACAACTACATAAAATGACCATAAGGAGAACTGTCATGGGCAGGGACACAACACTGTTAAATTTAACTCCAGAAGCTTGACCAGATTTGTACAGTAAATATCAGAGAAAAGTCCCTTCTACATCTCCACAGGAGGAAGAGGAAAAGAACCATTTAAAATATCCCAGGTACTCATTATTTTTTTCTTGTTAAGATCTCTCCTTTTCACTAACCAGTCCCTAACCTGCTGGAATGTCAGCAGAGCCTAATACAGGGATGTGAAATATCCAGCTCCTGTCATTCACTCGGCCCGATTTTAACTACGAAGGGAGAAAACACAGAACATTCCCACCCTTCACCACCACACTACTAAATACCTATTAATAGCAGGACTTTTCCCAGCACATCATGTTTGGCTTTCAAGAAAAATCATAAGGCAATGCAAAAGGCAAAAGAGACATGTAAGAGATCAAAGAATCAAACTAGACAGAATATAATAAGTATTTATCTATTATATGTCTGATATTTCTTTGCATTTATAATTTTTATTAATAATTGTTGACAAGATGTTTGAGCAGTGGATTTTTTTTCTGTATAAATTTATTTGAATGGGGAATTCTTTAAAAAAGGAATACTATCCACTTGTAAATATTTCACAGTGTCACATGGACAATATGTCACCAAACAAGATGCTAAAGTTACCATACGCAAAAGGAAATAGACATTCTGTTTATAGGTTTATCTGTTTAGTACTTAATTATCAAAGCTTTCAACTTTCTTGGAAAAAAATAGGATAATATGCAACTCAATTAAAGACTGACATAGGATTAAGGATTGAAATTTGAGAAGGTAAAGTTTCTTATCACCTCGGCACCCTCCCTGGCTCCAAATCCAACTCATAAATTCACCTTTATTTTAGTTCCCTAGAGATAACCAAAATTATGGAAGAAGTAAGTACTGAGCCTTGACTGGTACTAAGACATGCTGCTGTCACAATTGGTGATAAGTATATATCCTATCAATTAATTTTGCACCCAAGCTCAAAATAAGCATTTTATTTTTAGGAACTAAAAGCAAGATATAAAAAGATGAGTATTCTGAGAGAAAATGGCCTCTTGACCAAACTTAAATGAAGGAGAACATCTTGGGTAAAGTACCTCTTCTGTAATCTCTATTCAAATATGCTTTAGACTGGTATAGACACTGGTAAAAAGTAATTGCTATTAAGGTACTGATGTGACTGCCAGAAGGTAACACTGTGTTTTGCAAATGGGTTTGCAAAAGCATTAGTATTTAGAATCTGAGGTCTAGGTATAACAAAACCATGGTCAATTGTGAGTCTGAGGTAAAAATAAACAACAACAAAAAAAATATTGGTAAGTGTCACATGGATTTTATGTCACCAAACAAGATGCTAGATTGCTATGCTATATTGTGAAGAAAGAGAAATGTTTATGAACATAAGATGACTAAGTTTACATATAAACCCAGTGCAATTTACTCAATAGACATACTTACTCTACACATTGTTAGCATAAAACTTATAATGCCTTACCATCATGGCATGCAGGTGATAACTGTATTATAAATTGGTTTCTATTTCATTAAAAGAAAGATAAACAGGACTGTAAGTACTTACTAAACATTTATTTAATTAAAACGTCAAAAATGAAACCGTCATCAATAACACTCAATTCATCTCTTATTTGAAGTAAAAAAAAATAATAATAATTTTCCTGACACAAAAGAGGAAAGATTCAAAATGCTAATTATACTTACTGGTCTATTTATATTGACTCTATTCTACATAATAAATTGAGGCTTGGGTCAATCTTTGGAAGATCTTTGTGGCATCATTGATCTTCGGAAAGTCACCAGATATATTGTGATTCAATATCTTTCATCTATCTAAGAAAAGAGTAAATACAATCACCTCTAAAAAACCATTCATATTCTAACAATCCACAATTATTTTTGAATGGTAACAATTTGTGATGCTTAATGTTGGCTTCTTTCAAGAAATTGACAAGACCTAGCTGGCTTTGCCATGCCACCAGTGCCACAGGAATTGATCTCTATTGATAGAAGTCACATATGGATGCCCATTTGCTTCTACTCAATTCACTTTGAGGATTATATTAAAAATAAAAAATAATAAAAAATTAAAAATAAAAAATAAAGGAGGGCCCTCCCTGATGGCGCAGTGGGTTAAAGTACAGCACTAAGAAGCTGAAGTCACTTCAACATGAGTTTGATGCCTGCCCCAGAGGTGATCCACATGGCATGGCAGACCACTCCTGACCCGCCCACTGCTCCCCTCAGTAGTGTACTTCATTGATCTGCCTGTTCTGCTCCCTACCCTAACTCTGGTGAATGCTCTCACCATTTCTGCGCCTTTGGCCTGTACCCCAGTTCTGTATGCATAAATAAATACTTCTTAAAAAAAAAAAAAGTGAAATGACTCCAGACATAAAGGACAAGGTAACAGTCTGCCCTTTAATCTTGATTAGGGTTGTCACACATATTTGTGCAACATTTACCCTAAACAAAAATTCTTGGCCCAGTGGAAACAAGGAAGCAAAATGCCAACTACATTATGTCAGCCAATCTTTATGCAAGCATCCGAAGTTAATTTGCAAAAGGAGTATCTTTTACTAATTTGCACAAAGCTACATTACTTACAATATTAGTAAGTATTTACTAATACTTACGTGATTGGTATAACATAAGAGACTCAAACTATATTCTCTACACTAAATGTATCCTTTTAGATTTATGCGCCAACTCCATCTCTATTAAAGGCGCTCATCTGGTAGACTCATTTGGTCTGTCACCAAGAATAGTCCTAAGGCAGCACATCAGAACAACAATTTCCCATAGTTGTCTGCACCTTGTTACATTCCTACCAACAGTGTACAAAAGTTTCCTTACAATAGTTTGCTTTTATTAGGCTTATATCCTAAAAGTTTGTTATCATTACTCACTAGTTCTAGTTACCCTGTGCTTATTATTTTTTTCTTAAATATAAAGCTTTATATTATTCTACTTGGGAAATGATGTTAACTTGCAAATGGAGATATTTTAGTCTATTCTTGTCTTATATGTATATGATTGTTCATTTCTATTAACTTATTGCCTGGTGGGGATAGTCTATAAAAGTAAAGAAATATGCTTGTCTTTTTTCCAATATCAGAGGAAAAGTACTACGAAGAAATAAATTATTAAGTAAGATAGAGTAGGTATTTTGTAGATGCTCAATTTAGGTTAAATATATTGCTTTCTAGTCAAGGTTTTCTGTGAGTTTTGACCATGATTGGATGTTGAATTTTGTCAAATGCTTTGATGTATCTACTAGGAAGATTATCAGGTTTTTCAACTTAAGAGTCTAGATATGAAAAATTATATTTATTTAACTTCTAATATCAAATCATTTCAACCATGCATTTCAAAGACAAATTCCATTTTGTCACAATGGATTATCCTCTTTAAATAACACTAAATTAGATTTGCCAATATTTTAAGGCATTTACATCTATATCTATGACAGAAATAGGTTTGCATGTTTTTCCTTTTTGTAATATCTGTATCCTTTTTTGGAACTGTGGTAGCAGTATCTCATGAAATAAATTGTGAAATATTTCATACTTTTCAACTTGATGCATAAGTTTATGTACAAATAGTATTCCCTTATCAAGTGTTTGTTATTATATGCCAGAAATAGCTAAAACTAACATTTGTTTTCCTCTTGATGTTGTTGAAGGCTTTTAAATATAAATTAAATTTCATTAATAATTATAGCTTATAAGGTATTTTAAAATGGTGAGTTTGTGTCAATAGATTAATCCAGTTTAGCTAAAATATCAAATCTATTGATAGAATGCTATTTCTAATATAGCATTTTCATGGTTTAGTGTGCAGATACATCCTTCGTTCATTCATTTTATTAGTATTTGTGTGTTTTTCTTATTTTTTCAATTGATTCAAAGATTGATTCATCTCATCAAAGATTTATTAACTTTAGACATTTGATAGTGGCAACTTTTGAAATATAAAAGTCACTTGTTTATAATGGTTCAATGACATGGCTAGGAGAAAGTGACATGAAATAATAAAGACAATGTAATTTATGAATAACTTATTGAGCCCTTACTATGCAACAGGTTTGTCTTCTTTCTTTTGTGTTTTATTTTCATAGCTATTTACATAGAGAGGTGTAAACAGTTTTATATTGCGCTCACTTCACAGCAGAAGAATCTAAGACTTAATTTATTAAATTAAGGAATGTGCCCACAGAAACATAGGAGGTGTTATAGAGATCTGACAGGAATACAGGACTGTAACTACAGATTCTGTTTAGCCTCAGTCATCATCTTATTCTCTAGTCTTCTCAGACAGCATGAGAAAGAGGCTGCATATTGAGAAAGATCACACATTATACAGCTAAGGCTGTCTAATTATTCATAAAGTGCTTCTAAATTCTATTCTATAAAATTAAGATTAAATGCATTACTTTTTTAAAAAACAAAAAACAGATATGCATTCTATTTCTCAAAATATAGAAAATAGCACATAAAGTGTACTTATTTTTATTAGAATATGAAATAAAAATACATAAAATTATTTATGTAACTATGTTTGTTGGTAAGCAATTTAATTTCTAAAAATTTGTTCTTGTCAAAAATTAGACTGAGGAAAGTGAAAATAGCAACCAGTAAATACTACCTTAAGTAATGTATATATGTTAACATATAGCTAAAAGGCTATATAATTACTACATTAATTTTGACATAATAAACTAATATTTAATGTAACATATAATTATTTGCAAATAATTGATAATCTGAATATTTTTCTCACTGGGAACTTCCTACATTTGCTGGAAAAACCTATTGAAAATTTACTCAATTTAAAAATTTTCTAAAGTAAGTAGCCAAACAAGAACATATTGTTCTTGTCACTAGAAGCTGAAACATATATAAATAAGATGAAATAAATTTCAATAGTAGTAATACATTCTTATTATACTCAAAGCAAATAAAAAACCGTGTGGAGTTAGGAAATGAACATAAACTTATTTGTATCAAATAAACTTATTTGTACTATAACATTAAGTTAGCTGGGATCTAAATTGAAAGTACAGTGAAATCATTGAGTGTTTCTAATAAATGCACTAAACTAATAACTTAGGAAAAGGATAATAAGAGTGAAAAGAAGAAAGCAGTAGATAAATTCAAAATCAGAGATAAATCTTTAAGTAGAGCTGAGTTTAAGCCTTAGCTGCAAGGGGATTTCATCCTGACCTTTACAAGATAGTAAAGGTCAATTGAGATGGAAGGTAGATAAGTCTCTTGTGGCAGAAATTTCTTGAGGCTTTCCTTGTCTTGCCTTAAGCCATTTTAAGCAGTGATGCCTATATTGACAAACATTTGATCAGTGAAACCATCACACTCAAATGATTACAGTTAATTTTTAAAGGATTTCTTTGCTGGTCTGTGCAACCTATTTATCTTTCTACAAAAGGACTATTATTTTACTTTAGGACATATTTTGCTGAAATATAATCATAGAACAGTCAACAAATAGGCCAACTTTACTATTCAGGAAAAAAAAAATGCCTAGAGAGTCGCTGGTATGAAAGAAAATAGTACATATTAATTTGAATTTAAATAGCAATTTAGTTATCAGAAAGCATGCCTAGGTAGGGAATACAATGATAAACAAGGAAGGCCTAAACCTGGAAGTAAATGAGATAGACAATAAATGATTATGTAAATATATAAAATAGTTTAACTTTTTCAAAAACAAAAGTTTTAATGTTCCATGGGAACACTGGTGCAACTATTTAGTCTTAAAAGTGAGATAAAACTTTTCTGATAAAGTAATGAGTGGGCTAGAATTGAACAAAATAAAAGGCAAAAGAACGTTCTAAGTTAGGCAAAGAGAGGGGCATTCCAGATATTTCTGTGTGTAAGGGTTCTATCAGGTAACAGCACATTAAAAAAAAATAATAATAAATGAAATATGTTAAGGCAAGATGAAGAATATACAAAGAAGTTTGGACAAGGTTAAAGGAGTCAACAACAACACAAAAGGATAGATATATAGGAAGCAGCATCAACACAAAAACTTTACCATTGTTAACTCTCTGTGGCAGGGTAAAGGCATCATCAAAAACTAGTGAATCTGTAATCCACTGCAGAAGGGCCAGACAGAAGTTATAATTGATGAAACAGGGTCAAAATATGTCATGGCAGAAAGGAAAGATCAGAGGGCTCTCCTTATATTCCTATAATATTCTGCTAGTGACAAATAGCTTGGGGCAAGGGAAGGAAAACCAGAATACCAGTCAAATGTAAGACCAAGTACCAAGAATGAAATAATAAATGAATAAATGCTATTGGTCTCTTGAGGAGCATAAAGCATGCTCAATGTCTACTCTTTCTTGCTGTCAAGAATTCCACAAGGTTAAAAGGAGAAATATAAAGTGTATGGCTCAAAGAAGGTACACGTGAGTGGGTAAATGCTAGTGTGCATGAGTATAAACACACACAGAGACACACCTTTCTATATAAGAACTGGAAAGCTAAGATTTAAGATAAGATTTTGTTTGCTGGTTTTATTAAATAAAAATCTTTCTTCTTTTAAAATTATTCATGTAACTAGTTAAAGAGGGTAAGACACAATATATTCAGGGATCTATCAGACTCCTAGTAGGTTTATGGTCTACTGCCATGAAGATGTCTCTTTGCTAAGAGACAGGAATTGAATTCAACTCCAAACATGAAAAAGAAAATTAGGAACCCATATTGAAGGAGTAGAATGGGTATCAGTGGTAAAGGTGGGAATGATTCTAGCTAACATGATTTTTGCTGAAGGCAGGTCAGGATGCCCCATGTCCCCTAGGGAATTGTGGAGGATATGGAAACTGAACAGATATAGAGAGTGATCAAATATTGATGAAGGAGGATTCTGACTGAAGTGACTTTGCAGGATTTTTAGTAAAATTATGCATATAGAGATGACTATGGAAGTTGAAAAGTCAAGGCTTTGTTGAGAAAAGAGTTTGGAAGAGTGTAAGTAGAGTTCAGCCAAGGACACACTTTGTCAGTCCTATCACCATTTCTTGTGGTATATAGCAGTAGAAGATTTAAACAGGATTAAAATACATGGTAGGATGTGATTGCTTCTGAAAGTGATCAAAGAGGTGAAGTTGACTCAGAGATCTAGTATGTGAGCATATCAAAGGAGGTGGAGAAATCCAGGCACAGCTTTAGGTTGTAATAATGAAGGAAATAAATAGACCAAATCTTAGGGGTTTATAGGAAATCATGAAGAGGATGTGTTAAAGCAAGCTCAAAATATAGCAGAATCAGATTTCTACCCAGAGGCCCTGGATGCCCCTGGTTTTGTCATCCTGAAATAGTAATTCATTCTGCAGTCAGAAGATTCACTGCATACAAGTATGTCTCATGTCTTTGCTTTATGACTAACTGCAATTTTATTGACCTCAGTGTCCAGGAATGCAGACCGGAAATAACACTGTCTGCAAGGCACAGCAGGTCATATTTATGATATAAAAGGCAAAAGTTTGTTCATGATTCATTATCTGCAGCTACATCTGTACTTTTTTCACTGACATTGAGAAGAAAGAAAACAGTGACTGATGAACAAGAAAGAATATAAGAGAAGAAAGATAAAGTGTCATAAGGTCAGTTCAGGAGTAAGTAAGTGCAGAAGGGATACATTTTTTTAAACAATATTATAAGAGATTGAATTTACTATGTGTGATTACTCTTAAAATTGTAGATATCTGTAATATACTAATATATATATATATATATATATATATGAGCTAAGTGTTCTTTTTATAAGCAATATACAGTATCATGAATTCTTGTATGGATCTGAACTTCTACTACAATATATTTTATATTTTAATGAAGTATTTTCTTTAAAAACTACAGAGTTGACTTATAAAAACAATGACCTCTGTGTATGATCAAATGTGAAACATACAAGAATTTAAAACAGATGTGTGAAATTTAGATGAATGATATTTTATAGGAAAACTCAAATATCAGTGTTATATAATTTTATGGGCTTTGTACAATGAAAAACAAACTAAAATATAAAATATGATTATTTCAAAACCTTCTTTGATAAAATTACAAAAGAACATTCTAGAAGTTATAGGAAGAAAAATAGAAGAGAAACTGAGAAATCATAACTTCTATCTGGTTTGCCATTAGGAAACTTGGAAGTTAATGTTTGTTAAATGCATACATTTTCTCTGATTTAATGTAAGTAAGGTAAAATAGTTCTAGCATAATAATAGTTATATAAGCAATTTTATTTTAAAAATTTTAACATAATGCTTAAATTCTTTTTCCAATAAATGCAAATTTTATTACAGTATAGTAGAACATGCAGAACATAACAATCTCTGTGTATATATTTTTAAGTTGCTAAATTTGCTTTTATGAAAAGCAAGAACTGGTGCAAATAATCTGTACAACATATTAAAAAATCCTTAGTAAGTAAGCAAATAATCCAAGAGCCAGACTATTGACATCCTCTGACTAGAGAATGTTGAAATAAAAGTGGTAATGTGTTCTACAAAGTGAGACAAGTCAAACTAGTTTCAAGGCTCAAACTGAAACTAATTCAAATTTAATTTGGAATAGGAGTAAAAAGAAAAGTTTATCAATGTAATCATGCTGCATACACCCTGTGTTTTGTTTACTTGTATATTTAGGAAACACTTGGAAAGTTTGTTTGATAGCCTGAACCTGTTACCTGATGTTATTATAAGCTTGAAATATCAGTCCATCTCCACCACCTCAAATGCTTAGTTTCCTTGGCAGAACACTCTAAACATGAATAAGAGGGTTATTGGTTTGGACATCCTTATGAAATACTAAGGCTCTTGGCAACTACGGACCATTCTCCTCCAAAAATTGCATTATGTTCTTTAACATTCCAGCTGCAATGTTGCAGAAATCATATATCCTGTAAACCCCAGTTAGCCAGGTGTCCTCCAAACTCCTGCTAATAAAGGATCCTTGCCAGCATAACAATGAAGTCTCACGATGCTACAGCACTGCTTGTCTTTATCCAGCAGCTTCAGGCCTGCCGTGAAATGGGCTTTCTCAGGCTTAATTAGGCCAGCATTTGGCAAGAAGTACCTCAATGAGAAGAAGCCTCTTCTCCAGAACTGGGTAATCGAATGCTCACTTCTTATGCTTTCTGGAATAATCTATCAGAATAAAGTTCCAGTGAGGCTTCTTAAATGAGGCTTGTTTTAAGCTTCCATTTTTATACACAGTCTTAAAAATCACCTTGAGAATTTGAAGAGAAAAGTCAGATTTCTTGCATTTCAGGATGACAAATGTACTCTTCAGCTTTGTTGAGTGAGGTAGCAATATTACAAATAGCTTCATCATAGTGCTGACAAGAATTATAGTCCAATGTGTAGATATGGCCCAAGCTGGTAATTTCTTCATTGTCTCTTCTTCATCTTTTCTATTTGGTAAATAAACTACAAAATAAGAGCCTATAGTTCTGTATTAATCAGAGTTCTCCAGACACACAAAATAAATAGAATGTGTATTGTAAAAAGCTAACATAAGTGGAACCATTTTTTTTGTTGTTGTTGTTATGGAACTAGGCATCCATTACAAACAAGTTTGAAAAAAAAAGCCAAAGACCTATGGACAGGGCCATAAGCAAAGCCATAAGTAGTAGAGATAAAAGAGAATTATTGCAAATTTCCCCTGATTTAAATCACAAGACATGGTAATGATAAGATAAAAGTTATAATAATAAGACATCTGCTATAGTATAAATATAGCACACACTAAAGTAATAAATATCTGATACATTATAGATAGACTTCCACACCTTCATAGCTGAAAAATAGTCCAACTTTCCTTTGATGGTTAGGACAAGTCATAACTCCTTTCTCTATTCATTCAGAGGCCTGAGAAGTCTGAATAGCCTGGATAATAGTCTTGTTTTGCATTTATTAGATCAGTGGTAAGTTCAATACATCATAAACTATCCTAACCTTTGGAAATTTACCAGCAGAGCCTAAGATAAGAAGCAAGATTTTGCTAGTGGGTCAATATACATTTTTCCCATCTAGAGTTCTATCTAGATACCTTTTCTCTTGATCATCCGCTCAGTCTATGGTAAACAATACATAAATGAGTATATAGCACATATAACCATTTCTCTTCTAGGTAAATGTTTGATACTATGCTCACTGGAAGCATTTCTTTTCCTCAGTGTTCCCAGTGAGCACAATGTTAAGCAATACAACAAGTTAGCATATTAGGAATTTGGATCATGGCTATTTAGATGACGTTTTCATGCAAATCAGCTGTGCCTAGAGTACCAACCTATTATATATATATATATATATATATATATATATGTATCACTTTCTATTGTTGGGACTCTTCTGTGTATGCCCATCTTCTGTGTGTGCCTGATATTATGGTGGCTTGGTGAGTCAGATAACACGATGGTCTACTCAGGTCATATGATGACTTGATAATCCATGGATAAGCATTCAGTTTCTACAGAGGCCCGATAATATGCCAAAAGCTCTTAGCAAAGAGCTGTCATCCACAGAGGGTGGCAGACTTTGATACACAATCCTAAAAGTTTGCATTGTGAGTTACCATAGAGTTTGCCAACAACTCCATTTAGTACACACACTGATATTACCATGTCAAATACCACTGGGTAGGCTCATGTGGTCCAGTGACAAAGAAGCTTGCATGCCAATCTAGATTCCATATGCAGTCTATTCTTATTTGGGGATCCATACAAAGCATGTTAACTTTTTTTGGGGGGAAGGGAGTGTTTTCACTCAGAAAATGGAAAGGAGTAACACACTCAAATGAGAAATATGATGTCTTCAAATTACAAAGAAATCCTCTCGTTTCTGTATCTCCTTTTCAGCTTGTAGATGGGCCAGATGCAACTTATCTTTCTTCTAAAAAAGAGATATCTTGGCATGTTCCATAAAACTATATCCATGGACATTTCAGTGAACTAGGATCCCTAAATTTGTTGAATTACTTTATATCCTCTAATTCCCAACTCTCTTACCAACCAGTCTAGAAAATTAGTACTTTAAATAAGATCGATGATGTCAAAGTAGTGAATCAGAGTGATACAGAAAGGAAAGGTAATAACAAAGATCTCTATGAATTAAATTATGACATAGACCTAGAGAATTGATGTACTCCTGAGGGAAGGTAATGAGGGTGTGAAGATGGTCTTCCTAGTTGAAAGCTAAAAGTCTTTGCTAAGAAATACAGAAGCAAACACTGTCAGATTAATTGTTTCACATCAGGTACCAGGGGAGGTTTTAACTGCTCAATTGATCAAACCATATCTTGCACAGCAGCTACAGTTGGAGTCCCTACTTGGTTAAATTTACATAATCCATTATCATTTTCAACGATTCACCTTTCGTCTTAAAGGTGACCTGGCTGCCTCTTCATTCAAGGAGCTGTGAATCTGAAAACTGGCGGGAGGCTGGAATTGAGTGAGGAATCATGACCTCCTGGTTGATAACTCATATCAGACTTTTGTTCACTTGATCTAGAAATTTTCTGCTTATAAAGATCAACTAAAAATTTAGTAGAGTTCCTATCCATTTCCATTTTAGAAGCAAAATGATTGCTAGACAATGCTTTGATCTGAAAAATTTAGACTAGTCTGCTATGCCTTTAGGTAGCCATACCCAATGTTATTCACCCTGTCATGGTGTTTGAATGTCACTGTTTGCCCATTCCATTTTGTAATCCAATTACATCAACCGCATTTAGGTTTCTCAATTCAGGTGCTATAACATACATTATAAGTACTAAGTTACAGAGAAAAGAGATCCTAAGCTCTTCTGAGGCTCTCTCACAAATTTGTTCCTCACAGTCATGATTGAAGGTGTATCTTCTGGACACTTTCGTTGTGGATGAGTTCTTAGAGGACAAGCACACACCACTTTCACTAAATCTCTAAATCCCTTTCCCTAGAGTAAAGCAAAGCAGGCATGCCATTTCTAATCCACTTACAATGGGCCTGCTTTTGCTTTTTATTTCAGTCAAGCAACAAAACAAACTGTCAGGGGCCTTTCTAACTCCCCATTCTGCAATAGTAAGTGCAGAGTCCCTGCTTAGAATGTCCATATCCATATCTTTGGTCTGAGTCAAGTTTATGTTCCTTCTCTTAAAACCATGGCCACAACCCTTCCCTGGTGGCACAACAGGTTAAAGCACAGCACTAAGAAGCTAAAGCCACTTCAGCATGAATTCTATCCCAGCCCTGGAAGTGACCCACATGGCGTGGCAGGCCTCTCCTGATCCACCTGTTGCCCCCTCAGCAGTGTGCTTTGTCAATCTGCCTGTTCTGCTCCCCGCTGTCTCTGGTGAAGCCTTTCACTGCCCCTGCACCTCTTGCCTGTGTTCCAGTTCTGTATGCATAAATAAATAAATTTAAAAAAATCATGGCCACAAAATGATTTGTAATATCTAAGTCTGTCTCACAAGACATAATCAAAACATACTTTCTCCATTCCCATATATCCTCTCCCCCTGCCTTCTCTTTTGTCACAGACTTTTACCACCTGACTTGTTTTTGTAAAATTTGTAGAACCTGACCAGCATAATGTATTGAAGGAGAATTACAAACGGTTATCAAACGGTTGTGTTTTAGGGTGCACACTAGAGAATCCCGGAAGAAGCACCTGCAGTAACCATATGATATCAAACCTTCCAAATCCCTCACAGGGCACTTGGTGATCATGAACACAGGACCCACGAACAGGCATCAACAGCAATGATAACTGCACAATGCAAACTCCTCACCTCCCTTTCTCTGACCAATCCACTGTTTCCTCCAACTTCCACTGACTCTTTAAAGCCCAACCCTTCTAATAGGCAGGGGCCAGATCCTTCCTTCATCTATGTCTGGTCATGTGCTAAATTTATCTTCTCTGCTTTAATAGCTACTGTCATAGAGTCTGTCCATTTGCAACAGGTAAAGGGTCCATATTAGGTTCATTACATTGTTATTATCCCACATCCCTAATTCTCTTGTTCCTGGTTTCCTGACCGCAGAAGTTAGAAAACTTACATACTTAATTCCTTGTGAGTATAGTGTACTTACTCCTATGTGTGGATCTGCTAGGATTTGAGTATAGTCATAGTCCAGAATTAAAAGAAGGGTGGTGGGAGGTGAGCCTGAGGAGAATCACCTTTATCTTGCATCACAATGGCAGAAAAATGGGGTTCATTCTTACCATACAGGGATGGAGAGGTAGCCTCCACTGGCAGAGAATTTGACTTAATATACCACTTCATCAAAGTTATCCCACACATCTTCAATGTGAATTTCAGGACCTCTTTTATTTCTTAACAAATTCCCTCTTTTTAATAGTAACTATCCTATGAGGCTGAGTATTCAATTTGCATTGTTAGTCAGTCACGCAAAGAATGAGATTCAGGAGTTTGTTTCTAGTAAGAGATAAGGGTCTCTTTCAGGTTAAACATAAAAGCTTTCTGATTATTTATGTGGTGCATGAGCTGGGAATTTGAATCCCTAAGCTCATCTTTTATTTTCCCACTTTGTCCAGCAAGATTAGGAGGAACCCTCCAGCCTCATTATATTCATTTGTTTGACAAAAACATTTGGAAGTATCATAAACTCTGTCGTTCAATCCTTAATTCTTACAAATTAGTAGTATTTCTAGTGATTTTTTTCATCTCTATTGTCAGATTACGCCATGGCCTTTCAGTCCTCTTTGTATACATGAGAGGGATTTATTAATATCTTTAAATCTAATCATGTTAGAGAGCTTATTATAGAAGTCCAAGAACCAATTTAATTTTTTAAAGATTTATTTTATTTATTTATGCATAGAAGAACTGGAGTACAGGCCAGAGGTATGGTGGATGTGGTGAAAGGATTCACCAGAGACAGAGTGGGGAGCAGAACAGGAAGACTGACTGAAATACACTTCTGAGGGGAGCATTGGGCGAGACAGGAGAGGTCTGCTGAGTCTTGTATATCAGCTCCCTGGCTGGGGATTGGAATCATGCTTCAGTGGCTGCTGATAGCTTCATAGTGTTAAGACTTAACCTTTGTGCCAGAACCAATTTAGAAATTTCATTCTTAATATCCTGTTCTTCTAGAACTACATTAATGTCTGGATTCATAAGATTTCTCAAGAGAAATAGAACCAATAGAATGGTGTGTGTGTGTGTGTGTGTGTGTGTGTGTGTATACACACACATATATAAAGAATTTCAGCATAAAGATTTGACTCACACCAACATTCTCTAATCTAGTATGGTCCAACAAGCTGGGGTCACTGCAGAACCACTGGGTAGTTCTAGTCTAATGACTGAAAGCTACAGAATCAGGAATGCTGATGGTACATATGAACTGTAAGGACAATCCCCTATTGTTTGGGGAGGAAAATCTTTTTGTTTTATTCAGATGGATTTTCAACTGACTGGATAAGTCTCATCCATGTTATGGATTATTCATTTCTCACAAATTTAAATGTTATTCTCATTCAAAAGCACATATATTTTGTTGATACATATCATTATTTATCATAATATCTATAATTATGAAAGTTGCAGAAAGCATTTCATAGTTTATGAACTTGATAATTTCTATTAGTGTTTCATTTCTAGTTCTTTCAACTTCTAATGCCTGTTTATTTATAAAGAGACTTTGTACACATGAATTAAGTGGTCTTTCGATACTCATAAATTAAAATTATTTTAGGGAAATATTTAATTGCACAATGTACCAAAGATTACTACTGGTAATTATGCAGTACTTGTATGTGTGTGTGTGTGTGTGTGTGAAATATAGAAACTTGAAAATTGATAGATGTGTGGAAAAGGCTCTAACTGTAAGTGAAAATTACATTTTCTTTTGCCTCAACATAGACACCACTTCCTCAATTCACTCCTTAGAATTTGATGTCACTCAACATTCTGTTCCCACTCTATATATCCAGAATACAACTGACTCTTTACTCATAAAGAAATATTTAAATACTATGAATTTTGTACTGATTACTAACTGGGTGTGCAATAACAAAAAAATATTTTTTTCTTCTTTATGGAGTTTTTGCACTAGAAAGGAATATAAGAATAAATCAAAAACAAAAATAAATTCTTATTTCTATAAAGGAAAGAAATATGATGTTTTAGAAGATAATTCTAACTAGGCTGCAGAAATTAGAGATTACAGAATAGATGTTCTGAATATGTATATGTATATGAATATAAAATGTATAATTTATCCCTAAATTATACATACTATAAATATAATTATAAACAACCTAATATAGATACATATAAACTATCACTACTTTTAATAATACTCTTAGCGAAATGCATGTAATTTCTAACTCATATCTCTAGCACATATCTCAACACTGCTCCAGATAGTATTTTACCTGACTTATATAAATCAGGTCAGAGGTCACAAGTGGACTGTCTGGGTTTGTATGTAACAATGTTAAGGAAGTTGTCTCAAAGTCTTAAGAGTCCAGATGTCTGTGTGCAGTGGGGAGGAGCATTAATCACTGATATTTGATCCCTGATTTCAAAGCCCTACCTTCATATGTGTCTGTGTGCACCTATTTCTTGTCACTCTTACTTATTGTTAACAATTTCTGTACATTATCCAAAATTTCATTTCTTTGAACTTTCTTTCTTGGGGTATACCAACTTTCCCTATAGAGGCAATTCCTTTCTAGATATGATTTCAGATTGCAAATTATTCCAAAATTCAGTTTTTTTCCATCTTCTATTGAGAATAACAATCAACATAAAGAAAAAACTATAATACAATAAGAAGAAAGGAAAAAGTTAACTATGAAACACTGACTTAAGAAAATAGCAAATTTTCTTTTCGTATATTTCAGGCAGTATAAATGGCATCTACTCTCTGAAAACAGGTTAAGAAAGGCATGCATGAGATTAGAAGTGATTTTCTTGATTTAAAGTGACATTCAGGTACTCTGAAGTCGATCTCTGTTTCCAGATGGAAGTGTTATTTAATGTTCCTAGACAGGTGGCTATCTTTATTCTACTTCCAGAGGGATCTGTTAGTATTATCAACAACTGTCATACAACTTGATTTAAACTCTGGGGTGGAAGTATTTCATGCTGACTTTACGTATTTGTATATTATTTTTCTAATTGTTTTAGTCAGGAAAAATGGCTTTTTTAGCTGTGAATTCTGAGTAAGAATTGAGTTCAATGATTTTACAATCAAATTCTGTAACTTTTATTTGAATTCATTATCAGTCCATTTAATGGGAGGGACAGTTCATATGCCCTTTAGAGTCAGATATTTTCAGATTATATTGCTAAACACAAATAACTTTGAATGTCATTTCATCATCTCAGTTTTAATTTATATTCCACTGCTAAGTATTGCCTTGCAGAAAATCACAGAATATAGTAAAATGGAAATTAAATAAAATGTTAAAAACATTTTTAAAATAAATTTGTACTGACTGCATATTATTGCTCTTAGTACCCTACATTAATTGAAAGCCCCCCCCCCTCTATTTTCTCCACTTTGGTTTCATTTGCTTATTTATTTTTTAAAAATGGGCTAACAGTTTCTCCACTAGAAAAAATGATATTCAAGTTAATCAGTTATTTTTTCATAATGTTTATAGAAGCTTTGCAGATGGCAATCTGTGAGAGAAACAGAAGATGATTACAGTTTCAAATACAATAGACACATACAAATTTCGAAGAGAGAACTTTCTATTTCATTAAAGGCATTGAAAATTGATGATGCAGATGTAGTAAAAACTCAATTAACTGGTATCTGACTTGACTGAAATTTTAATTAACCATATTCCCCCCAGATTTGATTTTTAGAAGATAATGATAAATGAGGACAAGGAATCCCACACTGATATAAATTTGAACAACACATTTAATCATATTTCTCCATTCAAACATGTTCTGTTAGTCTCCTTGACTTTCAATTTCTTCTTCCCAATATCTTTACACTTTTCTAATTTCCAAATACAACCTGAGTTATTCTCTCATCTAACACAAATCTCAATTATGTCAAAGACAGCATCACAGGAAGTTATCTGATTTTCTTAGGGAAGAATAATATGAAAGTGCAGCCTTACTAGACTTGCAACCAGAGAACTCTGAAATCAGGGACAAAACGGTCACACCTTTGGGCATCTGACACCAGCCTGAGAGTGCACCAGAAGGGAGACTGAAGTGATCATCTTTCATTAAACAGGAGGTGGCTAACAGAAATTCCTGGAATTTGTGGTCCTGGCAGGAGTGTACCTTATAAGCCAGAGCCTCAGCACGTGATTGCTGTGTTGTGAAGGGAGCGGTGCTTAGTGGTGTGGAAGCACACACCACTGATTAAGGGGAAGTGAATGTGAAGGAGCTGGGATGCTACCAATGCATAAGTTCTTCAGTAAGGGAAGATGAGGTGTGCATTGGATTCTGTAGTTTCCTTTCCCTTACACATTTCCAGGAATGCTTCTGATCTTGTGGAACTCACTGACAATGATCAATCTACAGAGGCTTGATTCTGGAACATCAAACAGAAGAGTGATACTGGCAGTATCAATGAGCCAGGCCCTACCCCAAATCCTACCAGAAACTGGACTCCTCCAAGACTTTACTCTACCCATCAACTAAGCAGCTACAAGACTAGAGCTACTGATCTATGGATTTCCAGAAAAGATAACCATCAACAATCAACTGAAACAGAGGGAAAAGTAAAAAAACAAAAAACATCTTCTAGAAAAGTAGACTACTACAAATACCTAAGCTACTGCTACCTTCACTAAAAAAAAAAAAAAATGAAAACAATAAGATAGATAAACAGAAAGGACAATAAAGGAGTTAAAATATTCTATAGAAAGCTATGGAAACAGAATAGATCAATGAAAAATGAAGTCATTAAAATAGTAAATCTAAAAGGACTCAGCTGGATGAAGAAAAAAGAAGTTTAAAGAAAAAAAAATAGTGACAGATCACTTTGAGAATTTTCTTACAACATTAGGAAAGGCAACAACAACAAAAAGTGAATATTCCTGAAAAGGAAGAAGAAGAGAGGGTAACAAAAGATTTTATTCATAGAAATAAAAGAGAAAATCCCCAAGTCCAAGGAAGGAGCCAAATGCAAAAACCATGAAGCAAAATCAAACAAACAAAAAACCTGATTATCACAATCTAAAGTAGCTATGCCAAGGCATATTCACAAAACTCTCAAGAGTTGAAGACTAAAAAGAATAGTGAAGGAGAAAAACAGGTAACCTATAAAGCTACTCCTATCAGGCTTACATCAGACTTTTCTGAATCAACCATAAAAACAAAAAGAAAAGGAAATTATACATTCAAAATAAATATTAAAACCATCAACTAATAATGCTTTACCTCGCAAGATTGTTCTTCATTTATGAGGAAGATATAAAGACCTTCCCAGACAAACAGAAACTGAAGGAAATTGCAAACACTAGACCTCCCCCATTAGAAATATTGAAAACCTCTCTCCTGTTTATTTCAAAATGAACACACATATACAACTGAATGAGTAGAAAGAATCAGAAAAATAAAGTCCATATGAAGTATCAAATCCTCATATATAAATAATAACTCTAAAAACAAATGGAATCAACTAACCAAGCCAAAGACACATTGTATCTGGCTGGGTCAAAAGCCCAAAACCTGCATTTTGCTGTTATAGTGACACTATCTGGACTCCAAAGATAAAATATAAACTCAAAATAAATGGTAGGAAAACAATCAAGGCAGGGACATGCATACTTTATCAGATAAAGCAGACTTCTAGCTAAACAAGGTAACATATGACAGGCATGCTCATTATACAATGATTAAGGTAATAGTACACCAGGAAGACCTACCAATTATCCATAGATAGATATCGTCCTCAAATGAAAATGAATCAAAAAGTGTAAGACAACTATCAATAAATCTGAAAACAGAGATTGGCAATATTGCAATATTATAAATTTATAACATGTTTCCTCTGGAATACTACTAAATTTAACAGCACATTTCTAGTCCTATTATCTGGCAGAATAAAAGGCAACTATAGCTTCAATTTATTGATCTTCTGTTTCATTTTAATACCCATTTGTTCACATTACTACTCACATTTAAATATTACAAGAATGAAATGTAAATAGACTAACCCAACTGTGAGGCTAGAATTCTTATAGGAGTATATATCCCAAGTAGATCTGTTTTTACAACTGATGGTGTTTAAACTATAGTTTCATTTAAAGGATAGTATATGTGACACTAAGAAATATATTCAGAGACTTAACTATATTTTATTACACTTTTATGACAATTCACATATTGTGCTTTTAAAACATTTCTAACATTTAGCACATTGAGAGATTAAAATTATAGAAGTATTGAGTTAAAATTATTTAACAATTTTCAAGCTAAAGATACTATAAAATAGCATGTTGGCAAATTACATAATCAATACTACAAGGCAGACCAAAATATTGAAATATTTTATAAGCAGAAACTCAATTCTTAAAATATACTTTTCAAATTCTCTCTAAGTTTTCTGAAAAGCATTTCTTGACTGCCCTATTTGCCATCAACCACAGAGAAAAATGTGACTATCCTGCTCTCTTAGTGTACTACATAGTAGTTTTCACATCTTTCAAATTGTCCTTGTCATCCATTTCCACCTGTATACTCACTATTCACTAATTTTACCATTTCTTACATTCCTTTTCCATCTACTAGAACTTCTATTGTTTGACCAATGCATAACACTTAGAAGTTCTCAGACATTTAGGTCTTTAGAATCTTCTTTCAGTTTTAAGAAGTGCAAAGTGCTGTGAATGTCTACTCTTCTATAATAAATAATATCACTTGAAATATAAATGGCAGTCATAATTTGAAATAAACCCTTTAAGTTGTCATTGCATATCTCTTAGCTGATATACTGTATAATTAGGAGTTCCTAAGTGCAATTCTTCAAAGAAAAGAGGAAACAGAGTTCATATATTTGTCAGTGAGTAATACTTAGAATATCCAGCTCCCCTATGGTTAAAAATTAGTCTGTTCTTTCCCTCCACAAGTGTAATAGACACTTGACAACGAGTCATTTGTTGAAACAAATTATCTAGATGCGATTCATCCCTGGCTTTTACTGTGGGGCATTTTTTTTTTAAAGACTATATTACCAGGGAGAAATACATGATTTTATAGTTACAAACTGAATTATATAATGCATTTGAATGGAAACCAAAGACAAACCAAAAAAAGAAGAAGAAGAAGGAAGAATCAGTAGTTTTTCACCCACATGAAAAGAAAATGGTATTCATGAAACCTAAGTCATGTGCATGGCACACCCAGGAGTCAGTTATTTAATTATGATCCATAATTACTGATCCAAACTAGAGGAAGTAATTTAAGGAGACTCTTACTTGTAAATGATTTATCTTCCAAGCCATACATGGGTAACTGATGCAAGCTCTTAGATATTGTTAGCTGTCACATCTCCACATATTGGGAGATATGGGAAAGATGTTGTAAAAGGATATTGAGTAGTAAAATGAATCAAAGTAAGCATGGGCTCACCAACATTAGGTTTTTATGGAGTATTCCTTAAAGTAACAACTCTAAATACCAACATTAACCCTTCACTTAAATGTCAATGCCCTAGACTCCAAACTAAAGCTATATAACTTCAAAACCATTTACTTCAACTTTTTTCTCCTTTAAGATTTCTTTGCAAGACACGTGATCCTGTCTGCCATTGACTCCTTTGATTTTTTGTTTTCTTCTCAACATCCTTATAATTTCTCCCTGCTCATCATATAGTCCTTTACCACTGAATGCCTTATATCTTTGACAACAGAAGCCATATAAGGTTTTCATACAAATAAATGTATATGAACATGCAATACTATGTTTATGCTGCACAAAAGATAGACAATATATATTGTCTCTTGTATATTGTCTTATGATGTAAAATTGTGAAAACTTGTGGAAAATTGTACTTATTCTTATATAAAATGGGTGAAATAGAATACATTATCCAATATAAATAACATATGCTATATATTTTCTAATATACAACAACTGCATGGGTATATATGCAGCCATATATGTCACAGCATTATATATGGGAGATTGTAATAATATCTGTAGAGAGAATTAAGAATAATTAATGTTTGGAATCATTAACCTATAATCAGCTGTGTCAAAACTAGGACAATTCACTTTTTATTAAATAGATAATGTTTTTTAATAGAATATTGAAATTTACTATGCATGCTACTTTATTCTCCCTTGCAGGTGTTTAAGAAAAATGTCATGGAACAAGTTAGTTGAACAGGAAGTGAGACTATTCAATATCAATATAGGTTGAAACTATAGCTATAGGGAAGCAAGATTGAACTCATTTCTACTCAAACAAAAAAAAGTAAAGCTTTTAAATGCTGGAATGCTTGAGTAAAAATTTCCTAGAAATAGGGGAAGCTTAATCAATGTGATCTCACTACATTTGGTTACCACACATGCAGAACTTAGGGTCCTACCCACAGAGATAGGGAGATAGGGAGCCAATCCTTCTTGATAGTTATATTTCAAAAGGTTGACTAAGTCATTGGGAAAAATGTTCCTGGTTGTAAAAGTGGCAAAGGACTAAGAAAAAAAATTAAATCTCAAAGGAGCCAATAAAATAATTTATAAATGCACATGTTGAAAGCAAATGGTTAAGAAGGGGGGATATTAGTCTCTACAGTCAGGTCGAAATCTGTCTGAGTTTAGTCAAGCTGGAGGGACAGTTATGGCCAATTATAATGGTCAAAGTATTTTAATGTAGAGAAAAAAAAAGCTATTTATGAATGTATCCTTTTCTGAAGATTATCTGGGGATAAATTAATGTGTAGTATCACCAAAACACAGACTATAGGTATAGTTTAGGTAAAGTTGAAGTCAGATTAAACTCTTCTGTGCAATATGTACTCAGAAACCTCTATTTTTCCTATGCCATTTTTCTCTTTTTGAATCAAGTTGTATAAGTGTTTAGAAAAATTTGTGGCTCCTTTTGATCTCAAAATTCCACCTTAGAAGTTACAGAAAGGTAGATAAATGAAGGAGAAAATGGTCTTATTTGCATATAAAATGCCTTCTATTAGGACTATGGTGTTAGCACAGAAATCAACATCCTTCAGTTTTCCTATTGTCATGTGAGATAAGACCTTGGGGAATAAAAGGGACAATGATCCTAAGTTGATCCTAATTATCTCTTTTAATTAGAGATTTTTAATACTCACTTAGTGAAATTTATAGTGGCATCACAAGAGCAGTATAGAATTTCTCAATTTTATAATTGGAAAAGACCTTGAATATTTATTAGATTCAACAGTTTATTTTAGAGATGAAGTAAGTTAAAATGAACTAGTTTGCCATATGGGTTTATCTCTTACTCCCTTCTTTACACATGTACATACATACAAACAACATACACATAACACAATAAACAACCAAAAAGTGATAGAATAGTTTATAGGATATTATGAGTTCTGTGATCTATGATTACACTGTATTTAAAACCAGTATACTGCATCTTGCATGGGGTAAAAGCTACAATAAATACTTGATAAAATATTCTCCATATGGGCTCTACCTGGTGGTGCAATGGGTTAAAACACCACATTATGAAGCTCCAGAAGCTACTGCAACACCAGTTCAATCTCTTGCCTAGGAACTGACCCACATGATGTGGCAGACCTTTCTTGATCCACCCACTACTCCGCTCAGCGATCTGCCTGTTCTGCTCCCCACTCTGTCTCTGATGAATCTTCTCACCCACCACACCTCTGGCCTGTACCCCAGTTCTGTATGGATAAATAATAAATAAATCTTAAAAAATATATCTGTATCTTTTAATTAAAGGTCAGTTATATATTTTAACTTATATCTCAGTTACAAAACATAGAATGCCTAGTTGATTTCATTTTCATTTAGATAAAATAAGCTTTGTGACCTGGTGAATGCAAAACTCCATTCTCAAATTGTTCATTTTCCAATGATTACTTTTATTTTTGTTCTAATGTATTCTTAACCAAGCCTGATTTTTTTAGGAAACAAGAAAATATTTTATCTTAAATGAGAACCCACTAAAATTATGACTAATTCCCTTATATGTTCTGTATATTAGTAAGCCACAGTTTCATGATTAAAATAATGATATGTACTAGATGCAACAAAAGCAAAATTAGACAAGTACAGTTGTATCAAATTTAAAAGACGGTGTATTGAACTAACAGATTACAAAGGTAACCTACAGAGAGAAAATACATGTAATTAATATATCTGATGAATAATTAATATTTAAGATATATAAAGTACTGATAAGATGCAGTAAGACAGGAACCTCTAATAAACCAATTAAAAAATGAGCAAAGACATTTCTCAGAATAGGGACAGATGGCCAACATGCATGTGACAGGTGCTCATGGTCATTCAACAGGATACTACTGAGGTGAGATAGCCTAGGACAAACAAAAGCATGCATTATATATTATTACTACAATTTTTAGTAATTGTTTTCCCACACCAATTTAGGAGCAGATGTTCCATGTTTACTGGTTTATATTTGTCCTATTCTATGTGCATGTATGCTTACTATATGCTTACTGGTGGCAAGCTAAAATTAGGAAGATTCATTTGGTAATCACAAGCACACTAGATAGTAAATCAAAGGACCTGAGCCCTAGTTTAGAAATAATTAGGAACAAATTGTGACTTTGGGGCAAATCACTTCTTCTCTTGCCATGAGTTATCTCCAAAACGGAGATAAATAAGAAAACATGATTTTAAGATTCAATTTGGTTTAGGGAAATTTTATTCAATTCAGAATAAATAGCATTTGCTTTTCTTTTATAGCTACTGGCAAAATGATATTCTGAAATGCAGACTACTCCCCATGCAAATTAACAGTGATTTGAAATATCATAATGAGAAATCCAAAATGTGCTTAAGTTGTGGTTTAATTATACCTGCATTTTTTGAACTCTATTGCAGGAGAAAAAAAAATGTGTGTGTGTGTATGTTTATAATAACCCTGAGAAGAAATACGACAATTAAAATTGCAAATCAGTAGGCATTTGGATGCAGGAGAGGGGTGATTATTCAGAGCTTAGATTGAAGTGTGATCATTTTTACTTTCCTTTGTTTGAGTACATGTTTGTTTTTTTTTTAAATCTAACAAATAAGAGCACACATTTAGAGATTTGCAAAAAATCATAATTATATACTTTTTACATAAGGAATGGATATTAGTCTCCAAGTTAATTATCTTTTAAATGAGGAGAATAAATGAAAAGTGTTAGACATGGAATGGCTAGGTTCTTGACCAGATTTAGGTATGCTCTTCTGCTGAAGTATAACATGTTTATTATGTGTTATTCTGCAAAAAAAAATTGGTATATTTTATTGCTATATTGTCTCCTTAGCCATAAAGGAGTCTACTTGTATAATAATTTTATTAAATTTCATTTTTTATGTTTCCTCAACTTCTTGAGTGGCACCTATATAAATGCATTATTCTGGTTACTTATTGCTATTTATAGGAAGAGTCAAGTAAAGCTTTTGTTGAGCAGCACCTACATAAATTCATTACTATGGTTACTTATTACTATATATAGGAAGAATCAAGTAAAACCTGATTTAGTGGTAAACTTTATGTGGTTAGAAACAAATACTCTAGACATTGTATACTTTCAAGAGCCTCAAATGATCAATATATTACTCTATAAAACAAAGCTGGAACAAAGTTCACATAAACAGATACAATCTTTTCATATGAAATAACAAGTTCTTGTCATATGGTAGAGGATGTGAATTAATGATAGGGAACGAAATAACAACAGAAAAGATATAATCCAAATTGAAACGATATCTCATATTAAAAAGGTATATGTTTGCATTTTATTCTATACAGGACCTAAATGTTCAAAATGTTAGGAGAGGAATGTAGACATAATACTATAGATTTGTTTAAATACAAATCTCTATGGCATAATATCATAAAAACCCTTCTCCCACAATTGCCAAGGTATTAAACTTTACTGAAGTATAGGTTTCCATGCTACATGCAAATGAACATATCCAGACAATTTTAAAATGCCTAACTTTTAGAAATGTAAAATGAATTTCAAATCCTGTGAAAAACAGAGCAAAATAAACCCAAAATTGTGCAGGTAGCATGATGCATTTAAAATAATGAGATATAACTGATAAGATCATAAAATGAAAATACATGTTTAAAAAATTCCTTTGGAAAATAAACTTATGTATTTGAAATTAACATGTAATTGCAGAAATAAACATCTCAATAAAAGATAAAGTGGTGAAAAAGAAAAGAAGAAAAGTAAAGATTTAGGAAGCCTGATGACCAAGTAATAAAATAACATAGTAGAAAAAAGAGTAAAGGACAACAAAGATTTTCTAACAAAACAGTTTAGGTATACAATACAGAATGTAAGCTGCAATACTGAAAGGTATACTTAGTGACACTAATGATGGATAAGGATCCAAATTTGCTGTGCTAGGGCCCTTCGTGGTGGTGCAATAGGTTAAACTGCAGTACTGCACAACTAGCTACAACCACCCAAGCATGAGTTCAACCCCCAGCCAGAGAAGTGACCCACATGGCACAAGCAGACCTCTCCTGTCTCGCCCACTGCCCCCCTCAGCAGTGTACTTCCTCAGTTTGCCTGTTCTGCTCCCCGCTCTGTCTCTGGTGAATCCTCTCACTACCCCTACACCTCTGGCGTGTACCCCAGTCCTATATGCATAAATAAACAAGTCTTAAAAAAATAAAAGCTGTGCTGGATCTCATCATTGTGAAATTTCAGGACTATTGTGCCTATTAGAAAATTCTAAATACTGATATGGAAGATAAAAACAGTTTCTTATAATGAGGACATAATTGATTTCTTCTGCAGAATTACCTACATGGTGAAATAATTAAAGCTAAGAGTGGCCAAAGACATCACATCCAAGCTTTCACAAATTTTCACTGAACATAAAACCATTTCTCAGAAACTACAGAGAAGATGTGAGGTAACCAAAGGAAAATAATGCGTGAAAAAGGAGATGAGGAAACAGGGGATTCAATGCAGACATCAAGACTTAAAGGATTTTATAGGATGGTGGTGAAGACAGATTGCAGAAAAACAGCATAGCTTTGAATAGCCATCCAGTAAAGGGGGTCCCAGAGAGAGATTGCCAAGAAAAATAATGCAGACATTTGTCATTCATGTCAAGTATTTGAAAGTATTGATGGAGAACTATATTTTTAAAGGGAAAAATGTTATGTAACAAATAACTAAGTAATTTTTACACCAAGAAGTAGGGTGTAAATACCAATATATAAACTGCAATATTTCAAAGAAATTCAACTGAATTGAAAAAAGAACAAAAGTTATAATAAAATAACACTTAGAAAATGAGCCAAGTTCTGACCTTCCATGATGAAAACTGTTATTAATGAATACAAATTGTTAAAAAAGGGCCCTCCCTGGTGGTGCAACCGGTTAAAATGCAGCACTATGAAGCTCTCCAAAGCCACTACAGCATGAGTTCAATCTCCAGCCAGGGAGCTGACCCACATGGAGTAGCAACCTCTCCTGACCTGCCCATAGCTCTCCTCAGCAATGTATTTCAGTCCATTTGCCTGTTCCGCTCCCCACTCTGTCTCTTGTGAATCCTCTCACCCCCTACATCACTGGCCTATATCCTAGTTCTTGTGTGCATAAATAAATAAATCTTTTAAAAAATTGCTAAAAAATAGTGATAAACACACACACTCACATCAGCATGTTATTGAGACACAAATACCATAAGTCAATTAAGAGCACTGAAAGTGATTGATCTTGGGAGGAAGTAATGTTTAATATGTCACTTATTTTCCACTAGTTTGACTGAAATAATTTCATTTACTATAGCCAATATGAACAAACTGTCAAACAATATGTATGTAAATTACACTTAAGCAGACCTAGTTTTCAAAAGCCCTGAATAATTACTCAAAATGCATTAATGTTGGGGCTATTCAGACAACATTGTAGGTTATAAAGACCACATTAAAGTTAATAGCCAACAGTGAGGAAGAACTGGGCATACAAATAGTATAATCTTTCATTAAGGAATGGATATAAACACAGGAACAGTCTCTGAACCTCAGCTCAGTTCCTACACTACCATGGCTCTCCTGTAACTCAGGCCTGTTCTCAGGCAGATTGTCCAACTTCTCTTAATTATACTAAGTTTTTAAGAATGTCATTTTTTAAAATGATATTATTTATTGCTTTCTGAAACAATATCATAATGATGAAATCTCTGTATTTCATTCAACATTTCAGTTGTGTATATATAGCCCTAGATGATAATCATTAGTGGAGAAGTAGGAAAACAAAATAAATATATTAGGAAACACTGAAATGACACATGTTTATGCCATTTACATATTTACCTAATGAGATTTGCCATGTCTGTATTTGTATTCTTAGCCTGGTCTAGGCAACCTATGGAAAAATTCTCCACAAAGTCCACTCTTGATGAATAAATATCCTGGACATTTCACTCCCATGTAAATTATTCTTTTATATCATCACTATGATAGATTGTTTGCTGTTTTCATTGAGACATACATTTTTGTTGATTATTTCTAAAAGTAGGTAAAGTAACTGTGATGGCTGAGATAGGGAAAAACCAAATAGCAGAATGTTATAACTGATGGATATGATTTCTTATTTTAGATACAAAATAAATAATTTAAACAATGTCATCTAGAATTATAATTTTTAAGAAAATGCTATTCTTTTCTACCTGATATTAAATAATTAAGACTTAAATGCAATATATGCCATTTATCAGTCATTTTCATTCTGTTTTTATTATTTTATCATTAACTTCATGATTTTATTTGTTAAAATGTGAAAAACATACAAAAAGAGAATCAATGAAATTTAGATGACTAATAGAATATTTGAGTCCTCTTGTCAAATTAACTTTTGTCTAGATTATAAAATTTCATGGGTAGACAATTTCATGACATATGAAATAAGATGACATTAGATTACAATAATATTAAAGATAATTGTAAATGTTTTGACCTTTCCAAAGCCATAAAAAATAAGGCAACTTGAATATTTTGTTTAAGTGGCATATTTATCATTCAAAGAGTATGTCATTTTTGCTTTTATGTTTCTATAAAATATCATGCTGGAAAAATCAAATATGTAACCAATAATAGGTAATGCCTTTCTCATTTAAACAATTCATAATTTTCACTGAAAGAAAACTATTAGAAAGCTATAGTAAACTGTTTCTTTATAAATGAACATTTTTTATTAAAGGTGATAATGAGGCACAAAATGTTCTCATTTCAAAAGAAAAATGAAAAAAATATCTTGGCCATTTAGTATATAGTGATCATTTTTGGAGGACAATGAAACTGAGAAAGGATAAATGATTTTAAAGAAGTTTGTAGTTGGGCCCTCCCTGGTGGCGCAGCGGGTTAAAGCACTGCACTAAGAAGCTTAAGCCACTTCCACATGAGTCCCATCCCCGTCTGCCCCAGAGGAGATCAGTCTTCAAGAATATGTCTTACACCTGTCAGAAGCCATATATTGTAAGATAACCCCTCATATAAAATTATTGTGGAAAGAAATGTTGTATCTATATTTAACATTCTTCTCTTAAACAGTGTTTATAAAAACCTATAAAAAAAGATTTACTATACAATCCATTAATGACATTACATCTTCAGTTTTTTCTCAAACAAAACATATTATGAAATGAGGAAGCACATAGAGAGGTTTGGATACATGCAGATACATTTAAAGAATCTCTTCTAAATAGATGAATCTTAGTAACAACATTTAACTAAAGTTGTTAGAAGGCCAAAGTTGTTCTCGGGATAGAGGGAAAGACTGAGCTAGCAGAAAATATTTAATTCTTGAAACTGGATTTGCAACTACATGATTTTTAATTAAACTCAATATAGCTTACTTTCCTTGTCACTGATCTACTGATAAGAATTTGATAATATTTATATACTGACACTAACAATAATTATGCAATTATGCTTTCCACATTTTTGAGGACTTAGACATTGCCTAGACATTTTCACATGCATTATTTTCCTTAAACCTTATAAAACTTGAAGAAGAAATATTTTCACTTTTATATAAGGAAAACACATTTCAGAAGAGGAAACAGCTAGGTATGTCATGCAAGTTTTCAATGCCACTGAAACGTAAATGCGGTACAACCGTATACTTGACTGTCCCCATCTACCTCATAAAATGATGTAAAATTAACAATGGGAAAAATATTTTGTAGTCTATGAAAAAAAGTTATTAGACTATATTTTGAATACCTTATTGAAAAAATGCACCTACAATGTTTTATGTTATCATAGTACCTTTCACTATAGATATAGATTAAAGACTTCTTACATGTGCAAAAGAAGAGAAAGAAGAATAAGATAGAATATATAGCAACACAATAGACATTGCTGGAGACAGTAGGCATACCTTTGATGTTGAACCATATGAAATGGTCATTTTCATGGGCCCTTTCAAAACTGCAATTACATGCAATTCATTTAGTTCAAGATAAGACAAAAAAAATCACACAAATTTTTAAAAATCTTAAATTGAACAAATGATTTTACTTAAGGACAAATTCATTTTTCTCCTGTTGTTTCAGGCAATGTTAGATGTTTTGAAAATGATTTATTTCTGCATAACACTACTAAGCAAACTGGCTTAAAAGTTTCTTATTTCTCACAATTCTTCCCTGGCATCCATCTATCTATCTATC
>NW_004567112.1:42252447-42295790 GCF_000260355.1 Condylura cristata
CTATCTATCTATCTATTCAAATAAAAGTCCCTTCTTAAATCCATCACTCAGTTCCCATAATCTAGTGATCTAGATTTTTCAAATGAAAACCAAAAACAATTAACCACTAACATTTTAAATGAGATGTCTATTAACCCAGTAAGCAAGTCCTTAACAAATACTTTATAGTTTTACTCTCACTTTTGACACTTTAACTATTTTTTTATCTCTACTCAGCTGTCTCTTTTACTTTATTCTCCAATTGCACATTTTTTGCTTCCATTCCAGCTTCCACTAGTAATCTCTCTGCTATACTCCTGCCTCTGTTAACTACTCAAGCCCAAAGCCAATGCCATATATTTTATGTTTAGTAATGACAGCACCTTAATCCTGATTTGGAATTTCTCAATTATATGTTTTTATGTAATAAACCATCCAAAATCCTGCCTGCTTAGAACAAGAATTTGTCACAATCCTACAAATGTCCTAGTGGTTTCACAGCTGATTATTCCTGAATTAGTTATACTCGAAGTTTGGGCTTGAGGTTTAGGAAGGCTTCACTCACACACCTGTCCTTTGGTGACTGCTGTTGGCTGAGGTGATTCAATGTTTCTGTACATGGCTCCTTGTCTCCAGTAGTCAAGAGAAAGTTTACACATAAATAAGCTTTTTAAAAAATTATGTATAAGCTTTGTCTTAGACATAGACTCATAATTCCAAGACAAAAAGTAAAAAAGGAAATTACAAGGCATTTTAATTCTAATCTTGAAGCTCCACAGCCCAACTGCCTAGTACTCTACATTCTCAAGCAATTATAAGACTTCTGTGAATAATCAGTGACCATTTACATGTTAGAAGCTCTTGCAGGTTGAGAGGAATTGTGCAGTCATAGTCATGAACATTCAAACAGAGATTCCAACTAAAATACTCTCTATGACTTTTCAGAAGTTATGCATTAACTAGTTTGCTTAGTGGTTCTGAATACATTATAACGGTAAGTGCATTTAGAAGCATATTATCTTTGCTTTATAATACTAATTTTAAGATGTACACCTAACAAAAGATTCTATGGTTATGAGCTTTATATTCTGAGTAAGGTCTTTCTCATGTTTATATTTATTTATTTATTTATTTATTTGTAGTTCACCTCTCTACCATCTCAGTCACATTTAAAAAAGGCTCGATATCCTCAAATTTATCCAGTCTACAAAGTATCATTTTTTTTTTTATAATAGCTCACAGAGATGCCAGAACTCCACATGGAATTTTGAGTATTTATAGCATCTTACACACCTTTTGACAGTGATACATCTGATAATTTACATACAATACTCATTTTATGCTGATTATTTTGTGCATTCCTTCCTCAAGTTACAGTTGCACATTGTATTCACATTCTATTATCAAATTTCTACATTAACTTAGGAATAACTTAGTACAATAAAATTTGGCAAAAGTAAAATTAGGAGTCAATGAGTTTTACAAATATGTATTCATATAACCCTTAACAAATTACAGAGAATAAACAAAGTCATTAAAGAAGTTCCCTGGATGAAATTTTCTTACCAATCTCCCTCACCCCTGGTCCCTGGTAACTTCTGTAAGTCAGTTTGCTCAAACTAGTATTCCGTTATCTAAAATTTGTTTTGAATGGGTAAAATACAGAGTGCCTATAAGCAAACTCTAACTAAATCCTATCAGAAGAATCTTAACTGATCTACTTAAAGTTTTCACTTTACCTTAAAGGCACTGAGGAGATTTTTAATAAGCAAGACTCTTCATAAAATTTGCATTTTCAGATCTTTCAGAAGCAGTGGGAGTAACTGATTTAAAACATGTGCGACTGGAGGTAAGAAAAACAGATAGAGGGCTTTATACACTTTAGCTGCAAAATATTGAGACTTGAACTAATAATAGAAGACATGAAAAGAATCTGCATGGAGTAGTGGTTACAGGACTGGGGTAGTGATTACTAATCAGTTACCCATGGGGGAGCAAGTCTCCTCCTGAAGAAAGACTGGATATCAGGGTGGAAATTGATTAATAAAATGCTATATCCAGATTTAGGCTTCAAAATATGGACAGGCTAGAGCTTTTAACACCACCATCCCAAAAGAAAAAAAGTAAGCAGAGGTAGAATTGGAGAATAATGAAGTTTAAAGTTAATCTTTAAATATATTTATTTCGAATTTTCTGGAAAATTTCAGGTGAAAATAAGTACAACCTTTAGAGGTACATTTATCGATCACAACCTTTTCTGTTTATATAAAAATCAATTATTAATAAACAAAAATCCATTTAAAGAGTGCCTGCAATTTGCCATGAACTGTGATAAGAATTTGACATGGATTATTAAATTTTATTAACAAATAACCCTGTATTGTGTGATTATTATTGTCATTATTGAATTTAAGAGACAATGAGAGAAGATAACTTGCCTAAAGTCTCATAGCTTGGAATTTACAAAATATAAACTTTAATAGACGAATGAGAGTTATGTTTTCAATCACAGTCCCTAAAAACCTTGTGTGTATCACCTAAAACACATTTAAAGAATTAGTGGATTTTTGATACTAATTAAAATTTTTCAGAAAAATGGAAAAAATGTTTAAATTGAAAAGGTAAAGTCACTAATTATAAATGGTAATATAATGTGAGTAATAAAAATAAACAACCTAATTTAACATGGGCTTTATGAAATAAATTGAATTTACATATGAATGACTGTGTTAAAGAAAAAAATATATTATAAAGAAAGGAATGTTTAGTATGATTAATTTATAGTCCTATTATCCCAAAGAAGTTAAGAACTTACAGGGATCATGAAAGACATATCACTATTTCTTGTAATTTTAAAGTTCAGTTCAATTTTCACTCATAGATGTCATATAAAAACTAATGAAAATGCATTGTTAAGATAGATGACCTTTAAGAAATCGTTAGGGCATAGAAAATAAATCAAAAAATCATTTTCAATGTTTCTTAGTAAAATCCATGCTAGTATTTATGACTGAATAAAGCACTATTTTTTCCTAGAATATTGTATATATTTTAATAAATTATAGAGCACTAGCAAATTATTGTTGTCCCATTCACCCAAGAAAATTTAGGGCTGGGATTTAGATTTAATTTATTTGTCTTGAACAAGTCATATAAATTAGTTATTCTTTCCATTTGTGAACTGCCATGTTTTTATCCTTTCCACTTGTTTCTTTAGATCTGATTATACTTTCTTACATATTTCTGTCTTTGAGTTCCCTCCATTTTTTGTCTTGCCCTCAAGCTTCTGATCAACATCTTGTCTTGCTACTTTCTTTTTCCATGTATTCCTACTGGATGTTTGATCCTGGTCTATTGTCTCACCTGTTTCAATTAATCTGTTTCCTTTTCCTTTATATTTACTGACCATATAACTACATAATTAACTCCCTTCTTCCCTGCACATACAAAGTTGACCTGGAAATGTGACTTTGAAATATTCCTATCCTCACAAAACAATATGGAATTAGGATATAACATGCATATCAGATTAACCTATAGCTTCACCAGGTAAAGAAAAGTTTTAATTAGAAACATTTAGCTGTGCTTTTCTCTCCAATTTTCAAGGCCTACATATTTTTGTGTGTAAAGCCAAGTAGTTAAAATGCCACTTTTAGCCTTTGTTTTTGTCAGGAAAAATTTCTAACAGGGGCAACTAATTTGTTTGCAATTATACTTTGGAACTAGAGCAATCACAATGTAATCCATCGAGCTGCTTCTATAGTAAGATTTTCATCTCTTCATGAGTTCCCTCTACTATGTAACAGTGAGATCTAGTGAAGCATCCTTATCTGTTGGCAGGACACATCCACTTTGTATACTGCTTCGTTTAACTTTCCTTTGCATCATTTGTTCTTTTGTCTGCTTGTTTCTGAAATTAATAGTATCAATGCTGTAGAAAGGTGGAAGTGAAAATTGGTAAAGATATGGTAACAGGGGAGTTGATTCTAGTTGTTCTAGGATCAACAAAAATGTTTAAAATTTTGTCCACTTTATCTAAAAATTTTAATTAGTGTTAAAAATCCACTAATTCTTTAAATCTGTCTTAAGGTGATACGCACACTTTTTTAGGGATCTAACTGAAAACATAACTCTTATTCCTGTGTTAAACTCTATGTTTTGTAAATTCGAAGCTATGAGACTTTAAGCAAGTTATCTCCTCTCATTTACCTCACTGTGTAAGAAATGCTCACTTGGGGCATTGTTTCCTTTCCCAACTCAGCTGCCCTCATTTCTCAAAACTTGCTTTTATTATAAAGTCCTCCCTCTTTCTCCCATGCATTCTCTGTCCTACGTTATTCTAACTCCTGAAATAATTACATTTCAGTTTCCCTTCTATCTTCCTTATCTCTTACAAGTGTTTCAGTTTCTTGCATCTACTTTTACTTTGATCTTCATTTTTGATACCATGAAGTCTGGGGTTGCCATCCAGGTTTGGAGATGTGAAGATGAGATCTGTCACCAGAAGAATAAAACATAATATCATGTACTCCCTACAACTGATAAGTTACTGATCACAAAGATCTAGAAAGAGCTCACACAACTAAACAAGCAATCTAGTCAAAGAAAAAAAAAAGGCAAAAGAATTAAATAGATACTTCTCCAAAGAAGAAATACAAATGGTCCACAGGTGTATGGGAAAAAAAGTTCAATATCACTTATAATCAGCAAAACAAGTGAATGCAAACTAGTCCAACCATTATAGAAAGCCATGAGGAGATTCCTCAAACTACGAAAAATGGAAATGACGCTACCATCTGACTCAGCATTTCCACTCCTAGGAATCTACCAAAAGAACACAAAAACATTAACTTGAAAGGATATTTGTATTCCTATGTTTAGTGCAGCACTATTTACAATAGGTAAGATATGGAAACAATCCAAATGCCAACAAATAGATGACTGGATCAAGACTATGTGGTATACATACACATGAATCAAAAATGACAAACTCATGCCATTCATGGAAACTTGAATGGAGCTGGAAGGTATTATGTTTAATGCAATAAGTCACATGGAAAAAAGAAAAATAACAGATGGTTTCACTTATAGGAAGAATATAGGGCAACCAAATAAGTGACCAGGAAAATAATAAAAATAATAATTACAAAACCAAAACTAACAGGAAACTATGAATAGGAGGCATTCTGTAGGGAAGGGGGGAAGACAGATTAAAATAGTGGAGGGAAGAACACAGGAATTATGGGAATGATGAATTGTGGGTGGGAATTTTACAGGGACTACACCTGAAAAGAGAAAGCAAATACTGAACAAAAATGAACAATGATATACTTAAAATTAAAATAAAGATATTATTAGGACCAGGAAGATGAGGATCGCATCTTTGGGGTGGTCAGATTTATCTTAGTGTAACTAGAAAAACAGACCTCATTTTCTAAGATTAGTTGTCTCTTTGCACACCTTTGTTATTGATCTGAGAAATCTCTCCTATAACTATAATGCTGAACCTAGTTATCAGAAAAGAGTAACCCTGCCTTTATTCCATGAAAAGAACATTTCTCCCCTTTCCTTGTCTGGATCACTTTATAAACCTCTTCTTTTGAAATAAATGCTACTTCTCTAATGACTTTTTTTTTTTTAATCAGAGCATAAGAAGGAAAGAAAAGTAGGAGCTGAACTATAACCATCAAGAGTTGAGGAATAAAGTATGCTCTGAGTCTTTCACTGAACTTCAAAGAGGTCCCGAGGGCAAAAGAAACCTCCATAAATGTCATGTTAAAATCAGACAGAGGTGGTATGGCTGTTTTTTAAAATAGTATCACTCCTGATTTTGATTCCTAAGCCTAGCCCAGATGGAGATGATGAAAATTAGTCTGTGTATCTCATGGGGACATAACAAGGTAACTTTACGGAAACACATATGGGGTAGGAGATGCAGTCCAGGTAATTTTGGAATTCCTGTTGGGGTATGTCCAAATTCCTGACCTATAAAATTCATGAGCATAATAAACTGGTTATTGTTTTATAGCACTATGTTTTGGGGTAGTTTACCCTGCAGCAATAAATAAACAGAGGAATAGGAGACAATTGCTGCTCTAGCATTTACTGCCGCTTCAGGCAGCACTCAGCAGATAACCTACACAACCTAGTAAAGTGCTCACAGCTTGGTTTCAATGAAATGGCATTTAGGGTGCTCTATAGAAAATGAAATGCAGGCTTCATTTGAATGCCACAGAGGTTACTAACACAGAGGAAGACAAATGATTCCAAATGACACAAAGCTTGCTTTATTCAGAGTCTCAATTTACACCCATTGAGCTCTTTACTCTGCTATTCTTTGTGGTTGCTGCCTTACCCAGTACCTACTCAAGGGAGACAAATCAAACAATCCTGTAAAGTTTTCATTTTTCCCTTGCTTTATTTTTCAAGAGAAAATAGTAAAAGGTAGCTTGTAAAATCATCATGATGTGTGAATAAAGTGTTATGACATTTTTTCCTACTTGCATTTTTTATTGGAGCTTATCAAAATAGGAAGAGCAAAATTTTAAAAGTACACATAATTTCATCACATCTAGCCCAACACTCCTTAACACAAAACACTAAACTTCTGACTCTATAACTCACCAAGAAGCCAAACTGATATCACTTCTAGTTATTGTATAGTAAAAGGAGAAATATGTATAGGTGTATGTGTCTATATGGAAACATGCAAATGAGGGAACTGATTATATATATAATTGTGTATGTTAAGTATATGAATGTAGATAATGTATGCATATACCACAAGAGAAATATAGGTGCCTCTGTGTGTGTGCATTAGCATATTCATGTGCATGCATATGAATTACTCCTTGACTTTTTTTTTATTATATGCACTGGATAATTAATTGGATTTCTGGTCTATAGGCATGAACTTACAAATTTCATTATTAAAGAGTATTTCTGAGTAACTGATGAATTCTCTTTCTATGTTAAAACCAGCATTATGGTCATAAAATTATCTGTACTCTGAAGGCTTAAAAAAACGGGTTTCAACTTAGAAGACTTCTTGGTAGTCAAGTTTAGTTTTTTTTTTAAAGATCCATTCATTCATTCATTCATTTATGCATAAAAGACCTGGGGTGTAGGCTAGAATTGTGCTGGGGGTGATAGAGACAGAGTGGGGAGTAAAACAGGCAAAGTGACTGCTGAGGGGAGCAGCGAGCTCACCTTTACAATGTTAATTTATTTGGTTTCTAGTAAATCAACTAGAAAATAAGGAATTATGGAACTAATTTTTTATCACCACTCAAAACATAATATTATGTCATATACTATGAAATTGTGTATATGGAATATGTATACACAAAATTTGTATAATAAGTTATAATATAGCAAACTACTCTTGGCTTCAGAATAAATGGTTGCTATTTGAAATTAAACTTCATAAAATAATTAGAAAAATTACTATTTACTCAAAGTAGAATTTGGAGGGTTTGGGAGAACTACATTGGATATGTTACAATCTTTTGATTCATACAGTCAGATTGCAACCATTTTTCACTCTCATCATTAGTGTACAAAATAGAAATTGAAATATATCCTGTTTTAAAGACATTTCCCCATATTTTCGTTCTATCTTTTAATCTATACTTAAAAAAGAATTTGTAAATGTTTTAAGGGAGATGTCTACAATTTGATTGATACTTAACTCAATGTTGCTAACTCATTTAGTTGTAGTAAATTATTAATTTTGTTGATGACAACCAGAAAACTGACTAATTCCAGCTGTTTGTTCTATATGCTTTCCAGGATAAAAGTGAAGACTTCTCCCTGGTTGATACTGATTATATGTTTACAGCAAGAGACTTATTTTAAACTTCACCTAACCCAATAATAACCACTCAATAAACCTATTGCCAGAAATGTCACAGAATATGGCATTTCACAGCTAAATAATGTACTACAGACTTGGCAACATAAACTGTTTTAACCTATTCATGCTCTTTGTCCCCTTGTTTTCATGGATGCCTGAGAATCTACTCCTTTTATCAACTATTTGATATGCAGGATGTATTTATTACCTTCAGAAGAGCTTTCTCTTCCCATTTTGTGTTTGAAACCAGTATGGCCACCACTAACCAAAAGAAAAATTATTTGAAAAGCTTTCAGATTCAGTTTGGAACAATCAAATATTATGAGCTGATGTAAAAAACAAAAGTCTCAAATTTGATTTTATTGTTGACCTTTTTCTGTGATCTTTGATTTAGTGGTCATAAAATTTTAGGAGAGTTAACTATTTTATGTCACATAGTTCAGGCAACTTCTTCACTTTCTGAGATCTGTGTGACAGAAGGAAGAACTCAGAGGCAGCCACTAAAATGAGTCACATTGGAAAGTTTACACTTTTCCTGGTATCATCTTGTTCTGCTGGTTGCCAGGTGCTAGAACATCTGCTGTGAAAGTTGTTGTTGTTACATAGCAGCAGGGGAAGAACACTTGATTTTCCATAATTGATTTTACTCTTTATGATGTGCATGTTTGCCTCTGCTTTTGCTGGAGGACTTAATGGAGTTTTAGAGATATTTTTAAAATGTAGACAACCATGCTTACATTTTCAATCATTCCACTTGCCAGAGGTGGAATTGTCAGGGTAAATAGAAGGTTAATAGGGGGAGACCTTGTATATTCAAAGCCTGAAGGGAACCAGTCAGAAACCAAACAATTAGTGGTTACTTGTGCATGTCAGAAGCTCTAGTGAACATAGTCAGTTAATAAATGGACTTTGCAGTCAGGTAAATGTATTTCAAAGTAACCAGTCTGAAATCACAATCAAGCTGACCAAATGTCTGGGTTTTTTTTGTTTGTTTGTTTTGTTTTGTTTTGGCTGAAAAATGAATAAAACAGAGAATTGGTGGAGAACAATCTGAAAATTGAACCAAAAAAATGATCATTAGCTTGACATGAATAATATTTTATACTTAGGAGAAAACTCACCAATCAGTATGGAGTTAAAAAAAAATCCATTAAAATGTCAGGAGTATTTTAAAAAAATCCATTAAAATTCCCTATGTTAACTTTAAATTTGATATATTTTTAAAAGTTTTATTTATTTATGCATACAGAAATGGGGTACAGGCCAGAGGTGTAGGGGTTGTGAGAGGATTCACCAGAGACAGAGTCAGAAACAGAATAGGACAACTGATGAAGTATACTGCTGAGGGGAGCAGCGGGCAGGTCAGGAGTGGTCTGCCATACCATATGGGTCACCTCCGGGTGGGCGGGGATCGAACTCATGCTGCAGTGGCTTTAGCTTCTTAGTGCTGTGCCACCAGGGAGGGCCTAAATTTGATTTTTAATATTGAAAAACATAAACAATTGAATCCGGGCCTGACTTTTGGAAGCCAGCCATTGACATTCATTTTCCCCTCTTTTGCCTCCTACACTCTTGCATGTTCTAATCATTCACATAATTTTAATGAATCACTGGCTACTTTATTGATTGACCTCAGAACTTGGTCAATTCTTACCAGATTGAAATCATTAATTTAGGAAGTGAACTTTAGATGTTAGTTCAACTCAGTTCTAAACACTAATAAGGATAGTAATATCATCCCTGCCCTCATTAGAATTCATCAAGTTTCAATTACTTAATAATGTTCTATTAATAAAAACTAGAGTAAAAGTAATGCAAACTGAAGAAATGAATAAATAACCCAAGAAAAATTCTGCAATTGCCATCATTTACCTGATTGATGAAGCACAGAGAAAAGAAAATCCAAATCCCAAAGCTTACATAATGATAATTTTAATGCTAGGAATGCAGAAGAACCATGCCACATAATGCAACCATAGAAATGTTTTGATAAAAAAAAAAAAAAGAAAGAATTTTTGAATGTACGTCCCATATGCTTAAGTAGTTTAAATGTAGAAGAAATTAGGAGAGTTCACAACAGTTTTACTCTCTTTCTGAGTGGATTTTTGGTTTGGTTATGAGTTCTTTTTATAAAGGAGAAGCTCTTAGCTGGTGACAAAATAAACTGATTTTAGGCAAAATTAACTTGGAAAAAATGAACATATGCCTATGTTGTTCATTTTAAAATTTAACCTTTTTAATTGATGGCAAATGTCACAGAAAGTCATCCACTATTTTCTTTTCAGAACTGCAAAGGAGAAAACAAGATTTTATGACTGAATATTTCAACCTCCACCTCTAAAATTCATGTCATGTCAGGGGTGCTACATCAAGCAAGGAGACCAGGAAATCCAAGGAGAATTTATTTTATAAAGAATAAAATATAGGGGTTGTTGATCTAGAAGCTTAATGAAAGAATATTCCAGAGCTCTGAATCATCAATATGCTTTTTCATCACCTTGAAAACATTTTTAAATCAATAATCAAAACAAAAATAAATAAAATTTATGCTGCTATAATCAAATCTCATCAATCTGTAATAAACAAATTTAAATTTCTAATACCATAGACTAAATTCTAAAGAATGTTCAATAAACTGTAGTTATTTTTTCTATTAATATTTTTGTATTAATTTACAATCACACTTTTTATGACAATAGCAAAAAATACCAAAGGAAAATTACCATAAGTAAGTAGAAGATTCAGGTTATTTTTGAAGTATTTTGTTCTGGGCGAAGAATAAAATATTCTGATGATGCCAATTTTTTTTTAGACTTATTTATTTATGCATACAAAACTGGGGTATAGGCCAGAGGTGCAGGGGTGGTGAGAGGATTCACCAGAGACAGTGAGGAACAGAACAGGTCTACTGACAAAGTAAGTACACTGCTGAAGGGCACAGTGGGTGGGTCAGGAGAGGTCTGCAGAGCTATGTGAATCACTTCCTGAGTGGGGATCCAATTCATTGAAATGGCTTTAGCTTCTTAGTGCTGTGCTTTAACCCACTGTGCCACCACCAGGGTGTGCCTTTTTTTTTTTTTCCTGATAATGCTATTTTTATCATATATTTTACATATCTAGTTATATATGCCATAATTATGTATGCCATATAACATACAATAAAATTATTTTAGGAAAATATTACAAAAGAGAAAAAAGAATGCATAATTACTTAAATTTGACATAACAAAAAGTAGCATTTAAGTTAATAATAAGTGAATTAATGCATTGAGATACTTTAAGTTGTATGTTATTTACATAAATGAAGATTTTTGGCGTTGTCCAGAGAGTTCTAACTTTGTCCTCAGCTCTTGGGCACTTGAAAGTTACGTGTGATAGGCAAGTGTTGATTAACTTGAAAGCTTTGGGTCATACTAAAAGATCTTAACAATGTAACTTCTAGTGGAGGGTTTAGTGTTATGTGGCATGAATCAATATGGTAACTGAAATCAGCAATAGGAGCAATAAAGTTGTACTTTGACTATGAAATATTAATAAAATCTCTAAATGCTAAAACTGGATAGCTACTTTGGTTGTCAATAATCCCTGCATATAAGTTAAATTTTTAAGAAAATATTTTCCATTAAATGGATATTCATTGTAACACTATTGTTTACAAAATACAGAATTATCTTAATATCAACAATTATATTTATTGTACTCTATCCTTTCTCATTCTTCTTAATCTTGCTCCTCTGAATAGATAATTCAAATGACTAGTCTATGAGTACAATGATCCTTTATACTGTTTGAATCTGATAATTAAACTATTGTACTTTATCAGTTAGGTGTATTTTTTAGACCCATAATTTTTGTTTGTTTCTTTTTCTGTGGTTTGTACATCTTTGCTAAACTTCTCATTTTACTCATATACTATTTTCCTGATTTTTCTCTTGTGTTCTATGTTTTTTATAGTTCACTGAGTTCCACAATAATTCTTTTAAATTCTTGTCAAGCTGTTCATAGATCACCATTTTTTTTCCTTTTTAAAATAAAAATTGTATATTTTTAAAGTATACAACATGATGATCTGAGATACTTGGTGGAATGATTACTACTGCCAAGCAAATGAGCATATCATCTCCTCACACAGTTACCATTTTTCTTTTCATTTTTTTAAACCAAATACTTTTTTAAAAAGTATACAGACATAGCTGGGGTACAGGCCAGAGGTACAGGGGTTGAGAGTATTCACCAGAGATAGAGTGGGGAACAGAGCAGGCAGACTGACAGAAATACACTGAAGGGAGCAGCAGAGAGTCAGAAGAGGTCTGCCATGCCATGTGGGTTACCACCCTGGCCAAGGATTGAACTGGTGCTGTAGTGACTGCAATAGCTTTATAGAGCTTTGCTTTAACCTATTATGCCACCAGGGAGGGCCTCACTACCATCTTTTTTGTGTGTGATTAATATACCTGAAATCTATCTAAGCATATTTTCAGTATTCAATACAGTGTTATTAACTATAGGCATCACAAATCATGCATTCTGTGTCTTTTGGCCAACATTTCACCAATTTCCCTCATCTTCTTAGCTCCTGGTAACCATCATTCTATTTTCCACTTCATGAATTCAATATTTTTTAGTTTGTGCATGCTTGGTTTGTCTCGTTACTGTCTTTAGCTTTATTGCCACTCATCGGGACTCTGTTGTAGTAAGGGTCGCGCAGGAGGCCGCTGCATTAATGGAAATATATGCAAAGGAAAGTTTCTGATGGCATATGAAAAGTTTCTAATTGTACATGGTCAGAGTAGACCAAAATATAAGTAAAGCAGATGCCTTCTATGAGAGTTATGGCAATAGTCTGATCATGGAGATAAATAAAAGTAGGTGCTCAAGAACCATGTTTACTTCACGATGCACAAGAATGGGTGAAAGATGAGGAAGAACTAATGGTGATCTCTGAGAGCTGTGACTTTTCAGTATAACATATAGATATTGCACAAATCAAAATTATAATAGACATTGTTGGAGTAGAATCCAATAGGTTCCCTATGTGCAGATCTGGTGATGTATTTCCAGGGGAGGGAGTCTTTCCAGGTAGCTGGGTTAGTAAGCAGAGCATTCATAACATTTAAGAGTTTAACAAAAATATGAAATAACTTTATGTCTTCACATTTAATACAACTGTACCAGTGTGTATAAACTAAACATCAATCTTGACTATAGTCAAACTTCTGTATATTATTTTCTACCTATTGTAGTATAGAGAATGATATCTTTCTGTGATTGAATGAAGAAAAATTAAAACTTAGATTGATGCAAAACAGTAGTTTTACTAACGGTTAAAAATGACAATATCTTACTGAACCTTAATAAAGTTCATTTGATAATAAAAAAAGAAGCATCTTCTTATACTTCAGAAAGGAGCCTTTAGGGTCAAGCTAGATCAGCATTTGATTCTGCCAGCAAACACAGCTGCTACTAAAATATTTTTCAGAAAAAGGAAGCTCACCCTCTGAGTCATCTCAAATTAAATCGTCACAGGCCTATGTATGTGTTTTAAAGAGAAGCCTATAATCAGAGATACAGTCATTAGCAACTATGGACATAATATCAGGATAACAATGCAACCATCTAAGCACTCAGGGCCCAGAGTAAACACTACCTATGTGTGGTTAAGAAAATTAATTCCAGAGGATTGAGCTCTCTCACCAGAGAGAGCTCAATTATCCCTTCAAGGGATACTTTTTACTCTCAGTTCTCCCTGCTATCTGTTAGAGAATCCATTCTATCTTTCTGAAGTCCTCATATTTCTTAGATAACAATCCCATTGAAATATTACCAAGAGTTAAATCAGTGCAGACATTTTAAAAGGAATGAATGTGGCACAAGATGTCACGTCTCAGCACAATGAAGCTATCAGCAGCCACTGCAGCATGAGTTCAAGCCCAGACAGGCAGGAGACTCATAGGATGCAGCAAATCCCTCTGCCTGGCCCGCTGCTCCTCTCAGCAGTGTATTTCAGTAGATCCACCTGTTCTGTTACCCACTCTGTGTCTGGTGAATCCTCTCACTCCTGCACTTCTGGCCTATATCCCACTTTTTGTATGCATGAACAAATCTTTAAAATATGTAAATAAAGGAATGAATGCAGTAATACTCCAATGAGATGACCAAATACAGAAAGTGTGACCCTATACCTTGATTAAAGGCAACTGGATCAAGTTGGGTTGTATATTGTAGAAGTGAATGGAGAGAAATATATTAATGGAAGATTGGAAATAAGTTCAATTAAGATAAAAGTGAGGAGATTTTCTCTTACCCCTTGGGTTAGTAGTATGGGTCCGAGAAAATCCATTGTGAGCAGGCATCCTTCATCTAGTCTTAAAATAAAGGTTTACTGATTTATAAGAAACATATAGATTCATAAGATATCCAAAGCACGGCTCTATGGTATAAAAAGTATGGATATGTTCCCATTTTATTTTAGAAAAAAATTGACCTAAACCCTACAGGAAACGTACTTACTATCAAAATAAAATATATTTGTTTTAACTTAAATGATAAGATTCACTTTTCTCAAGCTGGGCCTAAGCCTCAATTGAGGCATTCACACTTAATAGTATGAGACTTACAACTTTAAATTTTTCATAAGTAAGTAAGGCTCAACATTTTACTGTAATTTCCTTTTTTTTTTTTTTTTAGTTGACAAGTTGAGCAATGAGAGCTACAGAGCAAAATTATAATGATGGTGATGATATAATTTGAAAATACATAGTTTCCCTAACTTATTACACTGCTTTCAGTACTAAAAAATACTGTAAATTTTAGGTAGATGTGGGGTGGGAAAGGGAGAGCAGACAGGTAGATGGACTTAGAAATAAATTACAAGAAAAAAGACAAATATCAATGATTTTGCCAATATAGAGAATAAAAAAAAAAATAATGACAATGAACAAAAAAAATAAGGCAGACTCCTGGACTTTGACAATAGGACATACCAGAGCCACAAAACATGGTGATGGGACATTCGGTGCCTGTGATATAATATACACCAATGAACAGCACCTCAGTTGCTGAGTAGGGAAACTGTATACCTGAAATATTTACACTACTTTAAACCAATATTACCTCAAAAATAAATGGTATAATTACTGAATAGACTTATACTAAATCTGCTGGGTGAAGTCATTTGTAGGCATTTATAATGACATTTACAAAAAGTAACTGCAAATGTACATTTTGATTTATTTTAAATTATATATTTGTCATTAACATAAAATCAAATGTCTGAAAATATGCTTTATATCAACAAGTTGGTAGCGATTATACTTGGATGTGGAATTCTATGCATTTTTCATATTTTGCATGTTTTACTTCTAAATTAATAAAGTGCCAATGGAACAAGAAGACATATTTGAGATATAAGTTTTAAAAAGCAAAGATATATATATACTTTGCAGTATAGCTTCTCACAGTGGTGACCACTTTTTGCTGGTGTGATTTTTAACACAGAAAAGGTCCCTTTCTACTTTCATTTCTTGATCAAGTATTGGGAAACTAACAAAGGTGCATCTTGGATATCACTTAACCACTTGGCAATTGCTGATATTTCTACTGCCTTTTAATTGCTCAACATTCACTCATGATCCCAATAAATCTATTTTACTTATATTTTATATAACAATTATATTTAATCATTTATGAAATGTGAAAGGGAAGTTTCCTGTTATACAGCTTAACAAAGTTGTCTTTCAAATTAATTGAACATCTAATACCTTGAAATCAACCTGGATTCTCAACACTTTTCCTTCTAATTAATGACAATGCACTTAGTTGTCATTTCTCTTCATTTTTATGCTGCTCACTTATATTTAACATTACAACCTAATTCCAGCATAGGATCACTCTCCTTTTATAAGAAATATTTTCTACTTTTGTTGTATTTTAAATCTCAGAGAGATAGCATTTCTATTAATATTATAAGTGACTGGTAACTGACCAGGTGAGGTACAGTTTTGGTGAAAAGAGCCTTTATGTTGATTGAAAGGAAATTCAGGAGGCAATGTTTGTACTGAAACTTAACTCCTCTCTGACAGGTCTCTAGAATCCTCACAGTTATTTTCTGCCAGCTATTCAATTCACAAATAATAGTAACATAATTTTACATGAAGATTTTATACACCAATATCTACAGGGTATATATAAAATTAAGTCTCTTACAAACAACAAAAGCAAGATATCGGTTATTGCAATGAGTTAGATAGATGTATTTTTTCTTGTCAATGGTGATCTAAAGGAAATTAGGAACCTAAAGGACATAGGAGAGTTTGGGATATAATCACTGTCATCTTGTCTCTACATGGTTAGTTTGTCATGTCAAAATGTACACTAATAGGAGAACCTGGTTCCTCCTCTCCAAGAAGTTTAGAAAGGTCAAAAGAAGGTTAAATGAAATAAAATTTTGCAAATTATGTATAGACTCAAGAATTGTTTAATAAAGACTATACAAGTAGAAATGAAAGAGTAGAATAATTCAATAGTGTTCAGTAACCATTGATAAATGGATAGTCATCTGGCTATAAATACAACAGAAAGAAAAAAAGTTACAGTTCTAGTTCAAATAGAGTTATCATTTTATGTAGTTTGCATCATTAATCACATTATGCATATTCCCAGGAAAATATCTTACTAATTTGGATTACAGTGAGTTAGAATTACTTGTTAGAAACTCTGATATATTCGTCACAGAATAACTTGATTCCTATGTTTCATCAATATTTTAGTGATGCCTTAGATTCTTCAGATCTTTGAGGTTTCTTAGCAGAGATTTTCAGTAATTCTTTTACAACTGATGAATCATGGACACTAGGAATTTAAAATCTTTGGACAATTATTAAAGAAGAAAAACAGCAGCTGATTTTCTTCCACTTTTAGGGTGCTGTGCATTGCAATATGCTTCTTGCATTTCTACCACACCACTTTCTACTTCATTAGGGGAGCTGCTTTTTAACAAGTTTGGGAAGTAAACTTACAAGACTTAAACACTATAAATATTACTTAGAAGAAAAATCAGTTCTCGGAATTAAATGATACCACAAAACTATAGGTCTACCCAGGCTTTTGCATTTGTTTTCAAATACAGCCTAGGATCCTTGGCAAACATGACCTGGCACTTGGTGGTAATGGTGTGTCTTCACTGTTATACCTTAGTGATCTTACTGCTCTGCTCAGACTGGGCTTTGGATCATCCATTATCATGTGTCACCATTTCTTCAGTCAACTCTATACTACCATTCCACCCCCCCTCTATTGAATTTTGTTATAGGTTTATTTATACATACAGAATTGGGGTACAGGCCAGAGGTACAGAGGGCAGTGAGAGGATTCATCAGAGACAGAGTGGGGAGCAGAATAGGCCGAATGATGAAGTACACTGCTGAGGGGAGCAGCAGTGGGTCGGAGAGGTCTGCAGCCCATGTGGATCACCTCCTGGACGGGAATCAAATTTAAGCTGAAGTGGTTTTAAATTCTCAGTGTTGTGCTTTAACCCTCTGCACCACCAGGGAGGGCCTTAAATTTTACTCTTTAAGAGGAAATGTCAGATATTCGAGCCAGAAGACATTCTCAGTCCTTTGAATTTTTTTTTTTTTTTTAAGATTTATTTATTTGTGCATACAGAACTGAGGCACAGGCCAGAGGTGCAGGGACAGTGAGAGGATTCACCAGAGACAGAGTGGGGAGCAGAACAGGCATATTAACGAAGTACCCTGCTGAGGGGAGCAGTGGGCGGGCCAGGAGAGGTCTGCCACGCCATGTGGATCACCTCCGGGGCAGGCAGGGATCGAACTCATGCTGAAGTGGCTTTAGCTTGTTAGTGCTGTGCTTTTACCCTCTGCACCACCAGGGAGGGCCTGTCCTTTGAATTTTTATAAGAATTTAGTCTGGGGAAATATCTCCTGTGGTATATCCTTTATATTTTACTTTGGAGGGTGAAAGTCTGTATAAATGTTATTTTCTCTGTAGTGAGTATTATACAGTGTAATACAGGATTTGTGGTTTTCACAAGTAACCTTCAATTTTCAATTAGTATGTAACTTAAAAAAAAAACAAAAAACTATTGAATGTAAAAGAGATACTTTGCAAGTAAAATAATCTGTAGTAATATTATGGAAACAAGTTTCAGATATAAAAATCGCTTCCTATAGCTGAACTAAAATTACTGTTTTTTATTAAAACTAGCTAAACAAAACTATAAGTCACAGCAATACAAGAATAAAAATATTTGTGTCAAATTCATATAGGCATATATGCAATACTTAAAAATTCTTTATGTATATTACTTAGAAACTCTAAGATGAGAACAAAAGTAAAAGCCAGCTGTAGTATAGAAAACACTGAACTGATAGTAGACTCTGGCAAGCCTGGAACAACTTGGCAACCAAGCAAATAACTAATTTTTCAAAGGGGGCAAGTTTTGTTTAAAATTGTTGCTCTTCCATATCACTCTAGAATGGATGGCTCTCTTAGTCAAAGTAGAGGTCACGGTAATCAACAGATGCTCCTCTCCAATAACCTCATGCACATTGCACTGTGTGGAGTTTCCTCAAAGCACTAAAAAAAGATCTACCTATGACCCAGCAATTCTACTAATAGGAAACTAGCACAAGAACACAAAAACATTAATTTAAAAGGAAACCTATATCCCTATATAAAATGCAGTACCATTTATAGTAGTCAAGATATGGAAACAACCTAAATGGCCCAAAACAAATGAATGGATCAAAAAGTTGTGGTAATATACACAATGGAATACTACTTGGTGATCAAAAATATAAGCTCATGCCATCTGCACCAACTGAATGAAGCTGGAAAGAGTTATACAAAATTAAATAAGTCAGAAGGAAAAAGGTAAGTATCTGATGGTTTTATTTATATGTGGAATATAGAGAAAATTAACAAAAGATCAAGAAAAAAGAAAACTTGCAAGGTGAACATAGAATCAGAGCATAGGGGGAGTCCAAACTGGGGGTGGGGCAAAACATATTATTGTTATGGTTCACAAGTATGGTGGCAGGATAACACCTGAGGGGTGAACAATGATATAAGAAAATAAATTTGGAAAAAATGCTTTGCACTTACTATCGTTAAAAAAGATAAATTTTGCGCATTGCATATCCTTAGTATGTTTTAATTCTATCCACAACTCTCTATGATCTCCACATCTAAAATTATGCTTTCACCATCACTTTTCTAGTAACTATATTATCCGACCTATTTGTTCATTTATCCCTAGTCCTCCTTTAATTTGTTTCCCACAAGACTGCAAACTTGTTCTAAAATGCAAATCTCTATTTTTGACCACTAAAGTCATAAACATTTTACACTCTATATTCTACTTGAATATTCAAGTACCTTGATGATAGCAACTGAATCTTACTTTATAGATTTTCATGCTTTGTAATATAAACTGTCCTATTTTAAATGATTGATAAGTAATTCAAATTATATGAAATTATATGAACAATTTATAGAAGGATTTTTCCATTGAGTTTTGAAGTATACTTTATCTTGGAGTTATACAGCTCTAGGTACACGGGCACCCTTCTTGTTACTTGCACCAAATGAGCTATGCCAATGATTGATATTTCTATCTGGAATGTTATCCTGACTGTTTTTTAGCTTCTTCCCTTACCTTCTCCAAGTTTTGCTTAAATTTTACCATTTTAATGAGTTACTCTGATTTTTCTAATAAGAATTTCAGCCACCATTTTTCCTGTACTCCTTAAACTTGCTTAACAGTCCTTGTTGTTTTTAATCATAGCACATATCACCTAATGATATGTCAAGATTTTTTTGTGTTGTTACTTTTGGTTTTGTTAGATCCTGTTTCCTGCCTAGCAACTAAGACCCATTAAGGGCTCTCCCTGGTGGTGCAATGGGTTAAAGTGCAGCACTGTGAAGCCAGTCTGGCCAATATCAGCTTCAGCACTGAGCTCAATCCCCACCCAGGTTGCTGATCCACATGGCACAGCAGAACTCTCCTGATCCGCCCGCTGCTCCCCTCAGCACTGCACTTTGTCAGTCTACCTGATCTGCTCCCCACTCTGTCTCTGGTGAAGCCTCTCACTGCCCCTGAACCTCTGGCCTGTACCCCAGTTCTCATGTGCATAAATAACTAAATCTTAAAAAAAAAAAAATCCATTAATATTGGTTAGGCTTTCACTTAAAACAAGTCACTCTAAATTCCTAGAATAGTGTTTGGCATACAAAGCATACTTGATAAATATATGAATTGAATGTACAGAAGAATCATCATCACTTTAATATCATTCAGCTTTATTTTTCTTGAAATTTTTCCTACTCATTTTAGATGCTCTTAATGAAGTTAATAAAGAAACTGACATTGTTACATTCAAGATACAATTGACTAACAAGGGAAAACTACTTTTATTTCCCATTTCTTGTAATTCATGTATTTCTTTTAGCAACATATATATAGAAAACATTTTTTTCTGTAAATATAATATAGAATATATTATTTTTCCCCTTTCTCAGTAACATTTCACTTAAAAACTGCAAACACAGCTATGAAAGGAAATGTTACAGCTATGAAAGGAATTATTACCAACCCCCCAAAACATTAATCAAGTGTGAGTAGGAGAAGTCTTAACCTAAGGTGAAACATACACTTATGAATTAGGACTTTAGCATTTCTCCAAAGAGGAAATGCAGTGGCCAACAGCTATATGAAGAAATGCTCAACATCACTTATAATAAAGGAAATGTAAATTAAAACCACAGTGAGATACCATCTCACACCAGGAAAGTGGCACATATTAAAACAACTCACAACAACAAATGTTGGTGAGGATGTGGAGAAAAAGGAACTGTCCTGCACTGCTGGTGGGAATGCAAACACATACAACCACTATGGAAAGCTGTTTGGAGGGTTTTCAAACTGCTAACAATAGAGCTTCCATATGACCTAGCAATTCCACTCCTAGGTGTCTACCCAAAGGACACAACATCGATTCAAATGGACACCTGCACCCTCTTGTTTATTGCTGCACTATTTACAATAGGGAAGATGTGGAATCAACCCAAATGCCCAAAAATAGATGACAGGATTAAAAAAGATAGATGTGGCACATATACACAATGGAATATTACTCAGCAATCAAGAAAGATAAACTCATTCCTTTTGCAGTAACATGGATGGAGCTGGAAGGGATCATGCTTAGTGAAATAAGCCAGAAAGAAAAAGAAAAATGCCAGATAGTTTCACTCTAGCAGAAGTGTATGGGACCAGGGATAGGGGGGAGGGGAAGAAAGAGAAGCAAAAACATACAGTAAAGACATGGTATGAGGTGGAAAGGGAACTGGATAAAAACTAGAGTGGAAAGGGCACGGGACTATGGTGATGGCATACAGGTGAACTGGTAGTGGGAACCCCATTGGGACTACGAGTGAAATGGAAAAGTGAACACAATGAAGAATGATGTAAAATATAAATAAGAAAAAATAATTAAAAAATAATTAGGGCATTATTATCATAAATATTAAGAGTTTTGTGAGATACTGAGTAAATGCTATTGTTTTTGAAAATACCCATGTGTGATTTTATGAGTGAAGATGGATATGTAAAAGCCCATGGAGATTTTAAAAAAATATTAGCTGCATTGTTTGTCATTCAAATCATTAAAGAGTAGTTTGAAGTCAATTCAAAGAAGGATTGATGTTAACTTAGAAAAATATTCCACTAATTAGTAGCATAGCAGTAATTTTTACTCTGTACTTGTGGAATTTATCATTCTCATGATTATGATGTGGAAATCTCATATATGACTCCTTAAATTTTAGCATAAGACACTAATTTCAAACTATTACTTTCTATTCATCTCTGTCACTTTAAGTCCAGGTATACATAAATTGAACTTGGTAGTTGAGAAGAAAATTTTTGCAAACCACAAGAAACCTACTCAAAACTTAACTCAATACGCTTCCACCTCAAAATTAATAAATTTAGTACAGAAATAAATTTCAGATCACAAAAGAGTCAAAAACTGGTTAAAATGTAAGTCTGCACCTGTTTCTCCTTTTTCCTTTTTCTTTGTCCATTCTTTCCTATTTACGAGGAAAATATGTTTCCTCCAGAAAATGAAATTTCCTGACACTTCATAATTATTTTTTGATTTACATATATCCATAACACAGCTAACTTGTATCATTTAAGCTGTGATGGATATTTCTTCAAACTAAGGATGAAATCAATGTTAGAAGGCCGTTCTGTTAAGTTTTGAAAAAAAAAAATGCTATACAAAACCTAGGTTAGACTTGGTGGTAGGATTTGGGAGAGAGATTTTACATTGTCTTGTTAAAAATAAATATTATATTTATCCTAGCTTATATAGACAATGGCTTGAACTAATAGGATTACTTACTTTATTCATATTGAAAACCAGAGGTGGAGATGGTGAATTTTACTACTACAGATTTGTGCCTACGAGACAATTTTCCAATGAGAATAATCATGTGTCACACCTTGGATTTTATACCAAACTTCCATTAGTTTAAAGCCTGATCCATTGCAACATGCCGTTCTCAGATCACCCTGCTTCACCCTCACTGATGTAGGTGGATTAAGTCCAGGATCAACTGTCACTAGCCCACCATTCCACCTGTTGAGGATTAAAGATAGACCAAGGTATTGCCTCTTTTCGAGCCAAATTGAAACTCCTTTTTCAGAAGTACTTATCAGGCCAACTTGATAAAATAATCATATCTTTAAGAAAATATATAGGTTTTCACTTCTTTCATTTTGAATTCCTTTTTTGTTTCTCTCATAAATATTTCACATCAAACTATTAGTGAAAGTGCAGTTAATTAGTTTTCATCTTAATGAATTTGGGTCTCCATATGAGGCATATTAGCTATTTAAACTCAAGGGATATCAAAAGGATAGTTAAATAATTCCAGTTAAGTGTCCTAGTTAAAGCTGCTATTGCTGAATGCTACAGAACTAACACTTCACAGTGAGAATCTGTTTGTGTTTGCTGTTTTATTTTGTTGTTGTTTAGATACCTGATGGACATCTCTATTTGCAGAAATGGTGAGTTTTTCTTTTGTTTACATCAGTCTCTCAAGGTTTATCTATATATAATGTGTGTGTATATATATATATATACACACATATATATAGAGAGAGAGAAAGATGGATTATATGGATTATATATGTAATTTGAATTTTATAGTTAAAATCATGAAGTGAAAAACTATTATATTTTAGGTTAACGATAAAAGGACAATGCAGGACTTTAAAAATTAATAGTTTTAGGCCCTCCCTGGTGGCGCAGCGGGTTAAAGCACAGCACTGAGAATCTAAAGCCACTTGCGCATGAGTTCGATTCCCGCCTGACTCGGAGGTGACCACATGGCGTGGCAGACCTCTCCTGACCCGCCCGCTGCTCCCCTCAGCAGTGTACTTCGTAGATCTGCCTGTTCTGCTCCTTTCGTAGATCTGCCTGTTCTGCTCCTCTCTCTGTCTCTGGTGAATCCTCTCACCCTCCGCATCTCTGGCCTGTACCCCAGTTCTGTATGAATAAATAAATAAATCTTAAAAAAAATTAATAGTTTTAAGTAAATAACCAATAAAGAATATAAATTTAGTTATTATGCCACTATGGCAGGTGAGACATTTCATTTTTTTACTTATTAAAAATACCAGTCACAGGCCTGCCCTGGTGGCACAGCAGTTTAAAGCACAGCTTTAAGAAGCTAAAGCCACTTCAGCATGAGTTCAATCCCAGCCCGGGAGGTGATCCACCCTGCAGGGTCCAGCAGACCTCTCCTGGCCCTTCTACTGCTCCCCTCAGCAGTATACTTCATCAGTCAGTCTGTTCTGCTCCCTACTCTGTCTCTGGTGAATCCTCTCATTGCCCCTGAACCTCTGGCCTATACCCCAGTTCTGTATGCATAAATAAATAAATCTTAAACAAAAATCCTGATCATGGTAATTAATATTCTATGATTTATTTAAAAATGATGTTGCTACCCAACACAATCACTAATGTACAAGACACACTGACTTTTCCTGATTAATTATCAATGTTTTATCTAATCACCTCTTTTCAGTTACTTCATTTCTTTTCAAACAAAAATTTTATAGAAGTTAGTCTGTCTTTAATTAGAGACATTTGTCCACCAATAGTTTGGGTCAAGATTTTGTCTAGTTTCTTGATCACATAGAAAGTAAAAGCTGTCTTTCTTAAATAATTGCTCTGCCAGGTGTGGTAAAGGTGTGACTAATGATTACTGGGTCCTGCTGTGTCTTGCTTAGTTTGGTAATTAGCTCTCTCAGCTGTTCTCATTGTAAATGAGGAGATCCTAGTGAGTCATTTAAAAAACCCTGAATGAATGGAGGATCTATCAAGTAGTCTTTTGAAAAAGCTCCTTTAGGGGAAGCACGCTAGGTGGTAAGTAAGGCTCAGCAGGACAGGTTGTCAAAACATAAAACATAATCTGATTCTTTTTTTTCTCATCCAATATTATAAAAATCAAATCTCAGGATCTGTTATTTGGAGTTCTTAGGTCCTTTCTTTTTCTAACTTAAAAATGATAACAAAGAGCGAGAATGGTGGTAATTAGAACTTCTCTATGCCAAATTTTGACTCTACCCTTAATTATAGTAGGTGCTAATCAGAGAAAGCATATGCTGAAAATTTTATTGTATGAGAAATGTTAGAAATAATAATAACTGAAAAGGTTGAATTTAATTTTTATATGTAGGGACAAGGAATAATTACATTTAAAATATATTTTTGACAAGGGGCTTCTTGTTCTAGTTTTGACCAACTAAAAATACAGTGATGATGCATTGCTTTATAAACACAGAGAAAATACAGAGATTTGATTTCTTCATCTCTAAACAATTCACTGTGGAGATGCAAAGCCTGGGTACCAGTTCACTTTATCCAGTTCACTGATCATTAATGGGGGTTGAAAAGACTGGCTTTCTCTGTAGGGAACAGATTTTACATAGCTATTTCACAGACTACATGTCTATGTTTTGCTTTTATGTGCTGCTCTTTGGTCTACTGGGCTGGAAGTGGAGGTGGGATGTTGATTCCAGAACATTTTCCAATATGTTCACATTCTTAAGTAATTCCCATGATTAGTTTGTTCAATAAATATTTATCAGCTTTATTACACTTAATCATTATAATAAGTATTATACAAAATTTGTAGGTAAGAGGGAAAGTAAAGCTTGACCAGTGATATGAAAATAATACACTCACAGTCAGTTCTATTGACTTCATGATATGTTCTCTTTTATAACCACTGACATATCCATTAAATGTCTTAAACATATATCAGCCCAGTCAATGACAAACCAAGTATAATCTTATGCAATTGCATTAAGTCATGCTTCTTCATTCTGGATGTATTATTTGTCTCGATGAATAGGTGCTTATATAAAATGTTTATTGCTTGAAAATAAACAAGTTCTGTGGCTTCTAGTAAAAAAAAAGTAAAATGCTTCATATTATAGGAATGATAATTATAAACTGAAAGTGACACTTGACTGACATTGCTTAACTAGAATAGGCCAGTCATACCTTGTGTTTTCAAATGTACATGTGTTAGAGTAAAAGGATGTCCGGAAGGAACTCTACAGATACACTCACTCCAGACACCCCAACTACAAATCCCACCATCACTGAAGGAAGGATTATGGGGGCCTGAGGGTGGAGTTAAGCAGCCAGGTTTGATATAAAACCAGACATATGGGCTTTAGGGGCCGTCTCTTGGCCTGCTGGCTCATGGCTAGACTGCTGGCTTTTTGCCGGTTCTCAGCATGCTACTGGAGTTCCAGGTCAGCAGAACTGGTAGAACACATTAACCAACTTATCTCCCCCTCTTATTCTGAGTTATTCATTCCCCTTCTTTTTGCAAATAAACCTTTTATTAACCTTTTTGTGTGTGCCTGCAGTTTAATCTTATTATAAGTCCCGTCATGTGCACTGGTGAGAACCCAGAGTTAGGCAATCCAGTTCCCATTGGTGTTGCTCTGTAAAAATGAAAATCATTAATCTTAAATTCAAAGCACTATGACATTTAGGTCATCTGGGACAGAATGCAGGATAGTGGGACATTTAGCATATAATACAGACAATTTAGCTTTTTTTTAATGTTAATGTTGTGGACATAGACTAGTTAAGCTTCTCAGTGCTGTCAATGTTCTTTTTTATGGTATATCACCAACAGTTTTATCTTTAAAACTATTCTTTATTTGACTAAAATATAGCCATGACTTTCAACTTTGAATTATAGCATATATTTGTTCTACAGTGTACCAACACAGATAAGTTAAAAAAGTGGATGGGTAAATATACTGAGTAGTTTTTGGATTTTATTAGTTACTATGAAATGTTGGAGAGTCATTTGAGAAACTAATGTTCAGAAATATAACTATTTTCAAATGATTAATATTTGAAAGAATATGCTAGGCCATTAATGCTGGCAAAAAGCAGTAAGTGGTATTTATGTCTGACCAAATATGTTATGTGCCCTCTGAAATGAAAGATATATCCCAGTAGGTCCTGTCAATGTTGGGCAATTTATTGCATACCAACTAAAACATGGTTTTTGAAGTAGGGGTAAAATTTTGTTATTAGCTGCTAGAAATATGAATTCTACACCTGGCTTGGCTACTATTATTTCTTAGAGCTTAAGTATCCTCATTGAATACAGCTTGATTACAGTTGTGGTCAAGAATAACTCCTTAACCCTAAATCTTAAAATTACCTTTAGGTTTTGGGCTGATGTCATTGAAATAGTGTAACAATAACCATTCTTTTGTTGGATGACATTGGGAATTAAATAAGATGCTTAAAGACCTCAGCCCTATGCTTTTTCTACTATAAAAAAAAAAAAAGGAGTCTTTGCTATATTTAATGTAAGTGAAAAATTTTGCCTCATTTTCTACTTATATTTAGCATAGGTTCATGGTTGAAAATGTATTTGAATTTGGTTTATAATGCCAGGAGAACATTATAATGTAAACTTTTTGTCACAGAGCAATTTATTCAAAATTTCTATAAGGTGATCAAATATTCTTTTCAGTCTATCATGGTTTATGACAGAATAGAATGAAGTATATATACAAACTGAAACTAGAAAGTGCATTTGAAAAATAATGATTTTATCATAATTAGCCCTGTTTCAGAAATAAAGTCTGTTTCTGTTAGCATACTTTTGTCATTTTAGCTCTTCTAATTAAATGATATTTCTCCCTCACTATTTGTGAAATTTTAGTTCTGTACTATTCAGCACAGCAGCTGAATAACTAGGACATTCAACTAGAATATTTAACTATCCTTTTGATACTCCTGGGGTTTAAAGAGCTAATATACCTCATATGGAGACTCAAATTCATTAAAATGAGAACTAATTAACTGCAATATCAGCAATAGTTTTGCATAAAATATTGATAAGAGTAGAAAAAAATTGAGAATTAAAATGATAAAAGTGAAAAAAATTGGGAATTAAAATGATAAAAGTGAAACCTATATATATATTTTTTTTTTCTTAGCGATGATATATTTAGTAAGTTGGCTTGATATAAATAAAGTACTTGAGAGGTCTTTACCTTTTACTGAATTAAAACCAGAAAGAGAACTTATATATATAATAATAATGTAACTCACTCTGATAAGATAATTTTATTCTTTTCAAAATATCAGCATATACATTTCTGTGACATAATTCAAGTTGGTGGGATTACACAATTTTTGTACATCATTTCATCTGTTCCCCTATTTGCATTTTTACCGATCTCTGAGTACATCCCAGGTCCAATTAATCTGTGCTGTCCTGAACTCATTTAAATTCTAAATATCTCAATCTAAAACTCAAAATTTGACAGTCACATGTCCACATTTCCTTTTTAAATACATTACAGTGTTTTAGAGTTTTAATTGCAATGTGTTGTTTTAAAAGCAAAACTTTATCCAAGAAATTTTGAAAAAAAAATCCTTTATTCAATTTACTATTTGGCATTACTCCTATAAGATTAAAATTTAACTGTTAACAATCACATCTTCTCAAACTGTGACAATTTATTCTGCTAACTCTCACCATATGCTGGCTGTTGCTATAACTTATTTCTTTTCATACTTTCTGTACATGCTAAATGAAAACTCTAAACACAGATGTCCAAACAGTGACATGTGTTGGTGCTCAGCATTCTCATTTTATGAGACAGTTCTTAAGTTTTGTTTTTTGTTAATGAAAGTTTTTAGATGAAGTATTCTAATTATTCCTGGATATGCCTACTCATCACTTTTTCAGAAGTCTTGCTTCTTTGTTTTTCACACTCTTTTCTTGAATAGTTGAGGTTATGTTTTGGTAAAAGTGACACAGGCACACCTTTTCCACTGCTAGCACATCAAAACTACATAAACAAAACAAATGCTACTAAAAATATGCTCTAAAAATTATATGGCAGGATACTTCTCAAGATATATCCTTGTGTGTATAGACAAAAGATGGACAGATGTGTGAGATTAGAAAATCCCCCAATTCTCATTCCAAGAAGATTTCATTCAGTCCTGTAACATTAAACAGCATTATTTTTTTTCAAAATGTCCATATTTATGAAGAGTTCATATGGTTGTAAACTTTAAAGAACCAACCCTGGAGCAAACCAGGGTCTTAGGTCCTGGGACATCAAAGGCAGAGAGAAAGAGATGTCATATGATGGACAAGAGTGGGTGACCTCACCTTTACCCTGAGGTGCGAGTAAATAGAGATTCTTGGATAGAGAGAACATGTTTACTGATAACCTAGACCTGGGTGAAACCACCCTGGTCATAAGAATGAGGGCAGTGGTGGCTTCTTCAATGAATAGAAGAGTAGAAATTTAAGACATGTTGATTTTTTCTTTCATTAAGAAGTACTGATGATTTAAGTATGAACAGGACTCTGGATGTTCTCAACAAAAAAATAAAACTGCATTCTCTAAGTAATCACCAGAGGCTCACAGGACACTGACTGACTTCTATGACCAATATGATTAGATGTCTACTCAGGACCTGTATTATATTATATTATAGAACAATCTCCTCTTCTCTCAGTTCTGTGGTGTTTATTTTTATTTAATTTACTTAGAATATTCTATTGTATCTGTTTTTATTCTATTCTGGTTTTGCTTATGTTTTCATTTAGCTTTCTTTATTAGTTTAATTTATATTCTTGCCTTTTATTTCTGCAAAAGAAATTCCTTTTTTTCCATTTTGTTCTACTATTTGTGTTTGTTGATCCCCCCCCCCTTTTTTTTATTTTTAGTATTAGGAGGCTGGTGAAGCAGGATCCTGATAGTGAACAGGAACTTTCTAGACTCCAACCCCATTACCAAGCTGCTGACATCTCAAATGCCTCTGCATGACAACTCTCTGCATACTGTGAACTAGGCTTCCTAAGTGGGACTGCTGCTGGGAAGATGGAAGGAGCCGGGTGGCCACAGGGGTGGATGTGGAGAGACCTGGAGGTATGTGAGCAAGTAGTCTTGGTTCTTTGTCTTTAGCACTTTGGCTCTGCTCTCTTCAGAGACAATAGGAGCCATTGTCTTAACCATTTGGTGGCTTCAGCCTGTAAGGTCTGGTCTTTTCAAAACTCTAGTTCTCTCCTCTTCTAGTTCTTTCAGCCCTGTGGGGCCTTCCTGCTAATAGATGCCGAAAACTCACTCTCCTAGAAACTTTGCTTTTGAGCTTTGCCCACTCAGCTCTGAGCTCTGCCTGTCTGACTAGATTGTTATTCCCTATGGGGATGGGCAATCATGGAGTTTGATATGGAGATTATATTTTGGAATTTTCTCTCTTTTCTCTCCTCTGCTTCCCTCTCTCATCATTAAAAATCTTTGAATATTAGGTCTTATTACTCTGCTTTATGCATATGTGTGGCACAAATCCTTAGAACAGGGAACATGGGCTTTCTAACTGGCATAAATATCACACAATTTCTTTTTTAATGGATGAATTTTTTTTTATCTGATACTGTTTTTGTATTTCCACACATCATGCCTTATAATCCATGATATTTCATAGCTGTATGCTTACAACTGCTTTCAAAAATAAATATACTATGTTTTATATTTTGTTTTTATCCTTTAAAAAAATTGTGTTGATTTATGCACACAAAACTGTGTGCCACCCATATCTATCCCCTGCCCCTGTACCCCTGGCCTACACCCCGGCTCTTGTATGCATAAATAAATCTTTGAAAAATGACAGTATCACAACTGAAAAAAGATATGTCCCATGTGGTATATGAGACAGTAATCTCCACATATTACTTCTTCTTGACCTATAAATAAGTTTTTATTTCTTTAAATTGATTTCATTATGTGGTAGTCTATCATGGTTGTACATCAATATGAATAAGAACTGTAGTTTTTCTACTCATTAATATACTCATAAAGATTAAAACATTGTTGGTATTTGGGATATCTCAAGGTTTAAAATTGTTGAATCAATAACTGGATAATTGAAATAAAAATGAAATGATATCTAGAAACAATATGCAGCTGATAACCTGATTTAAAACTCTGATATTTCAGGCCCTCCCTGGTGGCGCAGCGGGTTAAAGCACAGCACTGAGAATCTGAAGCCACTTCCGCATGAGTTCGATTCCCGCCTGCCGCCTGCCCCAGAGGAGACCACATGGCGAGCCAGACCTCTCCTGACCCGCCCGCTGCTTCCCTCAGCAGTGTACTTCGTCAATCTGCCTGTTCTGCTCCCCACTCTGTCTCTGGTGAAGCCTCTCACCGCCCCTGAGCCTCTGGCCTGTACCCCAGTTCTGTATGAATAAATAAATAAATCTTTAAAAAAAAAACTCTGATATTTCAGAGAAAATGGGTTTGATTCCAATAAATATAGAATACTGATATCAATTTAGGTATTTGACTGGTTGACACTTATAGTTCTTTCCTATGCAAAATTATCCAAGACACAAATTTAAATTTATACCAAACTTTAAATTTCTATATGGACCAAGCAGTAATTTTCTAAAATAAACATATGTTAGTGAGCTAGAAAATGTACACTTTCAACACGGACAAATTCTAACAAATTTCATTAGTATTTTACTAAATTTCATTAGCGTCCTTTTGTACTGTTTATATTACGTTTCATGTTTATCACAATATACATTATGTATTTGGGTGATTTAAATAAATACATGGCTTATTTGAAAAGACTGTCTTATAAATGCCTCTACTTTCTCCGATTTGTACATGAATAATATTAGGGTAAGAATTTGGAAATATTTTTTAAAACGGAAACTATTCTCTCTTTAAAAAAATGTATTGTTTACGCATACAAAATCCAGATATATCTATCTATATTTTTAAGGAAAATTGACTTTGAGGTTATTTTGCCAATATAAGCACTCTATGCATCTTAAAATTCACTCTTCTATAAAGAGGGTGACATTGATGAATCTCCCCTATAAGACTGGTGTCCTTGGATTGTAAATGTGTCCCCAAACTAATAAAGCAAAACACTCTTCTCCATCATTCCAGAAGATCACTTTTAAATCCTTCGAGGGACCAAAAAAAAAAAAAAAAAGCCTAGATAGATTATATTTGACATTAAATTATGATTTAAATCATTACCAAAATTTAACTAAATTGCTGAAAAATTTTACTAAGCAATTCTTTCAAGAAGTCAAATCATAAGAACAGTTACTGATTTTATGTGTTGACACTATGAGTATCAGCCTCACTGACGCTGAACATTTTGGGGAACACCTGAACTGAATTAATACACTGACAAAGCTAAGACTTATGAAAAATTAGCAAAAAAGAAAAAAAAAAAGCCTTCAAACTATGATTGTGTTTGCTAAATGTATTGATTTATTCATGATTCTAGATAATTTCCAACTCAGGATGAGTCCATTATCATAATGTTAGAATGTTAAATAGGTTTAGGAAGAAAGAGTAAATTTCAAAACCTGGAACAAAAGTGATATTTTCATAAAATTTTCAAATGTGAAATGGTATTTTAAAAAGTAAGTAGCATGCATAGGACACCTTACAAATGGAGAATCATTGGGAAGATTGCAATAGATTTGAATAAAATGATGTTTGGAGTTTCCTTGATGACCTAAGGGTTGTCTTAGCACTATCACTCCTATGTTCCTCACCCCAGTTCCGTGCCTGGCCAGGGAGCTTACCCCACATTGGCTCATCAGACCTCTCCTTTCTCTCCTCCCACACTCCCATCCTTGCACCCTTGGCCTACGCCTCAGCTCTTCTACATAAAGATAAAAATAAATAAAATAAAGTGATGTTGCAATATTGGAAAATAAGCTGGAGGTAGAAACTTCCTAGAGGTAAAGACTAGACTGGATACTGATGAATTCTGCAAAAGGTGTGCTCTAGATTTATTCCCACTCTTTAAACAAATAAAAAATACTGGATAGGGCCCTTTCTCGTGGCACTATGGATTAGGACGCAGCACTACAAGCGAGCTGCAGCCCAGGCCCCGGAGGTGACCCACATGGTGCTGCAGACCTCTCCTGACCCGCCCGCTGTTCCCCACAGCAGTGTACTTTGTCTTTCTGCCTGTTCTGCTCCCCACTCTGTCTCTGGTGAATCCTCTCACTGCCCCTGCACCTCTGGCCTGTACCCAGTTCTGCATGAATAAATTTTAAAAAAGGACAAATTACAAAACAAAACAAAATGTTTAATCCTTACTAATCATTTGTGTAATTTATAAGTAATTGAAGAGGAGCTGTGGTAAAAGCTTAAGGTTTTGTTGATGGCCTTGGTAATACACTTTCTTAAGATATTTTAAGAGAAAGATGAGAGAGAGAAGAAAAGGAGGGAAAAGAGAAGGAAAAGGTGGTGGAGAAAACAGGTGAAAGTTAGCAGTTAATTGGCTTTTAAGACTGGGTCACCTATCCATGATCCTATTTGTTAACATAAAATAATGTACAACTGATGGAGACAATGCAGGGAAGGAAACCCTCGCGTGATTCAGTCATCAGTGCACTTGTGCAGACTGTAAATTTACTGCAAACAACCAATAAACTGGTGCATTTTCTAATGTTTTTAAAAATCTAGACATCACCTGGCTAAGAAATTTCAAGGTTCTTTTTGAAAGCATGGATTTGTATGTCTCCACCAAATCCACAGATGATAATCATGCACAGTTAAATCACGTAAAGAACAGGGTTAAGTGTGAAATTGAAAAGTAACACAGAATATGTCTGTGTATTAATAAACTGCACTTAGGACCTGTGGTAAGAAAGACTATTTTTACAAAAGCAGTAAGATACATTCATTGTTAGGAATAATCAATTATTACAAATATATAAAAATTAAAAAATTGTTAAGACAAAATATTCAAAGCATAGTAAAAATAACAGTTGCAAATCATAGGAATACACACTGCAAATGTATAGCTTACAGATGATGTTGTCTCTATAACAAACTAAACTACTATGAATGATGACAAACCAATGAAGTGGCAAAGGATATGAAAAAGCAATTTACAAAAAAGTTTAAAATCAATTAGTGTAACAAAAACATTCAACTTTAATAATAATATTCAGGAATAAACATTTATTTAAAAAAGCAAGTTATTTTTTATAGCAAGTTACTTGTTGTATAGTTGTTGAATCAGGAGAAACATTTAAAAAATAACACCTGTATTTGCGTGGTGGACAGATATTGCTACGTGAATATACTTCTGAATGGATGAAAACTGGTAAGAGCTGAGGCAGTATAAATTATAATGAGCTTTTTTTGACCCATAAAATTTTAGAGTAATGTCTTTAAACAAAATTTTCAGTTTCAAAAAATATAAAGTACTCACTGGATTATCATTTGTAACAGAAAAAAGAAAACAAACAAACAAACAAAAAAACCCAGAATTACCCTACAGTAAAAGCCACGGACTAAAAAGATATATTATAGAATAAAATAAGTTAAAAGTATTAATGTGCCTCTACAGCAAAGTATTAAGGCATAATATCAAGAATAATTTGTATGTAGACTGTAATTTTATATATTTATATAATTTGCACATAAAGGCAATCAAGTATTTTTATTGAGTTATTTGTATCTCTATTTGTACCTGTGTGCCTATATGTCTATTAATTTAAGCAGTAGACATTTTTCCAATGATACCCTGGTGGGATCCATACCTACATCCCTATAAAATTTGTCACTGGTGGTGTATGTTTGAATAACTAAAACATTTGTTAGGATGAGAATGGAGTTCACAGTGCATAATTATGAGCACTGTTTCAAGATTATGAGCAGATATGGCAATATGTTAAGAGTTGTAAATTCTTAGTACTGGTAGAAGGACAACTTTAATTTTACTCTTTTTGAGTTACTTCCCAAATTCCCTGAAAGAGATAAAATTAGCATGGAAAATATGTCAATAGTGTGTTTTAGATTTTAGAGGAGACAATTTGCAAAACACTGTTTCTTTTTAGTACAATTTATTTAATTATAGACTTTTTTACTTCCTCTCTCTACTCCATATTTATTTAAAGTAATATTAAATTTTAAGAAAATTGTGCAATTATAATTCTCTGGGGGAAAAAATCAGCATTAAATAGGAATTCAGTTCTTACTTCAATTAAGATAGTACCTATAAAGAAAAAGAAACTAATTCCACTGCTCCTCTTTAAAGTTCCATTTACTGAACACTATTTCGTGACATAATTTCAAGATAAAATAATTCAACTTTTATTATCATCACTCCCATAATGTCAAAAGTCTATTTTTCTATCAAAAGTTCTATTATTCCATTTATCTACTGCTACATAGATAAATGGAATAATAGAGTGTTCGGACTTGAAATATTAACTGTTTTATGTATTATCAATTCCATGAGTAAGACTTAGCTTGGACATTCTACTTTAACACTGAACTGCCTGATGCCATTCACTGGACTCCACTGAGCTGCTAGATGGATGGTTACAACAGTTTCACTGTCTAGTCAGCTCAAAGTGGTCCTTTAGCACCTCCCCCATTCTGCCATAAAATATCCTTATCCAGCTCTGCAAGTTCTTCATTATCTTTTCTCTCTCTCATGTTTCCACAGTTCAGTTTTGCTACTTATACTGCAGGAATAACAACCTGGATTATTTCATGTAGTCTCTACCAGCAGTTTATTTATTGATTTTCTAGTATCCAATCAAACATTTTTCATTAATCTCAATTAATCATCAATTTTATTTTCATAACTTATTAGCATCTAATAATTGTCCCCAAAACATAGTGATTTTAAAATACAAATCATCCTATTTACTCATGATTCTTTGAGTCAGAAATGTGGACATGATCTTTATGGGGGTTTCTTTTGTTCACATTTTATTAGCTGAAATTATGCACAAGCTATTTTTAGCTGGAGGCCAGGCTGGATTTGAAGCTTCAAGGTTTAACTGACAGGCTAAATATGTTGATGGTGTTCCTTATCTCCTTTATCACTCTTTCTCTCTGCCCATAGCTAGCTTGCTTTCACTCCCAATATTTCATTCTACTTGTAGTCAGACATGGATGATTTCTTCTAAGAGAAAACTTTCCATGAGAGATAAAAGCAGAAAATAACTATTATTAAAGCTCAACTTTAGAGGCTATCAGGTATCATGTTCACTATAAACTTTTGGTCAAAATCAATGATAGGTCACAAGCCCTCCCTGGTGGCACAATGGATTCAAGTGCAGCACCAAGAAGCTAACCACAGCTGCTTCAGCACAAGTTGGACCCCCAGCCAGGGAAGTGACCCATATGGCACAGCAGACCCATATGTCCATTCTTGCCTGCTGCTCTCTTCAGCAGTGTACTTTGCCTATCTGCCTGTTCTGCTCACCACTCTGTCTCTCGTGAATCTTCTTACCACCCCTGCACTTTGGAAGGAGGAACAAGTAATATAGGGTCACCTTAATACACACACACACACACACACTCACACATATACACATATATACATATATGTATATATATGTGTGTGTGTATATATATATATAACATACTATATGTATGTAGGGGTGTGTGTGTGTGTATAAACATACATATACACACAGATACAATCTTTCAAAACTTTTGCTTCTCTATAGCAAATGGTGTCTTAGGAAAGTCCCGTCTCTTAATTCTCAGTTTCCTTTAAACATACTTTTAAGTTTTTCTCATTCTTTCTCTGAAAAAGTACTCATACTTCCTAGCTGATTTGTGTTACTCATCCTAATTTTTAAGTTCCTCAGTAATCTAATGTTTGTTCAATAATTTTCCATTTGATGTTTTTGAAAAGTTGGCAGTGTACATAATCTCTGGTGTTCTATATCCACACTTGTAATGCCTACGAGACAACTTATTCTGATATATTTCAAAAAATATTGCTTCTTAAAGTGAAATGTGGGCATATGTGAGTTTGTTCTATTTTTTCTTTCTAATCATTATATTTTATAAATGACTTGTATAGATTTAGTGCCTTATACATATATTTAAAATACAAAAAAAATGAAAAATTACAGTGAATAAGGAAAAAACCTTTACATATCTGAGGCAATATTACAGCACATGAAATATATATTTAAAAAATATATTATCTTTGAGTTTTAGTAAATAGTAGATTGATTAAACGTTAAAAGCTGTTTTTCTTATTTTCATCTTCATACATTTATATTTATTTATTTTATTCAAATTATGCATTACTCCCATAATTAGAAGATACATTACACAAAAAGTTGATAATGATCTTTCCAAGTGGTTTAAAATTTCACTGGACTCCAAGTGTTTGTTTTTCTTTTTTTATTTCATATTTTGCAGCTGAAGTTATACATTTTTAAACAAAAAATTTTACATGCCTGATTTTGTACTAATATTTTTGATTCCCCTTAAATCTAAGAAACTAGAATTTATATATTATCTGACTATTGAATATTGTACACTTTTCTAGCTAAAAGACTCTCATAGTGAGTGGTTAAAAGGTAAGGAATTAAGAGATGAAATGTTTATATATCCTGCATTTTGCCTCCTAGAAACATACCTACAAGCTGTAGAAGTAATTTGAATTCAAATGATTTGCACCTTTTCGCTCTAGTTCACATTTAAACAAGTTATTGACCTGCTGTCACTTCCTGCCTTTTCAGCCCTGACAGATTCTCTGAATTAGTCACAGATTTTTATGTCATCTATTTTTATGTTCTGCTTATCAAATGGAAGGACAATGACAAGAAAGTTGAAGTTACTCTGAAATGGTTAGAGACATGAGAAAAGTCGATTGAAGTGAGAGGTAAAATAACATAACTTTTTATGCTCAAAATATTGTGGATTTACACGTTTTTCTACTTGTTGACAGTTCATTGATATTGCATAGGAAAATTTCAGGCTTTTTTACTTGTAATATTAAAAATTCAAAATTTTCCAGGAAGTAATAAAAAAGTTCATAGAGTTTCCTGCAGCTCTGGAATATTCTAATTAGGTTCTAGAAAAACCCAAAGCTAATTAGTTAAGTTTCTTATCAGTTATTGTATTTAGGGCAGTCTTATAAAAAGTATAGTTTTAATGTGATTTTTTTTTTCACAAAGGACTACTTTTTTTTTTAAAAAAAGATTTATTTATTTCTGCATACAGAGCTGAGATACAGGCCAGAGGTGCAGGGGTAGTGAGAGGCTTCACCAGAGACAGAGTGGGGAGCAGAACAGCAGATCAACAAAGTACAATGCTGAGGGGAGCAGCAGGCAGGTCAGGAGAGGTCTGCCGCCCTGTGGGTCAGCTCAGGGCAGGGATTGAACTCATGCTGAAGTGGTTTTAGCTTAGTGTTGTACTTTAACCAGCTGCACCACCAGGGGGGATCCCAACCTGCATGATTTTAATGCTGCAAAATGTTCTTAACTTATCCAATACCTATAGTTTGATCATAATATATAACCACAACATGCCAAGAGAACAGATAGTGCACATAGAAGTAGTATAATTGATCAGTAATAATATAGCTACTAGCAGACTTCTGAGAATGTAACTCACTTTGAAATCCTTAAGACACTTATACATTTTTTTTTCTTTTTCTAGTTTATGTATTTAGTTGCTTTTCTCATTATAAACTACTGGTTGTGTAGAATTATATGTGATCTATATTCCATGTTATTAGTGATAGTAGACATCAAAATGTTTTACACTGAATTTTAAATATTACCCTCTGTTTTTGTTATGATCTAATTGTATGAATAGGGGGAAAAAAGGCTAAAATAAGCTTTATTTTCATTATCTCAGAAGTGAACTATCAAGTGAAAAGAAATGCCTTACTTGTGATGCTAAAGGCAAGCAGGTACCAAACACACAATCCTTGTAATTAAATATCACCTCTGTTCTTGCCAATTATTTCAATTGTTCTTCTTTAGTAAGTTATTTTATATTTGAAGTGAAATTTCCTTATGTAACTATATATCAATTTTCAAGGCAATATTTTAGGGCGAAATAATTTAAAAGCTAAGTTATACATCAATCATCTTTGTTGACATTTAATATAAATTGAACTCTATTCAAAAAGTATACTATCAAGTTATTTCATAAATATTTAGGAAGATAAAAAACATATTCTCACATTTTAACATCACAAAACAAAGAATCTGGGAAGCATGCACACTTACAGAAGATATTTCTAATTTTCTGATTTATATATTAATCTACTCAAATATCAAACATATTATTGGATATATAATGTAGCTATCAGTGACAAGAAAAAGATAAGATGATGTTTTTGTTTAGCTTATAGTTTATCAGAGAAAAAGATATTTGTAGAGAGTCATAGGCAACAGAGTGATTAATGACTAAAATAGAAAACTGTTGATAATACAGAGCGGACAAAGCAAAATGCCTGATTTGGGTGAAATGGTAGTGTATCAGGAAAGGTTGCAGAGATGTGATCATACCTAAATGGAATCATGTAGATCCTAAGAAAATTTGCCAAATAAATATTTTAGCAACAAAATGTAACTGAACCATTTTAGATAATACACAGGTGGACGAGTGTGACTCAATATTAAAAAAATAATAATAATAAAATCCTCTTGGTGGACAGAGGTTTTCAGTTAAATACAAAAAGGGGCTTTTGCTTGAGAAACTCATTGCTGGAGAAGATGCACTTCAATAGGATGTTTGTGTGAGTGGGGAATGGAGCTAAACTAACATATTCAACCAAAGAAGGACTATGTGATAAGGAGAATCTACTGCTGTGAAAAACTAGAAAGTTACCTGTACTTAAGTATATGTCTTTCCAGATGTTCAGAGAAATAACCCATTCAATTTCATGTACATGTAATAATTATCACCAACATCTTTTATAAAATCCTTGAATATAATATTCCTCATTACTTGGGTCTAGTTCTATGCAACAGATTCACTCTGAATATGAAAAATTTTATTTTTATGCTGTTATAAATGTTGGAAGTTTTACATTATTGAGGAACATAACGGAAAACATATCTTACTAGACAACTACACTGTCAAAATTTTTTTGTATTTACATGTTACTTTAAAGTTTTTCTAGACTGTATCACAAGTTCAAGTTTGCAATAGAATTTTTAAACTCAATCTGTAATGTATTTATTTTTCAAAAGATGCTTTTATTCACTAAAATATGACATAAGTAATTGCAGATAAACTAAATACCCTTATTTTTAATTTAAATATTTACCCATCTGTGAATTAAAAGCATTAATTTCTATAAGTAATTGGGAATATATACTTAAAAATATGATTGTTAGGAATTATAGGGAATTTACAGTTTCAAAAACTAAAATGCTCTTTCAATTTTTATAGAAATATTTAAACTTTAGAATTGTTTTTTCTAAGATTGAGGTACTTTAAAAACATTATGCACACTATTTTAGAAATCAGAATTTTGAATTTTAAGCACAAATATCGTGATCATTGTAATACACACACACACACACACACACATAGATTATAAGAAGCTGCAATGTCACTTGTTGATTAATTGACCAAAGCAATGGGAACTGTGATTTCATGATGGAAGTTAGGATGTGCTTATACTACATAAGCTCTTGACTAGAAACAAAATGTGAATGTATGCTTTGCTTTATTGTAATTCAGTTTCTGTTAGTGTCTTGCTGGAGTGTTGTGTAACAAAAGCAGTGCAAGTTTTTATCAATTTTTCAGCATTTGTGTGGGGTCCCCTACCTTAAAATGTAGTCAAAATGATGTATGCAACATTTCTTTGGGTCCTTTAATAACACTTGCAGAGACAGGCTGCTTTATAGAGCAGGGTATAATGAAATGCCCATAAAATGCTGATCAGTAGAAATTCCCTGTGACTTCTGGTACTTGAAGGGTGATTTCAGATTGAACTCTCAATACCAAAGTAAAAAATGTGAACAGTGAATGGCCATATTACTTGGCTTTGGGTGTGCAATGATGCTCCAGGAAAAGCCATTTCAGAGATGATTGATTGAAGGATGATATATTTCAGAATACTTCTAGATAAGCCAGGATGTATTTTAAATATCCAGAATAATGGATTAGCATGTTAATGGTATTTTAAATATATCAATACACCAAGAATATCCATTCTTTTCACAACTGAAGGCTGCATCCCAGGCAGTTTGGTTTGAGTTTCTGAAGGCCTCCACAACATAAGCTGTCTAATTTATAAATAAGTTGGTACCACTGAGTTTCTAGTGAAAAGCTTCTGTAGTATGAGCACATCCTAACTTTCACCATATTCAGTATTTTCATCTCATTGACATATATAGAGAATAAATAAGCCTTGAATAGTTTAGTCTCTTGAGTGTCATGAAAGAAGCACTATCATCACAGTGTTTAATGTTGAGTTTGATGTTTGCTTGTTGAATGAATAATAGATCTACTGTACATAAGGTAAAGTGAGTCAAATACATTTATAAAATAGGGAAGAGATGATGTTGTGAGCGCTCTCTGGTGGCATAACAGGTTAAAGTGCAGCACTGCAAGAGAGCCACAGCTGCTTCAGTGCAAGTTCTATCATCCCTGGCCTCTGAGCTGACCTATATGGTGAGGCAGACCTCTCCTGACCTGCCCACTGCTTCCCTCAGAGTGTACTTCATCAATCTGCCTGTTCTACTTCCCACTCTGTCTTGGGTGAATCCTCTCACCTCCCCTGCACCTCTCGACTGTATCTCAGTTCTATGCATAAATAAATCTTAAAAAAAAAAAGAAAAGAAAGAAATGATATGTAGACCTAAGTTTCAAAATATGGAACACATAGAAGGGCACATTAATAGCACCATTGAGTTAATCAGCCTTGGGTAATACCCTCAGTGTACTTCTGATAATAATGAGATGTATAACAATCAGTGCTATGTGAAACCTCTGTCATATTGTTCATTTTTCCCGTTGATAATGAGTGATTGTTGCATAACAATGGTAAATAGCTATCATTTGACCCTGAAAATGTCTAAAGTGGGTAATTCTTGTTATCAGCAAGGTGTGGGGAGGAATGTCAGGAGATGCAATAATCTGGTAAAGCATTGACATACAGTTCCATGGACTGACTCATAATTTATTGCTTTTATTTTTGAGTCAGTGAAACCTTGCAATTTTTACACATCCCCCAATCAGAGCTATTATGATATTATTTGATTTCTGTTTTATTTCATGCTCTGATTCATAATTCCAGAGCTATTTAAATGCATAATGAAGTATATTGGGAGTTAGGTTGGTAGACAAAAACATCCCCTGTGAATCCATTCTGATCCTCACCTGCTATAAACTTAACAGTAAGTATTGTGCTAAGCACTATGGATGTGTAGATAACAACACTTGAGAAAAGTAATTTCACATAGGATAGAAAAAGCAACTGTGTCCACTTTGCCAAATATGGAAAAGACAAGACATTCATTGTAACCCAATTTTTATCATACTATAATTAGGTTTATAAGTTACACTAGAAGCTGTCCTTTAAGAGCCAGTATTATTCAACCTTAGTATAAAAAATTATTATTGCAAATAAAACATTCCACTGGAATGTCAACATTAATGTACACTAATATTGCAATGAAATAAGTGGAATAAAGCACATGTAAAGATAAATAACATTAATTTGTGCTACTTACATGAAAAAAATAAATTGTCACAGCACCAAATGTAGCAGATCCTTTGGGTCCTCTATGAGTAGATGAAGATGAAATTGCTGATCCCTTTAAATATTTGATATATTTGATATATTCCTGGACTCATGTTATCTAAAAATAGGTTTTTGTTTGTCCTAATTTATTTTCATTTTTGCATTACTAGATACTGCTAGTGTATATTTTTGCATAAGTCAATTATACAGGTTGTAATCCTTTGATAGGATATATTTGGGCCTCCAATGGGCATAGAACATCTATCTATTGAATCTTAATGGTACTGTAGAACCAGTTAATGATCACAGTCATGAGTCTTCCACTCACTGAAACTCTTGGTCAATGTAGGACACAGGCATTTTTTTTTTAATTTTTAATGCATATGTGTGCTGAAGTCTGACAAGCTAATCATACTCAATAAAAGGGAAGATGGGCCCTCTCTGCTGGCACAGTGGGTTAAGGCACAGCACTAAGAAGATAAAGCCACTTCAACATAAGTTTGATCCCCACCTGGGAGGTGACCCCATGGTGCGGCAGACCTCTCCGGTCTCACCCACTGTTGCTCTCAGCAGTGTACTTCGTCAATCCGCCTGTTCTCCCCACTCTTTCTCTGGTGAATCCTCTCACTGCCCCTGCATATCTGGCTTGTACCCCAGTTCTGTATGCCTAAATAAATAAATCTTAAAAAACAAAAAAAAGGAACACAACTGAAGTACCTGGAAAACTTACTCAAAATTATGTGTATACACGGAATTTGCAATTTGCTTCTTATAGATCTCAGGAACCAGATTAGGACTCAACTGCTCCACCACGTTTATTATACATTTTTCTTTTGTTTTTGCTTCAAAACATAAATTGTAGTATTACAAGCAGGAAAGTACTGTTTTATAGCTGTGTCACTGAAAGAATACAGAGTAGCTAGGGACTTTAGCACATTTTTTAATGTACATAATTTATATATTGAAAGGATCTGAAACCACAGCTCTATCATTTACACCAGATTTATAAACAATTTATAAATTTAACTGAAACAGAAATTGGTGTATATTATATTCACTTTGCATTTAACTTAATATATGCACAATTCTTATATGTAAATTTATTTCAAAAATGACTGAAAAAAAAAGTCTGCCTAAAATTATATATTTTTTGTATCTGTCCCTGTTACTAAGTCAATAACATCTCCAAAGTGATATGATGAAATTGTATTCAGATTATATTAACTTTTAAAATGTCTCATAATAGACCATACAAATCATTGAAACAAAGATATTTTCATAAAATGATGCCGGAACAAGTGGGTGTTCACAAGTTAAAAAAAAATAAATCTTGGCCCTCCCTGGTGGCGCAGCGGGTTAAAACACAGCACTGAGAATCTAAAGCC
>NW_004567112.1:42297020-42306152 GCF_000260355.1 Condylura cristata
CAGCAGTGTACTTCGTCCATCTGCCTGTTCTGCTCCCCACTCTGTCTCTGCTGAATCCTCTCACCCTCCGCATCTCTGGCCTGTACCCCAGTTCTATATGAATGAATAAATAACTCTTTAAAGAAAGAATTAAATATTGTGCTTACTATATAACAATCATGTCCCATGGTATTTTTAAATGATGGCATATTAGAAATGTATTGAAATTCAAATATTTGATAACAAAGCAAAATTTCAAAGATAAATGCTACGTACAAAATTAAGGTAATTATATTAAACTTGAGTATTAAATCAGTGGAAATATAGCTAAAGGAAAGATTAATGACAAATGTACTGTCAAACATACACAATGTAGCACTTTTTTTAAAAAAGATTTCTTATGCCTATAAGAACTAGGTACAGGCCAGAGGTGCGAGGGGTGAGAGACAGAGTGGGGAGCAGAACAGGTGGATTTACTGAAATACACTGCTGAGAGGAGCCTCTGCTGAGACTGGTATGTTGCACCAGGGACAGCTCCCTGGACAGGGATCAAACTTAGGCAGCAGCCATGATAATGCTGATACTTAACCAGGGAAGCACCCATGGCTCACATTCATCATTTTATCCATCAACAAACTCTTCATGTACCATTTTCCTTGAACTTAGAGATTTTATTTGTTGAAAATAAACCATACAATTTATGCTTGGTTTTGTGGAATTATCCTCTGTTAATGTTTTCAATGAATGACTATTTGCTTTCAGAAGGGAGAGGAGACAAATACTATGCTGCCATTATTTAAATAGAAAATTAAAAGTTAACTGTCATATTCTCATTTTGAGTGGAAAAAAAGTCTACAGTAAATCCCAATATATGTATAAAAATTTCTATTACAAAATGTTTTCTCCATTAGATTCACTTGTTCTTGCAAAGTTATGCATATCAAAATACATTATTTCTAATGTGACATTGTGAAATTAATGTGTACTACTTGTATTACTTTTAAAAAGAAAGAGATGAATAAGAGTACTTTTGGTAATCAACTATGGGGAAAACAGCACTTCTAAAATGATGTATTTGATTTGCATATTATTGTGCAATACCTTATTAAAATGCTCTTTCAAAATATTTTCCACAGAAAAACCTTGGCTACTTAAGACCATGGCATGTAATTTGGTAGATTTTATTTGCTTTCCTTATAACAGAGTTCATAGATTAAGTTGACGGACCATCAAACATTAATTAGTTATTGCATAAACACTTTTAGCAGCTGCATTTATTCTATAAACAAAGGCAGATCAAATATGTCATCACATAAATTGATCTAAATTAGTTGTACATAGCCTATAATTTATTATTTAGATATGAAAATGATTTTTGGAAATGATTTGCTCATATAACTAATCAAGTTTACTTTCTAAACCCTTAAAAACCATTAATTTGCCTTGTTATAATAATTTATTTTGATAGGTCTTTTAGAGCTCCGTATATGGCTTCTAATAACATCAAATATGAAAATAATCTCATTCTTCATATTCCCTAGTTTTATTTTCATTAGTCATTACAGAATCATTGAAGCACTGACATTTTTCCACACAAATGAACAGCTAAAAATATTTATAAAGAATAATTTGTGTAAAAATGAAGAGTCCTTCCAAAAAGACTAAAAAAACTTCCAATATGGTAACAGTTTGACAAAGAGAGCTTTATGATGGATCTTCCATACTCACATGTTAGGTGTTCACAGTGTAGCAGTCTTATAAAAAATGTACTTTTTTTTAATTTCCACTACCTTGTCATTTACACATGACTATGATGTGGGATCACTTAGGTGCCCATATTTATAAAAGTTCAGTTGCTATTCCCATGAATGTTCTTTTTAAGAATTTATATATTTTCTTAGTTTCCATTAAATTTTAGTAATCTACATTACCTATATCTCAAATTTGCCTTTGTTGCAATAATCCCTCCATAACCTTATCAGCTTTACAAAGAAGATTTTTGCCAAATAATAAAAAAGTAAGTGGAATATATGTTAAAAATCTAAAAAGTTCAGCAAACTGAATAAAAACATGCAAATTTCAAATTTTATTTAATAAACTGACAGTATTAAAATATTTTAGCATACTTCCCTTACAGTGAGTGTATCAATGCATATACAGCAGTACATTGCCAATAATTTTGTTGATATAGTAAATGTAGTATATAGTAAATGTAAATAGTAAATACATACAAAAAAAAATTTACTGGTACATATTTTTTTCTGCTAATGCCATCTGCTAATGGCAGATCTACAATGCCCAAATCAAACATGAGATTTGTCCTCATAGAGTTTATACCCTGTAAAGACACATATTTTATTAAGTTCATCATTTTCATGGTGTGATTTCTATATCTACATGTCAACCACTTGCATTAAGGTCCATTTTAACTTTTATTTATTTATTTTTTCTATTGAAATTGTCCTGATATCACTTTTCCTTATCCTTTAAAAGTTTTCTCAATATCTATTCCATAAAACTATATATTTCACTGTGCAGAAACCATCACTAATTAAAAATACAACATAGTAAAAATAAAAGTTGTTCTCAAATAATATAAAAACAAAATATATAAATAACTAGTACAACCCAACAGCAACAAACCAATTTAAAAATGATTAGAGGACCTAACTCAACATTTAATGATGACCAAGAGACACTTGAAGAGATACTGTGTCACTTAACAAAGGATACACACAAACCTTAACCACAATGAGATGTCACCTCGCAGTACAAACAAAAAGAAAAAAAAAATGATTTTGTGAAGATATGGAGAAAAGGGAATCTTCAGAGTGTTGGTGGGAATATAAATCAATATAGTCAGTATGTGAAACAAACAGTATGGAGATACCCTGAAATACTGAAAATATAACTACCATATGACCCAGTAAGTCCACTTCTGGGTAATTATCTGACAAATACAAAAAAACTTGTTTGAATAGCTATATGTTGTCCCATGCTCAATGAAGCAACATTAATAATGTCTAAGATCTAGAAAAACCTAAATGCTCATTGAATGATGAATGTTGTAGAAACACACAAACGTAAAAGTGCTGTAATATACTTGCCATTTGCAACAACCTGCATGGATGCATTATTATGAGAGGACTGTGCTAAGTGAAATAAGTCGGATGGTAAAGAATATTCCACACATTTCACTAATATGTGGAAGGTTAAGAATAAAAGCATACATGTGCAAAACATAACACAAATTCTTAGATTCTGACAGCACAACAGAAGTTAGCAGAGAGGGATAGGAAATGACTAGAACAGGAAGAGGGAGTTTATTAGTTGATGGAATTAGGTTGTGCATGAAAATTGCACTTTGGTAGCAGTAGTGTTGTGGGTATATAGAAGTCAAGTTGTATAGTATTATTAACAACCAATATCACCTCAAAAAAAAAAATACAGTGCATGTATTTCAATTGAGATACAGTATAATGCTTTAGTTTCAGGGAACCCAAGAATTATAATGCTCAGATTTTAATATTAGCTCTGCCATTTATTGACTCTGTGTAAATTTTGGCAGTATTTTATTTAACTACTTTTTAACTCAGGTTTCTTATAAACAAAATTAATAAAATAATGCCTGTTTCAAAAGATATTCTGATAAAGTGATTTATCAAGCTTAAAGGCTAAACATGTACGAAAATGCTGTCACAGAGCTCCATTGCCTATGATACTATTACGTTTTACCTGCATTATCACTGTATTACACTGTGGAATGTTTCTGTTCTCCAGGTGAAATTTTAAGTTGTGGGAAGAGAACTACTTGTTATACAACCAATACCAACTACAGTTGTTGACATCAAGGGATGTTTAAAGAAAAAAATAAGTAAATTTAATCTTTATAAATATTAAGGTTAATGTGAAAAATCCAAGAGGGAGGCAATGATACAAAGAGAACAAAAAGAAAAGAAAAAAAACGAAAAAACAAAACTACAAAATTCTTACTTTAAAGGTATAAAGTTGGATCCTCAAATAGAGAAGATCCAGGAGGCTAGTAATTAAGTTTAGTGTCACTGTCCCTAATACAGTAAGCAAAATTGTTAAACCCTTTGGATTTGAATTCTTATCTATCTGAAGATTATAATAGAATTATACTAGTACTGGCTTAGCATATTTAATTATCAAAGGCTGCTAAGTCAACTTAGAACATCTAAATAACAAGGATAGATCAATTGGATGTGATACAATGATGGTATTATAATACTATTTATCTTACCACCATTATTGGAAACATAGCAAGCAAAGCTAAAACTAAAAACAGAATGATCTTTATCCAATACCATAAGAAATAGTTTTATTAATTTATCAATATCTATTTGTTAATAAAAGAGATTAATCATTAGGTAGTTAAACTAACATAAAACTTTGAAACTTAGGGCAGAATATAACTCTACTAGAGGGATGACTGTATCTGGAATCATACAGAATAACTACTATAAAGCTTCTAATTTAGCCAAACTCCAAAGGTGAAGGCCTACACCATAAATTCAAAGGAATTCAATTGTGGATGTATGTTACTCTTGCCAAGATTTTCTTGAAATATTTGGTGTCTAAGAGCAGACCTCTCCTGACCAGCCAGCTGCTCCCCTAAGCAGTGCACTCCGTCCATCTGTCTCTGGTGAGTCCTCTCACCACCTGTGCACCTCTGACTTGTACCCCAGTTACAAATAAATAAATCTTTACAATAAATAAATCTTTTTTTTTTTTAAAGAGCATGTTTCTCATATTTGCATGGGGATACAGAAACAAAAATGGATGAATTAGCCAGGTAACAAAACAACTGTCTTATGTAAATGCTATTAGTGAAGGTTGCTTTATTCGTTGAGACTATTTATGTGTAATATGAACTAGTTGATAGAGACCAAAGAACAGGCAAATATAATATTAAAGTCTAGTTAAGTAAAAAGCCTCGTTTTAAATTTGAAAATATAGAAATAAAATAAATTTTCCTAACTCTATCACTAAAAAGGTCATGAAAACAGTGATGAATGCCATATCAGTGAATGTCCCTAGTATTCTAGCACTTTGAACACTATCTTTGCATGTCATTTTCCTTCAGAGAGAAGGAAGAAAAGAAGAAACAAGAGACAAAAAGCTGGAAGAAGGAAGGAAGCAGAGAAGAAAAATCTGTAGCTTATTTGTAGAAGACCAATCTTGTGATGTGCTAGGTTTGGGGTACACTATTATGCCATGTAGGAAGGAATTTCTCCAGGTTTACTGGGTTTATATAATAAAAAATAAGGAGCTGGATTATAGAAGGTCTCATTGAAATTTTAGCTTCAATGAGATAAGCAATGAAATTTATTTAAGCACCAAATAATTTTTCAAGTATATGTGGTAATAATGAGGTCAAGAAAACAAATTATCTTTTAAATATAATGGAACCAAATAAATTATCTTGAAAACTGCAAAATTAAGACAAAGGAATATTTATTCTGCACTTCATCTATAAATATTACTTAATATTAGAATTACTTCTAGAAAAAATGTTAATAATTTAAATTTATAATAAATCCATGTAATCATCAAATAGCAATCCCCACATGAATTAATGTTTTAGAATTTAAGCACAGTAGCTCATTAATGGTTTCAGAAATATGGACCGAAAATCATATACTTCTAATGAAAAAATACATCTATATAATCTTGCTAACATGATTAAACTGATTTTGACCAAAACTTTTAATTCAACCTTCTCTTGTAGAAAACAAAGGTGACAGAGAAATGTGGGAAACTATTCCAGGAATATGTAATCAGCAAAATTCAGGCTATGGGGAAATCTACAGGTCACAAAGTTCTGTCTTTTCAATACATTAAATTGTAATGTAATACATTAAATTGTAATGTACAGAACTGGAGAGAAATCCTATAAAGAGATACAAAAAGAAATGTCATGTTTAAAAATGAACTAGACTGGGCCTTCCCTGGTGGCACAACAGGTTAAAGCACAGCATGAAGAGACTAAAGCCACTTCACATGAGTTCATACTGCCTGCCCCAGAGGTGATCCACTTGGCGAGGCAGACCTCTCCTGGCCCCCCCACTGCTCCCCTCAGCAGTGTACTTTGTTGATCTGCCTGTTCTGCTCCCCACTCTTTCTCTGGTGAATCATCTCACTGCCCCTGCACTTCTGGCCTGTACCCCAGTTCTTTATGCATAAATAAATAAATCTAAAATAAATAAATAAATAAGTAAAGGACAAGACTAAATTACTATGCACATGAGTCCACACTAGAATGATAAAGCTGTTAATACTCCAAAAAAAAAAATTTAACCTTTTTTAATCAGTATGGTAGATACCTGTAGCAGAAAGGAGAGATTTTGACTGTGATGGGGAATACAAAGGGAATTCTGGGGTAGTTGACAATGTTATATTTTCTGACATAGCTGTGGTTAATAATGCATTTAAGTATCTTTTGTGTGGTTGTCTAGATGTGGGTTTTATTACACAATAAAAAATTAGAACAGAATGCAACATGGCATGTTTCTGACTTGTTGAACTAGCTCAAAATTAGCTCTCTTATAACTGTGTGACCCGTACATTTACGTTCAGTGTCTGGTTTCTGAAAGTCATGAGCTTTGAACTTTGCTCTACTCTTTATTCTTTTAATTTTTCAGAGTCTCTGTGAAATTTGTCTTGACTATCCACTTTACAGAGAACTCTTTTCTATGACTTTGAAAAAAAGTGTAACTCACCTGGGAATTCCTAATGAATGATTGATGATGTAAGTTGATCAGTCATACATATCTGAAGATCTCTGTATTTAGAGATACTTATAAATGAAGAGTATGTTTTCTGCATTTTTGACCATGTTAACTGCCTAGTCATGTGATTTTTATAATATGTGTCACTAAGTTTATTTTGATATGTGAGATGTGGATACCTAAGTTCATCTTCAGAAGATTACTTGGGAGCTAGAGAAAAGTGGCTTGTATATAACTGTGTGGGGCATGAGAACTATGTTCTTCAGTGTTCTCAGAGAGAAATTTTTCTCTCTGTCACCAACTAATTTTGTGAACTGAGGCAATGATGACTAACATTTCTTGAAGTTCTAATAAACATCTGATACTGCTATTCCTTCAGATGTATTTACCCATTTTGTTTCAAATCAGTGAAGAAGGCATTACAACTTTCATTCTACTTTATCATTAAGGAAACTGAGGCACAAAAATCATATATTTTTCCAAATTCACATGGTCTTTATATGCTGAGTTGATTTTGAGCCCTGAAGTTCTGACTGTAAAATTCCAATTAAAGTTTACATTCTTTCATTGTCCTGGTAACTACCTTTTGGATCCTCAGTTTTTCTCTTCTGGAAAATAAACCAATAAAGCTGCCAGGGAAACAGTGAGACACATGATGGAGCATAATTAAGCAAGATCTGGTATAATTAGATGATTACTGCATATTTATGCTACCGTTTATTAGGAATCTAAAGAAATTACAGCTCAGCAATTTGTTTTAAATTAAACTAAGTTTAAGTAATTTACTATACTAAAAGTAAAGTAACTTAGTCTAACTTTATAGTTACCTGGACTAAAACCCAATGCTCCCAGTAAGTACTTAATACCAACTATAGTAAAACTAGTACCAAATGTGTGTAAATGGATAAGCCTATTTAAAGAAGTAGCCTCCAGGCTGAGAACTTCAGTACAGAGATTAGCAGGGATTAATACTAGGAAGTGTGATTCTTGTCAAGCCTCAGATGTGGGGTAAGCATCAAGATTTACCGATGGGATATACTTAAGAGTTGGTGGACTAGAAATTAATGCCCCTGGAAGCATTTCTTTAGGTCTCTTTTGGTTTAGTTTTTTGCTAGTGGCACTTACTATCTTTGATGCAAAATGTCTTTGACTCCTGCCTTGACTCTGTGGCCACAGATATTTCACTATGGAAGTGTACTGACTCCTCTTCCCAGGAAGCTGAATAGGCCAGATGCGAGTGCTTGGTTGCTTTGTCTTTTATGTTGTTCTGTTACCTCTTTTTAGGAGACAAATAGTATATATACATATATATATATATATATATATATATATATATATACATACACACATGTGTGTATACATACATACATATATATATATATGTATATATATATATGGGTGTGTGTGTGTGTGTGTGTGTGTGTATAAAGTGAAAACAACTACTAAGTTTTCTTTCAGGTTTTTATGAGAACAAATGTATATTTCTTTTCTTAGTAAATTAAGTATGTGGCTGCTGAGGATGGACAGTCAGACTGGAAAGTCATATTAGTAACTGGTCATTACCATGACAGCAGTGAAGTATGCAAATGTCCTGGTTATATTGATGGGAGAACATAAGCGTTTCCAAATATTGCAGTAACTAGTCTGTCATAATAAACTAGTGGATATACTGTGGGTCAATGTAGACCTAAATTATAACCTCATCAAGTGAAAAATTTGGGTGTACATTTTATTTAGGTGATGATCTACTAAGTAATGTTGTGTTTTCTTTTTTTTTTTTCTGGAATTTCTGATGAAAATCAGATACCGTCAAGTACCACTTTCCCTTCATTTTCCATGTATGTGCAGATTCATTTAGTATCATGTAAATTTGTTATGATGTAGATAAACTTGTTATGATTAATAATAACTGAGAAACTTAGTAATGTGTTAAGATTAGTAATGTGTTAAGCAAATGACTTGAAATGATTTATATATGTGTTTTATCAGGTCTGGGCTTTTTAGCTTGTTAACTACCACACAGTGGGAAGGTTTCAGTTATGACTCAAATGAAATATGAATTTATTGTGGGAAATCTGCATTACAATACTATAAAAATACAACTCAAATAACATTAAAAAGGTGAAGTTAGTGAACTTTTGGAAAGACTCTGAAATGAAGGATAACACAGAGTGGACAGGTACACAGTATCCCTGGCAGCCATATACTGTAGGAAGGGAAAAGTCACTTCTCAGAATAAGAGCTCCTGTGACTTCCCACAAAAAAAGTCTTCAGGAATATGAATATGAAATCCATAATCAATTTTAGTATGTCATATCCAACTTTCAATCAGCTTAAATTAAATGCTTTTTTATAGGCTTCTTTTTTTTTTTTTTTTTTTAAAGAGCATGTTTCTCATATT
>NW_004567112.1:42306338-42316392 GCF_000260355.1 Condylura cristata
TATGTATGTATGTATATACTGTTCATATGTTTGAAACCTGTGATGTTATTTATGAGCCTTCCCTGGTGGCATGGCAGGGTAAAGCACAGCATTAAGCAACTGAAACCACTTCAGCAGGAGTTTGATCTCTGCCCACCCTGGAGGTGATCCACATGGTGTGGCAGGCCTCTCCTAACCTGCCTGCTGCTCCCCTCAGCAGTGAACTTCATTGGTCTGCCTGTTCTGCTCCCGATTCTGTCTCTTGGCGGTGTCTCACCGCCCCTACACCTCTGGCCTGTACCCCAGTTCTATATGCATAAGTAAATAAATCTTTAAAAAAAAGTTATTTATAATTAAATTTAGGTGGGTTCATGTTATCATCAAACAATCGTATTTTTAAGATGTCCTCAACTTTGAGAATCCTAGTAAGATTTGTTTGCTTAAATTTGATTAAATACAATATATTTATTAAATATATATCAGGTATGAGACTAATATTGTTTAGTCTCTATAGTCATACCACCCTGAGCAGGCTTGACATCATTTTACGTAGAAATCTTTATACAATAGTAGAAGACAGAGTACATATTAACATTGGAATTATTCTCTGCTTTCAAAATTATAAAGTAAAAATGAGCAATGAAAGCAAGAATAGATATGTCATTAGCAATTTATGTGAACAAGATAGAACAAATCTCAGTTCTCAAATTGTTTCAGCAAGCTACTACCTGGTATTGTTTAAACATGAAAACTACCCAACTTCGTTCTTCCACTTAAACTTACTAAGGGAGCCAAGGAAATTTAAAGACAAATTAACTGATGGGGGAAACAAGAAGAGTGACTGAGAACATTTTAATTCTGCCTAGAGCAAAACGGACAGGTGTTTTATTTAAGGTGCTGCACTTTCAGTCATCACTGATGACGGATATGATCAGGAATGAATTCTAAATTCCAACCTTTAATAATGAACTACAAATAACTGACCTTGGTAGCAAAATGAGTTCTTCCCCACCATCTTTTACTTTTGCTTTCTGCCAGTGAGGATGATAATTTTTGTGTTCAAATATATTTGTGAAGGTTAATTTTATTTTCCAACTTGATTTAGGCCACTGGTACAGATATTGGGATACTCATTATTCTGAGTGTGCCTGTGAGAATTTTTCTGGATGAAGTTAACATTTGAATGGTGCACTCAGTTAAACTAAAAGTTCTTCCTAGCTCAGGTGGACTTCATTCAATATCTTGAAGGCTTAAACAGAGAAAGGAGGAACAAGATTTTACCCTTTGCCTAATGGGTCTTGGAATGCAAAGATAAATTCTCTCCTGCCTTTGGACTTGTCTAGAACTTTCACCATTGACTCTTGTATTGCTCAGGCCTTCATACTACAGAACTAGAATTCTCATCTCCAAATCCCTTGAGTCATTTATTCTAATGAAAATCTCCCTACATAGATGATAGATGGTAACAGATAGATGGTAGGTATGCAGGTAGGTAAGTAGGTAGGTAGACAGACAGATAGATTGACCATATTGTTTATGTATTTCTGGAGAACATGACCAATACACTAACATTAAAATAGACAGTAATCTATCACAGTAATTTGTGTGATATAGGATAGCTCTTTCTATAGATTTAGAGACCCTTGCATTATAAGTATATTTGTATTATGTGAGAATGCCAACATCTTAGCTGGTCAGAAAAACAAAACCTACACCAAATAATACAATTGAGATTAATCAATTGATAATTCAATTTGCATGGGAGATTAGTTACAAAGAGTGTTGTAGAAAATGAGACAGCATCTATTTTAGTATGTCATATCCACCTTCAGAGTCAGAAAGGAAACAATGAGTTATTGGTGGCTAAGAGTTTGGGCCATCAGGCAGAAAGAAGAAGTGCAGTGGGCTGATGGCAGCTGGATCTAAACACAAAGGAAATGCAGTGACTGCTGATGACACTATTCAAAGGAAAAAAAAAAAAAAAAGGAAACTATCTCACTCATTTTCTTCCATTGGCTGGACATAGCAAGGAAACCTATAAAACAATATTAGAAAAAATTAATCTTTTGTGATTTAAAGAGGAAGGGGAAACATGATTTTGAAAAAAAGCACATGGTCACCATGTCTAAATTACATATTTGTATGCTTTCATATAGCATGCATGTATATATGCATATAATCTATATGCATTACATGGGCATGGACATAGCTCAATTTTGATGACAGAAGTTTTGTAATGTGTTCAGAAGGGCCCTATGTCAGAAGCTTTCTTTTCTACCTTAATATTATGAGAACACAGATATAAAATACATCCAGTTTCCATGGATCAGAACAGAAAAAATAATGGGTCAAAACCTGACACCACTTAGATGCCTAAACTTATTCTAAGTAAAGAAATTGCCAATGACAATATCCCAGGGAATTAGGAAGAAAAATAGACACCAAAAGCCAAGTTGAATATTTTTAAGGAATGATTTATTCCTTTCATCTAACTTATAAAATTATATCTTCTTTTGTTAAAAAAATTTATTGGACTCCCGAGTTTGTTGTTTGGATGTTTTAGCTAATAGACCAGACTCTAGTCTTGCCAGAGAAATAACAGTTTATTACTTGTTCATATGTAATGGAGGCAAGAAATCGGGTGCTTAAATGACCTCCCTGGATAAATGTTCAAAAGAGTTTTTTAAAGAGGGAAAAGGCAGCTCTAAGACTAAAGTCTCTTTTGAGATTAGCTCCTGGAGGTACTGGGTAGGGTTAGTGATCTGCTTGGACTCAGAGTGTAGCATGTTTCCACACATGCTCAGAAAATGGCAGTAAACACCTCCCCTGGGCAGAGATTCTAGCATGCTAATGAGGCTTGGTTATCTGCAGGTCACTCAGGATGGACATATGCATGGCTCTAGTTTCTTCGTGTGCTGGCAGTCTGCTATTAAAACTGGATAGGGGTGATTAAAACCTGGTCATCAAGAGAAGTTGAAATATTGTTTAGCATACTTAGTCAAACAACATTGCTTTTGAGTAAATGAATCAGGAACACTAACTGTCCTTAAGGGGTCAGTTTAACATAAAATAGTCAAGTACTCTAAAGGACCTATGAGAGTTTGGCAATTAACTGCCTTAATAATTTGCTTCCAGGTTCTCTGAGGTCCTGGGTTGATAACAAAATCAGGCTTGGGAATTTATGCTACTTGAACAAAGTTGCTCATTTTAGAGCTGCAACTCAAGTCACTTCAAAACTTTCATTATAACAGATCAATGATCTGTTAGAAATCTATTTCACACAGTAAGGGCTGGCTCTGCATCATGGATGTTCATAGATATGTTCAGTTTAAAGGAGTCACGCTCAAAATGAGCCCGTGCTTGGCTTAATATTTGTTGTTGTCATCTTCTGATATGTCATATTTGTGTTTTTGAACCAGTGTCTGTGTCTTTGAACTGGTAAGTGCAGTCTAGTAGGACCATCGGACATTTCTTACTTACAGGCAGATGTGATAACGCACATTATGTGAACTTACTAGTATCAGCTGTGGAAACATTTACATGTAGTGCTCATGATGCTCTGTGAGCACAGAATCTCTGTGGACCCGAGATAAATTGTGACATAAGAGGAACTCCAGTGAGTAGTATTAAATCTCTAAGTAAACAGGGGCACTGACTGGCCCAAGATACCATGTTTGCAATGGGTATCAAAACTTGTTTCAAACACAAAGATGGGCAATGACTGGCTCTCTAAGAAGCAATATGACCAAGACACACTATCTTTTCTTATCCATGTCACTTCCTTATATCATTCAACCACTTATACTGAAGAAGATGGCATAGGAGAAAAGGAAAGTCGCTCTTTGTTCATTGTTAAGCTGAAGATAGAACATATAAGAGAATGTGATGATAAGAAGTAAACATTTCAGTTAGTTTTGTATTTGATTCCACTGTTCTGTAAAGATAGAATATTATTATCCTGTATAAGATACAAATATGAATTGCCAAATTTTGATGACTCTATGTTCTATAATTGTATTTAAAACATCTTTTGCAAAAATGGCAATATTCCTGCTAATAATCATTTTGTTCGTAGAGCCAGCACTAAATTAAAATACAAAACAACATAAGTCAAAAACTAGAAAGATGTTTTATGTTTTAGTATGGCTCTCACACTTTCAAGTATGAAATAGAATTATCTGAAGTTTTTTTTTTAAGTAATTCTTATATCTAAACACAAGAAAATCAGATTCAGTTGATTTGCATGAGGTAAGGCTTTTTTTTTTTTTTTTTTTTCAGTTCCATGGATGATAAGGCAATTTTTTCAGCTCCATTGCTGATTCTAAAGTTGAGTAAGGATTGAGAACCACTGACACAAATGCCTTTGTGCTTCAAAAACCACTAATCACGTATAATGGATAATATCAACTAAAGATTATACACGTCAGGAGAAACTTTCTAGAGCTATACCTAAGGTAAAACACAGGGAAGCAAGTCTTTTAGTACAGTAACAGTGTAGAGAGGGGGCTTTGGAGAAATTTCTATTCCAAGATTCTTTCTGTCTTTCTCTTTTAAACTAGAGAATAATTTCTACTGAGTATTTCACCCAAAACAAAATTGGAAGAGAAAGCTCAAGTGTTCACTATTAAATAATTCAGTTATTGTCTGCATGTGAGAATACATTTTAATTATTAAATTGAATTATCAATTTAGTTATTTTAAAATTATTACCTTAGCCAAAGAGAAAACAGACTTGACACTTGCATGCTTTAGTTTTACTTTCTAGTTAAATAATTCACATGTAGATGTCTGATCCAACCTTCCTTTGACAAAATCCTAAAGCATTCTTGTTATTTAGATTTACAGATTACAGAGGATTGTATTTGTGTGCTCACTTACATATTGCATATCCTGTCTCTGAAATCCAAAATGAGGATATTGTTATATTCTTATTTTGTTTGTGGTGAATGAGAATGTAGTATAATAAGCATATGTTTGAATTCAAAAGAAATTCATGAGTGAGCAAAAATGTAGGGGATTCTTGAGGTTTATTTTGAAGGCAGCTAACACACTTCTCCTTCTTTATAGCACTGATTACCCAAAAGTTATACTTAATCCTATTGAAATCATAAACCTCCCAAAGAATACTATTTATTCTTTATTTCAGAGGAGGGAATTCACCAAAGATGCTTTTTATTAAATTTCTACAACACAAAATATAGGTGTTTAAACAAATATAGGTGTTTTAGAGGTAAACAGTGTGGGAATACTTAAAAGATTTCTATTTGTCTTTGGTTGGATTTTATCTATAGGTTTTTCATATAGGCTATGATATACAAATATCCATGATGCATCTCCAAGATACTTCTGTATCAAATACTAGGAATATTATTTTCCCTCTTAAAGTGGTTAATTCAGTGGACCACATACATACTGATGGCTTCAAAGGTAAAATGGATTGTAATTGTGTTGTTGTGTTTAAGCCTCTGGAATGTACAGGCACACAGTCTATTGATTTCATCTCAGTTTGTTATTCAGTGAATAAATAAGGATACCAAAAACTAACTTCAGTTCAAGGTGATGAAAGAGGAAACTCCATTTGGAATTCAACTCAGCAGTTCTTATTTTTATCAACTTCATAATAAATTAAAATTAAAATACATCTATCATTTTTTTTATTCTATTACAAAACTGATACTTGATTTCTAGATTTAAAGAGAGAGGTCTAGACTTCAGCTCTTTTTTATTTCAGACAAACTATCCTTTCTCATCAGTGCTCAGAGCACAAAAGTTTTCTGTTGTCTTTGGAACTTCATCTGCAAACTGTTCAAAGGAGATAGGCCCAAAGGCCCACTGAGGCCAGTGGTGTTAGAGACTAAGATAGGGATGACCATGGCTGATCCATGGTTGTTATTTAACTAGAAAACACACATGTAATTTACTATTCTAATACAGAGCACAAAAAGTAAAGTTGATATATGAAACCTTAAAAGAGAGTTACTAATTTTAGTAGTTCTTGACTCCAAAAAAATGCCAATAAAGTTCACTTTTTAAAATCAAACATAACAGCCTGAATACATGGTGGGTATGAACTGGTGACACATGGGAGACAGTACATTGATGCTTTTCAACTTACAGAAATTCAAATCCAAAGGCCAGCTGGAAACAGGCAGTAGTCCATAGTACACTGTTGAGACCACACTGGTAACCCTGCTCTATCCACCTAGATTGAAGCTCTTAAAGATGATCCCTATTGATTAAGGAATTGATTTTGAATTAAATGTTCATACTGTCATACAGGAGAGAAGATATCTATTGAGAATGAGGCAAAATTGATATATTGTCATTCTATCTTGTACTCAGTATCATGAGCTCTTTCTGATTGCTTTCTCTCAAAGGAAAATTGATGTCCTTGAAAGCAAATGTGAATTTTGAATTATGACTCTTGAAGAATCTAGTAATGTTTTTGAATAATTTCTTTTATTGTTGATATCTTCAGCATTCTAAAACTCCCAAACCACCTGAGTATGACATCTATGCTATATAGAGAACACAGAGACAATACACTTTCTATTGTTTTTTATTACTTTTAGTACATTTCTATGGTCCTGTGGTGTTTTATACATTTTAAATCAAACATACTTTCAAAGGACATACAGATAATATAGAATTATGAACTTATTTTGAGAACTGGGGTCAATAATTTGTAACATCTAATATGGTGCCTTTGCATAATAGGAGATCAGAATACATTTCAGCATAAATTACAGCAGCTATTTATGAACTTCTATATTAAAGATGGTATGTATTGTTAGCAAGACAAAACAAAATAAGAGAAATCTACCCTTCAGGGAGCCATACAGGATACTCTATAGGTGGGCACAATGAGAAAGAAAACATGGAAATTCCTTGTAAAGAAAACTTAACCAGATTCCTGACCTAATCAATGTGTAGGTTTTCTTGAGCATCTGAAGAACACACACCTTCACTCAAGTCCAACATTACAGATTTTTAAACATACCCAGTCTACCTCATTTTCATGTTTTTATTTTTATATTGTTTCAGGCCTTTCTGCTCATGTGTCTCTAATATCCTATTTTCTTTCCATGGTTCATGATCTTATACTTTGTTTCCATTCTCAAAAAATTAGTAATAAATCTTGAGCTTCCATTAAATCTCCACTAGGCCCACCTCTCCCCATTCCTCATTTCCCACATGCAGCATCAGTTACCTAGAAGTATCAAGCACAATTTCCAAAGTCACATCTGTTGAATGATAAAACAAAGCCAAGACACTTTAACTCTAAGCTCAGACTTCTGGGAACTCTATTAATTTACTTCCAAATGGAGGCAAGACTAATAAGTACATAGTTTCAAAGATAAAAGTTAGAACTTTAAGCACTGAATTTGGGAAGTATTGAATGTTTCTGTTTCAGACACTTAGAGTAAAGTCTCTAATATACAATGGTGGTTTCCATCAATAGATAAAAGACAGTAGTCTACCATTTCCTCCTCTTTTCCTTTGTTCCCATTTTTACTTTTGATGTTCTATCTCTTAGTAGGTTTTACTAGAAACAAACTGGGATAACTCCTGCTGGACTTCATTTCCAGCTTTTAAGTACTAGCTATAGGGCAGGCAATACTTCAAAGGGAGTCTGCCTATAGAGATATCAATCAACCTGAAAAAATAGACTCACTGGAGAGAAAGGAAATTGTTCTTCTACAGAGTTTCCAGCAAACAAAACAAGTGGCTCTGAAACTGAACACTGAACCTACATTAGTTTCATTTAGCTATTTGAGAGCTGAAATGGGAATTAATGAGAGTTGTATCTAAATTGTGAGGATTGAATGAACCCAACTGCAAATTTTGAGTGTAGCTATACTTCTAAGTGATCTGGGAATAGAGAGATGACTTGCCATTTGAAGCAGAGAGTCTGCTACTTAAGTGCTCTGAGTAGCAATGTTAAATTGATTTACTGCAATGGATCAAACCCCTGCATCCCAAGAAATTCATGGAGGAAGTTCACAATGAATTTGAAGTGTTGCGTAAATTTTTATTATAAAAACGCTTATTTTTTTCACTGGTGTCTATATGAATTCAGCATTTCCTCAATTGTGAAATTTGGCAAAAACCACCATGCTATTTTAGCAGTATTTGATCATTTTCATTTCCCCAAATCACACATATTTCCATCATTTTGCAAATACCTTGATACATTGCTATATAATTACATTTGTGGTTGGATCCTCAGTTAAATCTTGCTATTTAACAAGTTAATAAAAAACAATATATTAATAATAACATTGGTGAAGTTACTTTCTTAAGAGTGCTGTGGCACTGAGGCTTAAACAGCAAAATATTTTTTTCACCATTTTGGAGGCTGGAAACCTGCATTCAAAGTGCAAATAGTAGTTTTTAGTGAAAGTTTTCTTCCTGGCTTGTGAATGGACACTATGCTTTGTGGGGAGGGACAGGGAGAGGGGAAGGAGGGAGAAGGGGGTGGGGAGGGGGAGTGGTGAGGCAGAAGGGGAGGGGAAAGAGGGGTAGAAGGAGAGATGGAGAGAGGGAAGGAAAGAAAGAGAGGGAGGGAGGGAGAGAGAGAACTATATTGTTCTCCTTATGAAGATACTAATCTTATTAGACTAGGACCCTATCCTAACATCATTTTACTTGAATTACCTCTTAAGGATATTTTTTTCCCCCAAATACATACAGGGAACTTATACTTCAACACTAGAATTGGTGGTGGGTAACAATTTAACAACATAATGCATAGCATGAAATAGTAAGTAGAGTTTCAGTCTATTTTGGAGTTCCTAACTCCCATCCTTAACTACTTCAACAAATCCTTTTCCAGGAACCAACCAACCAAGACGTTTTTAGGCAAGTTGTCTTTATGGGAAACGTTAGTGTCAAAATAATAAACCAAGGGGGAGCACAAGGTCTCGAGAATGATAGGACGGCTTGTAACCCTGCACCATATGATAGGGCTATATTAATGATTTTCATTCGGTTTCCATTTTGTCTAGCTCTCTCTGGGAATAGATGTCAATGTTTGACATAATTTTTGGTTGTCAAAACTTGAAAGGGAGTTGCTACTAGCAGAACAGTAGAGATTGCTAATGTATCCCACATTGCCCTGGGTAGCACACAAGAATTAGCTAGTCCAAGAAATCACTCGTGCTAAGGGTAAAAATCATGAGACTGATTCCCTTTACTTCATACACTTGTTCCTTAGATGTGAGTGATAATTTGAATCCTGCCTGATGAAAGTGAGACTGAGCCAAGATCAGAATACCCTTACCATATAGAGGATATTTGGCTACACAATAATAAGGTATTATGTGACTCAACACTGGACGGTCCACGTGAAGGACACAGTAGTGTTCAGTAAGGAAGTTAGAACAATGAACAGCGAATTCACCAGATTGAGCTGCTTCAACAGTTTACAATATTTATAAAGCTTTTTCTGCCAAAAACATATAAATTACAATATGTAATAACACATTTCCAAATGTTACCAGTCTTTTAGATATACTGGTAGTCATCTGAGATAGTTTTGCTTCATCACTGAGTCTTATTTTCATGAAACTTTTTCCAGAACATTAAATTATAGTATCTTGTGAAAGTAAATGAAAATAAGTCCTATTGACCTTTCATGCTAAGCAGTATAATGCAGAATTAGCTACTAACATGTTTATGACTTTAGAAGGAAAATAATTAGGCAATTAAATTCTATGTATTTAATTTCACTGAATGTATACAATATTTCACTTTTACAAACACAATTTGTATTTAGAGTATAGTTCCTCCTCTTAATTGTAACATCCTAAAGAGAAAAAGCTTGATCTTTCTCATTCTTCAAGTAAATTCTTATAGTTATAAATAAGCTAATTGAAAGGCTGTTCAAATTATAAGCAAAATAATAAACACTAATTATTCTCTGTTCAGTACTTTTTATCCATAATAAAGATGAGGCAATTATTTATTTGCATTTGGCATAAGAATTCAGTCTGTTCCTCCAGAGTATATCTTGCAAGTTATCCTATATATATATATATATATATATAATACACACACATACAGACATATATAT
>NW_004567112.1:42316912-42333314 GCF_000260355.1 Condylura cristata
CCCACTTTTGTGTCTGGTGACTCCACTCACTGCCCTTACACCTTTGGCCTGTACCCCAGTCAGTATACATAAATAAATAAATCTTTTCTTTAAAAAGATAATACTTAAATGCCTGGTGAAGCCTCTCACCGCCCCTGAGCCTCTGGCCTGTACCCCAGTTCTGTATGCACAAATAAATAAATCTTTAAAAAAAAAACAAAAAACCATTAGGAATCATGACTGTATATGATTTCTTTCCCCTATGGAAGTCATTATTTCTTTCTGAATCAAGAGTCAAGACTTCATGTTGGTAGCACAACACGTACCTGATAAATCAGGAGTGAATATTTGTTTCATTATAATTGGATTACATCTTCAATAAGGGGAAAATGATTTTTGAATAATGGATCAATTATTTGCCTATTTGAGTGGGTATATTGAATGAAGCTGAGTATTAAAATATTCAGTAACTTAATTATTAAACAGCTGGTCAAGTGGTAAATCATTTATGTCAAAAGACAAAACCTGAGATGATAATAAAATTTTAAAAAGCATATGCAAATATAAGAATATGGACAGAACTTCCAATTTATTTAAGAAATATCCTAAAATAGTCCACCTTTCCTAAAAGCAAAGTCTTTTAAAATACGAAGTGCTACTGACAACCTGGGTGGTATGCTTTTTCAGGATAAAGAACATGGAGTGACAGGGAAAAGCATGAGAAACAAACAAACAAACAAAGATTCCTTTTTGCTGCTGTAGCCTTGACTTAAAGATAAGTTTCTATGAATACTCTAGAGGAATAGAATTACTTTATATGCCAATAATGTTATTCCTGATTTTCTGCTTCTGATTTGTCAAATATGTCCTTTGAATATTGAACTGCTGCGCTTTCAGGTTCTCTTATCTGGACTCTTTAAATTACTAGGCAGATACTATTCCAGAAAAGTAGCAACAGAAAAGACCCTGGTACCCTGATACCTGTTCCTGGAGGAAGAGAATTGATGTCAGCAAATATCTTTTAAAGTATTAAGAATCCAGAGATTTCTGACTGTCATTATGGCAGCATAAAAGATACTTGCTAGAGGTTTACAGATGTGATATAAGGTCAACTTGAATATCTTGTCTTTTTTTTTAAAACAGTAACTAATTTTACTTAATTGAAATTATCTAATATAAATTACATTATCTATAATTAAAATACTTCTCCAGTAGTGTGAAAGAGATTAAGCCTATCAGAGAAAATCAAAACACCCAACAAACCACTTTTAGCTATGGGTCATAGAGCAAAACTTTAAAAGATATTCATATAAATGATAATTTACTGCAAATTTTCATTTAGATTACTACTTCATATAGTATATCCAAAAACTCTGAAAAACAGAGGTCTCAGAATCTCCTTATTTCTTTCTTGAAATTTTATAATTCTATTCATTTGATTTTATAGTTGTGGTCTATTTTGTGTTAATTTTGTATCAGGTGTGAAATTTGGACCTTTTTTTCCCCCTTTTTTACCTCTTTTACCTGAATTTTCTCTACAGATTTATTAAAAAATCATGGACTTTATTCATGTGGGCTTACTTCATGGCTGTTGTTCCACTGCACTGATCTGTAACAATACAATCTGTTTGACTTATTTTTAAAGATTTTATTTACTTATTTTTGTATAGAAGAACTGGGGTGTAGATTAGATGTGCCAGGTTGAGAGGGTCTTCAGGAAGGGTGGAGCAGAACAGATGGACTGACTAAAATACACTGCTGAGGGGTGCAGCAGGGGGTAGACACAAATGTTCTATAAAGCAACATGTGGGTCAACTCCCTGGCTGGGACTGAATTCAGTCCATAGTGGCGTGCAGAAACAATCCCCATGCTACCAGGGAGGCCTAAACTTCTTAATTGTTAATAATATACTTCTTTGATTATGTTGCTTGAATGACAATCTAATGAGTCTTATTACAATGAATCTTGAATTCATATAGTGTGAGTTTGCCAACTTTGTTCTTTTTCAGCATTGTTTTGATTATTGTAGTTGATTTTATTGTTCCAAATACATTTTATTTTCATATTACTAAAACATTTTCTAGGATTTGCACTGGGGTTATATGGACAGCTGATACATTAGCAATATGAAACCACTCAATGGAATTTATACTGATGATGTGAATTTTAAATGGTACAGCTGTGAGGGGAAAAGCTTAACAATTCTTCAAAATATTACAAAAAGAGTGCCTTCCTGGTGGTGCAAGAGGTTAAAGGAAAGCACTATAAAACTATCCTCAGCCACTGCATCACTAGTTGGATTCCCAGCCAAGGAGGTGACCCACATGGCACCACAGACTTCTCCTGTCTCACCCACGTCTTTCCTCAGCAGTGAATTTAATCAATCTGCTTGGTCTCTCCCCGACTCTGTATCTGGTATATCCTCTTACCCTATGCAACTCTGGCCTGTACCCAGTTTAAAGCAAAAAACAAAATATTACAAAAAGAATTAGCTTATGCTCTTAGGTTTATACTTAATATATGTATATATATTTATAACAGCATCATCATAGTAGTCCAAAAGTGAAAACAACTCAATAATCAATTAGTGGATGGATAAATAAAATGGATAGAACATGAATAGAACATTATGCATGGATATTTATTTAGCAAAAAGAAGAATAAATTACTGATACATGCTGCTGCATGGTGATCCTTACAATATACCAACTGAAAGAAGACATTTAAAATATAATACATTGTTTGAAATGTCCAGAATTGGCAAATCTATAGAGAAAGAAGTACATTAGTGGTTGCTTAGGGCAGGAATATTGAGAGTAAATGATAAGTGACTACTATTAGGTACAGACCTTTTTATTTTGTCATGATGAAATGTTTTAAATGTTTTGGGATGATTGATGTACAACCCTGAATACACTAAAAAAATCATATACTCTAAATGACTAAATTTTACTAATTACATTTTAATAAATCTGTTTATGAAGAACTGTGAAATTTTATATAGTTTATACCCATTTAAAACTAGAAACAGCCCAGATATCCTTGAATAGGTTTGCAGATAATAAAAACAGAATACATCCATAAAGTGGAATATAGCAACAACAAAAATAATAAATGATTGGTGGGAGTAACAAATAGATAACTTTTAAATATATTTTGGTAAATGAAAGGATTCAAAACCAAAAAATCGTATTTTAAAATTTCATTTGTATAACATTCTGGTAAAGACAAATATTTCCCTTAAGTGTGAACTTGATTCAGTGACTCATTTTAAGAGTATGAAAAGGGAAAACAGTAATGTTACAGTAGAGAAATCTGACAGATGTCATATTAGCCAAGTGATCCAAGAGAATATCCTATAAAGTCTGATAAGAAGGGATAAGGACTCTTCCCCTCTATGGTATTTTTTTTTTCAGAAAACTATAATCCCACTCTAATCATATGAATATATCAGACAAGCCCTAGTCTACAAAACATCTTTAACAGTTTTTCTTATTTTTCTTTTCATATATTTCAATGTCATGAAAGACAAGAAAAATCCCAAAAGCTGTCAGAGATAAAAGGCGATTAAAGAGGCCTGATGACTAAACACAATGTGATATTTTACACTGCATCCTTAGAAGGAAAGAGCTTTAGTGAAAAATAAGTGAAATATAATATAGTTTTACTTAATACAGTATGTGTCACTTAATGATGGGGGTGGGTTTTGACAAATGTCTTCTAAAGCAACTTTGTTGTTGTGTGAACATCCTAGATTGTAAATTATACAAATTAAGATGATATAGGTGACGTTAGGTGTATGATATGGACTATAGGAACCACTATTGGTTATACAGTTGGCTATCAACCGAAATGTTGTGAAGGGATGAATAAATGTAGTAGGTCAGTATTGTTATTATTTCTATATGTATTGTGATTATGTTTTCATAACTGGGTGAACACCAGTAAAAGGTTTAGGGAAATTCTTTTTGCAACACTACAGTGAGTACAAATTATTTAAGTTAAAATAATGTACACATCTGTTTTTTTCTCTCAAAATATAACTAATTTTAATAATTTAGATAAATTATAGATTTTTAATATTTATTTTTATTGATTTATTTATGCATATAAGAACTTGGGGATAGGCCAGAGATGAAGGTTGAGGGTGTGCAAAAGTACTCATCAGAGGCAGAGTAGGGAGCAGGACAGGGGGATCTACTGAAATACACTGCTGTGGGTAGTAGAGTGTGAGACAAGAGAGGTCTGCTGTGCCCTGTAGGTCAGCTCCTTGGCAGAGGATGGAACTCTTGCCGCAATGGTTGGCAACAGATTGAAAACACTGAGACTTTAACCCTAATACCACCAGAGAAGCCCCCAATTATATAATTTTATACCAGATATTTCAATCAATTAAATTAGGGGTGAAGGATGATAAATATAATTTAATATCTACTGAATATATTGTATCATTCCTAAAACTTTTACTTAATTTTTGATATTCTGCAAGTTTCCATTGGCTATAAATTAATAATTTCATAAAAGTTTATATTGAGTTATGCATATTGAATTTGAATTATTTCCACTACTTGTACATCTTGATTTTTCCAAAATATTCAAATTATTTCATGAAAATACATTTTTTATTATTTTAGAGTAATCTGGGCACATTTATATATTTAACATAGCTTATAACTAAGCTAAACAATTACAATAAGTGTTACTGGCAAGAAATAGGAGTGCAGGTAAGAAAATTTCTTCTATAGAATTAAAAGGACAACATTATAGAATGATCTATTAGAAGATAAGAGTAATAGTGTAAAGACCATGACTCAGCATAATCATCTAGGAAAGAAAAACATCAGTTAATTCACTGAATCATGTAGGTGGAGGGTGGTTAAGAGACTGGACTACATTTTTCACAATAAAAAATATGCAACAAAAGTTGTACTTAAAATAATTCTTCACTCCTTCTCAAAGACTTTTGTTCTCTTCTCACAACTATTGTAATCAATTTGATAAATATTCCTCTAAATATTTTCAATACACAACACACACATACACATTTTATTACATTTTCTATAAACAGCATCATTAATTGTATGACTTTTTAGAAATTTATAAATTTTAATAAAGTTGGTAGGGAAACTGTCAGAGAAGAATTTTATTTTTTGCCATTGATTATAAATTTATGCTAAATAATATTTTTGCACCAAATATTTTTACAATAATCTGAGGGTTCATTCTACTAAGCTACTTATGTCTTTGCCTGCCTTAGTAAAAATTCCAGTTAATCTAGTCTATGGATGAAGAGTAGAATTTAGCATCAACATCTTAATTAATCTGTGATTCTTGCATTCTAGGAAAGTCTCTTGAAAACGTGAAAAAAAATAGAAAGGCACTGAACATAATAAACTTCAGCACTTAGAATGTGCTTAAAGTCTATCAGATAGTGGATGTGCTGCAGACACTGGCCTGGGTAATGCATTTTCTTCCTTGTTCATCACCACAACCTATGAAATAAATACTGTTTGATCATCTCTTAAATGTGATAAAAATTAGGTTTGGTAAATTAATTAATATCACACTTATTATAATCATTATGGTTGATTTAAATTGTAGGCTCTTAGGAGTTACACAAAACTTTCTCTTCACAAAAGTTTTATGGAGGAAAGCACTGAAGAAATTTTATTGATTTCTACTCATGACAGTGTAACTGTCCATATATCTTATGCTCATAATTTAAAAAGGACAGAAGAGAAAAAATAGAGTAATATTGATGAGAATATGCCAAATTAAATGAGATGATTCCAATAAAATTCAATTAAGCATATTCAAAAGAAAAATGTAATCTTTTCTTAAAAATAATTGTGTTGAGATAAAATCTTTGTATTGTGACAATCTTTATTCTATCAATCTTCTCAAAGGTACACTTAGGTGATGTAAGAAGTGCTGAAGTGGCTGCAGCAGTAAATCAGCTTTGCATCATATACTATGTATTTCAAGGTGATGAATTAAAGGCTGAAATATCATGCTGTTAAGTAGATCTCACCAATGATAGGTTAGGGTCAGCTCAAAGTCACCCAAATATCTTTGAACATTAATCAATGCAAATATTGTACATTTGAAGTTTAAAAAGTGTCATTGATTGTAAATAACCACCATCTTATTCAGTGACTACTTAAATTTATCAACAAGGAAGATAAAGTAAAATAAAATTAATATCTGAGTTATATTACTGCAATATGCTACTGTTAACTGACTATAGTTTACTCCTCTATTTTTTATACATGGAAACTTTTAAGGGGAGGCATTATGTATACCCAATCGATGTCATATCCAAATATGTTGCATCTTTCAATTTTTGAAACTTGAGATATCATTTACATGCAGCACAGATTATAAATGAAATGTTCCATTAGTTTTAACAAAAAATATTTACATGTATGTAACTACCATCACAAACAATATATGGGATACTTCAATTAACTCACAAAGATTCCTTGTGCCGTTATATATTCAATCTGCCCTTCCCACCCAGATCCCTCATCACTATCACTAGCAATGTAGGACTCAGGTGATCACTTTTCTGATTGCTATCAAATTAGTTCAGTATTTTCTATGAACCATTATAAATTGAATCATTTATTTTTGATTCTCTTGCATCTGGGGTATTTGGGGTAACAATACTTTAGAGATCAATGCATGTTTCAAGTTTCAGTAGCTTTTTCATTGTTAAAATGTTGTATCATTTCCTATAGCTAACATTTCTTTATCCATTCTTTGTCAATGAACATTTGGATCATTTTCAGTTTAGATTTATTAAGATTACTGCTGCTGTGTTCCTGCTTGTAAAAGTTTTCTTGTGTATATGCCTTTTTATTGCTTTTGTTTATATAACCAAAATGTCTGGAAAAATCATAAATGTATATTTACATTTTAAAGAAACCAGTAAAAATATCAGCTAAATGGTTCTACAGTATTATTCTGCTACCCAAGTGTTCTGGTGAATACAAAATATAACCATATATAACCATTATTTATGGACTTTCTGTTCTGTTGTATGATTTGTCTATCACCTATCAATGATTTGTCTATCACTTTGTTGTTACTGCTCTCCTGATTAGTAGATTTATTAGTCTCAAAGATAGCATAAATCCTTCATATATATGTGTGTGTGTGTGTGTATATATATATATACGCACACATATTTGCAAAAGCAGAACAGACACTTAATTTTTCCAACTTCTTGATTCAAGCTCCTGAAGGGAGCTAAAAGTTTAACCACATACCACATTCAACACGCACAAAGCGCAGCACACCTGTAAGTAATGTGGTGTTCAGAGCTTTTACACTCCCTGCTCTAATCCCAGACACTTCAGAATCACCCCACACTGCCTAGATGAGGCACTGTGTGGAATGCTGTCATTGAGGAATTCAATGGTAGTAATTGGGAGAAGACCATAAAGGAGCACAAGACCATTAAGAACATGTCTAAAGAGTGAATCCCTGCTTCTCCCTTCCTGAAAAGGAGGAATGATTGGGGCCAGCAATTTGGATGTCCCCACTGCACCTTGATGGTGCTATTGATTGTGGCTGAACCAGGCTGCCAGTGTCATGAGCAGGAGTCACCACATTTTGCTCCAGCTCCCACTTTCTTTAGGCAGCTCTTTGTCCTTCCTTAACCCAGATTTGATGTAGACTTAGTTGATATCCTTCTTTATTTTCCAACTTTTGTATGATCTTTTAGAAAAATCCATGTTTTTAACATTAAAGCAATACACATATATATGTATACACACATATATGTACATATATAAATGCATCTATATGTACATATATATACATATATATGTATACATAGCTCAGTATTTCAGGTTTTTGTGTGTATGAAATGGTACTTGCTGCTGTTTTATTGTTGCTGTTGATTTATTGTGTCTTTGTTTGCATCCAACTACTCACTGATAATATATACTTTTGCAGATTGATTCTTAATTCTAAAGTATTTTAAAATTAGTTATTAGTTCCAATAGGATTTATGTGGGTTCCTTTGGGTTTTCTAATGACAGCTATTTTTTTTTTCCTTCATAATCCATTGATATGGTGTACTATGTTGAATGTTATTTTAAGAACTATGGTTGTATTTCTTGGCTAACCACAAAAGTTGAAAGCTTTTGATCTAGTATCTATCAATAAAGATTTTTTTTCCACTACACCAATTTGAAAAAAATGTATAATCAGAATTCTAGAAGGTAAAGCAAAGAGCTGTGTTGAAATATTTGCTAGCCAACTAGAAGGATGTAATGGATACTATTTTTTTTTTTAATTTTTGTAGCAACTACATGTTTCTAATATTTTCAGGTAATATCATGCAATATGCTTCCCTAATATTCTTTGGGATAAATGATGTTCTCTTTTTTTTTCTGGTAACTATGTCCCTCATGACAAACATCTTATCCAGTGCTTAAAGTATTAAAGTATCTTTATGCTTTTCCAATGCTTAAAGTATTAAAGTATCTCCTGTGCTCTGTTCTTTCCCTTTGCAGCTGCTTTTTTTTTTTTTAACTACACAGCTGAGCCAGTGATCTACTTCTATTATGAAATTTGTTACTCCCTTCCATTAAGTGTAGGAGATCCTAGTCTGTATTTACATGGTACTACATGCCTTATATTACATACATAGTGCTAAATGCCCTATATCACAAACGTTTTGCTTTTATTTACCTATGCTTTTAAACTATGACACTTTTGAGGACAATCAAGCAAATGAATACACGACCTAATTCAGTAACAAGGGAATATACAATATTGGGGGGATGGGGATGAAAAAGAAAGAAAAAAAAGAAAAATTGGGAGAAATGAATGATTGACAGTATCATTCCAGCTTTGATTAATTTTTTGGTAAGTACATCCTCAAGGATGCATAGTCTAGCTTAATAACTTATTTATTTAAAATGTATTCACTCATGCCTGGGAAAATGACTCACTTTGATTAGAGAAAAACTAGGAAGTGGATAAAGCATTCTTTACTAATTATACAAGACCTACAAGTTGGTATCAGCTTATCAATTTGTTTTGCTAGTGAGAGGGGACAAAAGGTCCTTTTGAAATTATTCCCAATAAGTAGTCTTTAATAAGTGAAAATTGATAGTTGTGTTTATCATGGTTGGGAAATTTCATTTCTTCTTCAAATTTAGCCTCATATGAATCATTTTATGATTGGAGGGTGAAAGAAGACTTGATATGAAATCTCAGAAATAAAGCAAATATGGGCCTGATAAACCCAAAAATATTTTAAGTATATCTAGCTTGAACAAAAATAGATAATTGATTTTTTTCATACTTGTGGCCTGCTTTATTTCTCACTTGAACTCTTTAGGGCTTATCAGAGGCACACAGACAATTTATAAGATAATTTTCTCTTTAAGATTTTTTTTATAAAGATTCATTAAGCTCACCATCATTCTATATTTATCTACATTATACATTATTTCCAGGAGAGGTCCTTTTTTATTACTATCATTTTTGGTAATCTTACATCAGAAAATGAAATTGCATTATGTATACTAGAATTGAATCACTATAGTATTCTAAGCTTACAAATATTTTTAAAACATCATTAAAACTTAATTTTTATATTAATAACTGTATCTATATTGAGTTAAAAATATAGAATATTTTATATCTTATTACCACTATAAGTGTTAGGGAAATACCTAATTATCTCATATGTTATTTAAAAAAATTAATAGGCTCTTCTAGCCTGGGGATCTGGTGTTATTCACACCAATATCACAAGTCCTATATCACACAGTAGGTACTCAATATTATTTGTCAAATGGATAAAAACGTAGCCTTTTTTAGTTGGCCACAGAAAATGTTTGATGTCATAAAGATTAATGCATGCAATATCTCTTTTCTTTACCCCTCACTGAATATTTTAGACACCTCATCATTGGTTTTTGATATCACCTATCTCCAATTTATCCTTGAATCTCAGCCCAATCCTGATACTGAAAATCATGTATTCCTTCCCCTCAGCCCTGTAATTTCACTCTGTGGTCCTCTGCTATCTTGTCCTCAAATCCAAATAGTCTTTGGATCCACTGAGGATCACTACATAATAGGTATAAGAACACTTAGCTTAATAAATTATTTAGGTAAAATAACTTTTCTGAGAATAACAGAATATAGAAATAGGGGCCATAGGATGCATTTCTTTTTTAAAGCCAAAGTTAACTTTGTGTAATTTTATGTAATTTCTAAATAAATTTTGTTATATAACCCCTAATGACAATCTTCCTATTATCAAAATGCACTTATCTTGATGAAATTTGTGACAAATCTGCACAAACACTTGTTATGTAAATTTAAGATTATTTAGGGAAAAAAATTCTTGTGTAGTTGCAACATAGTAACTTTACAGGCTAAAGTGTTATTTAGTGAAAAAAATCTTGAGAGGTTGTATGTTGTGCCATTCTCACTGTATAACATTCTGGAAAAGTCTTAAATATGAATCTATTTGCTCATATGAATGAAATAATTATATCATTATATGAATTAACACTTTTCAATAAGTTGTTGTGCCTAATGAAATTAATCTGCTTGTAGCAATACAGTTTCCATCTGTCATAACAGTTAGAAAATAAATTTATCTTCAATATAAAGCTTAGCATCACCAAAATGCCTTGCCATCCTAATTTTGTACCACCATTAACTGGTACTAAGGTATGCTCTCAACAAAATAATCCATAAGTAATTTCCCTTAAAGTCTTTCGCTAGTATGACATGGTACCTGGGGTTTGGCCATATTATATGTGCTTCTTGGAATTCCATTATTTTCACTTAGTAGAATTTATATACATTCTTACAACCCTATAAGGCAAAATATATATTTAAAATATTTTACAAGAGCTATTTCAAAATAACAGAAGTTACTTTGCTTCAATAAAGATGGGCACAATTCAGAGTACTGTAGCAGAATCATGGAAGTTCCTGCTCTCCAGGTATTAACCTTTATGTGTCTAGATCTAGGAAGTTAGAGTTACTAAGGTCAGCTGGGTAGCTGTGTGCCAGCAGTTGGGTATAATATGAAAACTTTAAATGTCATTATTTCTCCAATGTAATGTCAATATCTTAATTGGTAGAAATGTGGTTATTTCCTAACTGAAAAGAAGCCCCACTTGAAGAAACAGCTTATATTCTGTCTGTTCTGTAAAACTTTCCCCTATTACAAAATCAGGAAGTATTATTTTTCATTTCTCATACTATATAAGTTTATTCTTCACATATATCTACAACATTTTATTTATGATCTCATATCACATCACAGCTAGTTTGGGAATGGTTGTGTTCTTTAATAATGGAAAATGTATTCTTTCTTTTTCTAGGACTGCTCATGGAATTTCATCCTAGTGTCTGCTCAAAAATGTCAGTATGAGTGTTATTTTTCCTGTAAGAGAAAAACAAGTGAACAACTAGTTATTTCACCTTGACATGCAGTGAGAATTTGAAATTCAAAGCACTGATGAATGATCAGTTAAGTGGAAGCTATGTCAATCACATTAATAGAAAGTGCTAACATTAAACTCTCATCCATATGCTCCATAAAAGAATCAGTTTAGCTTAGCCATTTAAAAATATGACAATAAGTACTATGTTCGGATACAATAAAGCAGGTCTTTTAAAAATCAATATTACATACACAATATAAGGCAATAAGGAAAAATATTGTCAGAAATGGAAGTTGTCATATAAATTGTGTCAGTATTCTGAGAAGATGCTTTTCCTTGAAAACTGTATTTCAAAGATGTATATAGGTGAATCTATTTGGCTCATATATTTTATCTTCATGATTGTTCTCTTTACTTTTATAAAACTTTTACCTTTATGAATCTCTTCATCTCAATTAAATTCTAACAATATATTTGGATATGGAAATTTATGTTCACATCATTATAGTGTTCAACATATACTGGGGCAAAATTTGACAAATTTTATGTAACAAAGAAAAAACATCATCCTGTGTAATTCTGTATGTAACTAAAGTATATCTAGTGAGATAAAGATATATTGAATATATAATTTGATTTGTTTGGAAAAATATTTCTCATTAAACAACACTCCAAGTATAATACATTACTTTTCTATATGACCCCCAAAATAACTTCCTGTATACCCTTACAGCAAATCTCCCATTTACAGAAAATTATTATTTTGATTTCTAATATTATACATTAGGTTTTCGTGTTCTAGGATTGTCATAAAAATATATGTTCAATATAGTATTTGAGATTCATCTATGCAACTAAGTGAATCTGATTTTATGTATTTTTCTTACTGCTGAACATCATTCTAAAGTATGAATATACCAAACGTTTTTGTGATGGATGACAACTGATATCAATATATCGATTTAGATTTTGGCTGTTAAGAACGGTTATTAAAATCTACTCTACACAATTTAGTGGGGGGTTGATATGTTCATAACTTTTCATTTTCTAATGCATTAAAAATACCTTAATCACATGATCAACAAGTTGACAAAACTAAAATTTATTGAATGTACCATCCTTTTAGAAAAAGCATATTCTCTAAAAATTCATGTAGAGACAAGATTAGCAGTCATTGCTTTGCCTCAGGAGGAATATCTAGCACCTAAAAGAATACAGATTTCCACTGATGTGGATACTGTTCAACACTCCTTGTACATAAATGACCAACCCAAACTGGCCTAAATTACAGTCTGTTTTTCTCACTCTCTCTTATTCTCTCTCATCTTACATCTGTCTACCCATTCAACTGTCTATTCAATACCATTGGTTATTTCACTGCACATGATTCAGAAGTCCTTAACTCTTCAGACCTGCATCACTAACCACTTAATTGCCTGCATTTCATTCCATTTATTTCAGGGTTTCCTTCATGGGTCAAAGAAAAAAAAAATGTCAACTGACCTATTAAACATGCATTATAATTTTGTATTTTGTATTTTGATATTCAACAAGGAGATATTTTTTCTCCTCAGGATTATCTAAGATGTAGGTGTTGAGTTAATCAATGTTTTCAACTCTTGTATTTAAGGTAGAATTTAGGATCCAATTTACCAGAATATTAATTATTTATGTTCTTTCTTAGGATTTAGCTTAAACAATATTCCCATCAGTATTAACAAGAAATAAACTGGTTTTGAAATCTCCTATTTTGGGGCCAGTAAAGCAATTTTAAAGGGGTCCTAGGAAGCATTGCAAATGGACAAACTAGTAAAAAAGAAGACAAATTTCAGAAATGTTACTACGCTTTTGAAAAGTTATGAGAAGTAGCTCCAATATCTGGGGTGAGGACTAGGTATTGAAAGCTGAGATGGTCAGACTATCTACAGGAAAACAGAAAAAGTTGCCAATATTTTCCTTCATATGGACTTATAGGGTGAAATTAAGTAATTATTAATATTTTATACACAATTTTATTTGAATGTAATAGCTTTTATAAAAGCCAGTGTTACACAGTGATTCATATTTTAATGAAAAACTGGTATGGTAGGCCTAGCTATCCATATCTGTGAAATAAAAAGTTACTTTTTCTAAATCTCAGTTTCCTCACTTGTAAAATTGCAATGATAATATACACTAAGGGTTGATGAGAAGATTGTGACCCTGAAAAATAAGAGCACTTTAGGAGTATAAGTTAAAAGATGAGAATGGATACACTAGCTGTATAGCTGTATATCTGTTCAGTAGAACTGAATATAGACAGGTGCTAATCAGATTTAAGAGAATAAACAGAGATGGCCATCACCTAGGACAAAATGTAGCCTCTTCAATTATACCAGTAAATTTTGCTGAAGCATTTTACAACATGAATTATTTAAGGAATTTTTTTCAGGATTGCTTACATCAGCTCTTAAGAGAAATGATTTAAGCTTTCTACGCTGTATGTCTATTATTAAAATAATGGAAACAGAAAACCTAAATATAGTAAAGGGAAAATGGTCTCTCAAAATTAGATTGTACTCTTTGTAACCTATTTTGTTCATGTCTATTGATTACATCCTAATTTACAGAAGCACAGGTGAAAAAAATAGGATGCATCTTGTTAAGAAAAGGAAAAACTAAATTTATATTATGCAACCCTGTAATTTTAAAGTATAGTAGTATATCTTATTCAGGTGGACAGATTGTTTGTCCACACTTCAACAGTGGTAGAAAACTGATTTGCCACATAATATTATAGTCCAATACATTTAACTGCTACTATGATACCATAATCAATTCCTTCATCTGAGAGCCAATTTCACTTTTGTAATATTCTAAGAATTAAAACATATTCTTAGCTATCACATTTGAGAAGTGAAACTACTTTCATTTTTTTTGTTCTGTGCTTGTTTAATCAGTCTTTCACACATCTGTCAAATCTATTATTCATTATCCAGCAGATTTACTAGTCACTCTTTAAAAATTTACAAAGTAAACACAGTTCTTCAAAAGTATGGAGAGATCAGCTAGCAAATTTGAAATACCTGTAATCAAAAAGTTTTTATCATTTGTATAGTTTTGACTTGTACATTTAGGTCATGATCAATTTTCAGTGACTTTTGATATATATTTTAAGGTAAGGAACTAAATTTATGTTTTCTGCTCTTGGTTATCTACTTACCACATAACTATTATTTTTATGAAAAGTTATTCTTTATCACTGAATTTTCATTATGTTGAATAATGAAAGCATAAGTAGAATCTTTGTCTTGTGTTTGATCCTAAATGAAAAGCTTTTAGTTTACATATTTGAGTATGGTATTAATTGTGATTTGCCATGGGTGCTTAGTATATATTTTCAAGTTTTTATGTATATTTTATTTTATAAATGCTGTGTGTGTTCACACACATACATACACATGCATACACACATATATTATGTATTTTTCCCAAAATCATATTTGTTATTTTTACTTTTCTTATTACTCTGAAAACAAAATCCAGTACATAAAATGATTTTGAGTTATTTTTTCTGGGGGCTATATCCAAAAAAAAAATTATTTGGCTAGATGATGTTCCTACACTGTGAAACCTTCTATTAACTTTTTACTTGCATCAATGACATAAAATATAATGAAGATATTTCCTACAATATATTTATGCACTTACTAAAGTGAACTTGTGTTGCATGTATTTTATGGAACACAATTCACATAGCAGATTGCCAACTTAGATGGAGTTCTCATGAACATTTGACTACCTGCAGATGTTTCAATTCATGAAACATAAAACTATTATCATAAAATACAGGTACTTAATACAAATATTTCAAAAGAGCACAACTACTAGATCTAGTTCAAAAGCTATATGTTTAATGTATCATTGCAGGGCTTATTATTCTAAAAATGAAGAACAAAAGGCTTTTAAACTGGTTAATTTATAACATAGTCTTTATGATAAAACAATTTACTGGAAAAAGTAAAGTGCGTTAATAACTTACATTAACTGGAAATGATATATTGAATAGATAAAATAATGGCATATAGGACAGGTAAATAAAAAACAAATAGACAAAGCCTCAAAACTCATTAAGGAAAAAATGATTAATTAAACAAAATTCACTTTCTTCAAACAACTAAATTACCACTTGCAATGGATTCTTCAACAGCCTTGATAATGGATTGACTTTACAGAGAATATAACTATTCTCTATCATGTTAAGTGAGCTAATATATCCTACTGTAATACAAATGGAAGCACCATAAGTCAGATAAGGCATTTTTAATTTGTGAAATATCTCACAATCCTTAGAATGAACCATGACTGTGTCATATTTTCACAATTCTCTATCAATTTACATAGCTGGAATTTAAAAACTAAAAGCTTTTTATCATTTTTTTATTTTTATAGTGAAATTATTAGGTCATGATACACAATGAAGTATATTTCCAAAACATTTCCAAGCACAGTAGGTTTGTACAGTAAATGTCAGAATCTTATTATAAATATTCTGAACAATGCATGGATTCTCAATTTTATAACTCTTATTATAATAATTGAACACTTATAAATAGAAAGTGGACTCTGTGGGGAAAGATGTGTATGCTAGATAATAATAAACCTAAATGCAAAGGGAAGGTTCAATTGGATTAAAGAAACTTTACTGTACATGTACTTACAGGCAGAACACAATTTTAGTTGCTAAGAATTCCAGAAAACTGCATCATAAGTTAAAAATAAAGTATCAATCTTTTTGTATGCATTTTAGAAACACTAATATAACAGCAAAAATGCCAGATGATTCATTACTTTCAAATGGTTACTAGGAAAATTAAATATAATCAATAGAAAATAATTATGAGAAAACATGTTCTCTAGATAGCCAGTTAAATAATAAATGGTTCTAAAGTGGCAGAAAGAAATTTAATATTCTTTTTCCCATAAAGTGCCTCCAGGCAAAAAAAAAAAAA
>NW_004567112.1:42333969-42348433 GCF_000260355.1 Condylura cristata
AGACAAAGTGGGGAAGAGGACTCAAGGTAACAAAGAGATGAAACAAACAGTGATCAGGGAATTAAACTGGAGAGAAATATAAATGATTACAGAAATATTCCAGACAGAAAGGTGTTAAAAGAAACTAAAATAGTTGGAAACAATGACAGAAGTGGAAAAGTGAATTTTAGACAATGAGAAAAAATGTTTTGAGTGTATCCTTATAAAGACTGATCACCATAATAATAGCTGTTAAATTTGCTTGAACATCAGTGTTTCTTAATTAATTTTTCTGATTAATCGAATGGGCAAAGGCATACAAATTTTCAAACATTCCAGAAAAATATCAAACTGTTGAAAAATAGTTTGGCATGGCATCCATCTATAGACACATTGATATGGAACACCAGCAATTAGATCTATTTTGTTTAAATCCCAGAAGACAAAGGAAAGGAAATAATCCTTTGTCATCTAGACAAAAGAAAAAAATGACACCCACCATAGATTTTTGCACATTTTCTCAGGAAGAAAATAAAACCAGGCCTGCAATAGCTTCAGGGGAAGAAAAGTATGATCAGGATATAATAACCTGAAACCATGACCTTGGTATGTTAAGACAGTATTTTCAAACTAACAAAACTGTTCTAAAAATGGTATCCAGACAAGTGGGAAATTAAAAAAAAAAAAAAAAGTAACATTATACTGCTTTCCAGTCAATTATTTTTATTTTTTAATTAAATTTTACTGAGCTACCATTTGTTTACATGTGTTTATACAACTATATAACCCGGGAAGTATGGGCTCACACCTCATTAAGTTTTTAGTTCACTCACCACCACCAAAGTTCTGGTGCTACTACACTATGATTTCATGGAGTCTAAAAATCATTTTTCTTGGGCTGAGCTAATTTCTTTTCTTTGGTAAGTAATTTATATCCCACAAATAAGTTAAACTGTGTAGCAATAGTTAGGCCCCGGGAGGCACAGGGGGAAGTTAAGTACCACCCCAGGCCAGAAACTTAAAGACCCAGAATCTGCCAAGTGACTTAGTATCACGTGATTAGAGCAGGAAAAAGGGCCAGAAAGTCAGTAGCTCGAAAAACAAGGAAAAACAACTCCAAATAATGGCAAAGTGCCCCACTAAGGTGGTGCACCTCATAACTGTATACAAAGCTTGCTTTTCACCAGTACCATTGCAATACCTGCCATACACAGCTGTGGGTATTGCCGGAGAGCTCAATAAACTTCCTTGACTTTTACTCTCTTCTCTCTCTCTTACTCGCAAACCCTTTTAAATCACTTAGGATAATCAACCGACAGTCTACACATGTTGTCAAAAACAGCATGATTTCAATTTATGAATGATAACAACAGCCAACCAATAGAGGGAGAAAGGAAATTCACACATACTCCAGCACCTAACTTATGGTAAAACATCCATGATCATAAAATGGGGAAAATAAACCATACTGGGAAAACTGGAAAGAGGTTCCGCCTCTTTAGATTTATATTAACATATAAAGAACATACAAGTTAGTAGTTGCCAAATTTGCAAAAATAAAACAAAGAAAACTAAAAATCTTTTCTTGGATTTATCATAAAATAGAGGCTATACTACAGGTACCTCCTCAAAACCGAAACAGACAGGTCAATGTATAAATAGAACCATGATCTGCATTCCTAGAGAAGAAACCCCCTGTGTGTGAACTGGTAGACAGATTTAAATAGTAGTTTTGATGAACTGTTGGAGAGCAAGAGACTGCAGTATTAGGGAAACCTCCATATATGCTGGGGGCTTTTTCTTTAGGATATTTTATGTGTGAAAATCAGAGAAAAAAGTCCTTTTTAGTCTAGAGAAACAGGAAAGAGAAATGACTGTAGAATATGCCCATAGTCTTTTTTTGCAATAAAGCACTATTGTCTAGGAAAGGTGTTTTCAGATCCTTCCTGTCTTTGGGAAAGGGTGGGTCTCTCACCCACAGTTCATTAATTCTACATAGTCACAATGAGAAGGTAACTCAAGAAAATAGTTGGGAGATAGAGGCTGGGGTGGGTATACAGACAAGAGGAAAAATGTTTACTAATAAAGTACCACTGTGAAGTTTACCAATAAAGTAACACTGTGAAGATGCCAAAACATAAACTCACACAAAGTTTAAAAATAATTTTGGAAAAAAAAAGTCCATTAAGCATAGTTCTACTTTTAACTGTATTAACATAAATAAACTAAAGATCCTATTACCCAATTTATTTATTTCTGACTTAGAAAAGCAACAAAAAAAAATCACAACGAATGCCAGAACTTTTTAAAAGCCCCACAGTCTGAAGACAGGAAGCTATTAATATAACTAAACAAATGCTGGGATTAAGTAACACTCTTAAATGATGACCAGTATATTAATTGTGCTGGTAAAAATATGCAGAAACAGATGGCAATGTGAACAGATCTTAGGAATAAGGCAAAAAGATGGACACATGTATTTCCTTGCTATATTCTCTTAATATTAAATGAGTGGTATACATTGAAGATTAAGTATGATTCTAAAGATATATATTTAGTGAAGTTCACTGTTAATGCTTTTTCCAGCCCTGATAGCTTAATAATAATGTGTAAGTTTAAGATGTACAACATGTTGGTTTAACACATATATTGCAATCTGATTACCATTGAAACCTTCCATCATTACGTGATTATACTTTGTTTCATGATGACATCATGTAAAATCTATTTGAACAATTTTCAAATAGACAGCACAGTACTTTGAGCTATCATAATTCCGTGGAGTAGAGTCCCAGGACTTATTTGTTTTCTAAACAGAATTTTGTAGCCTTCAGACAGTCTCCCCTACTCACTTACTCTAGGTCCTGATCTGGCCAATGCATAAAAGAATAAAAATGGAAAATGAAAAAATAATGTTAAAATAAGTCCAAATGGTAATATTTGATTAAAGATCTCACATTTAGTAAGTCAGATGTTACAACAGTTGCACATGATGTTTGATGTTGATATGAGAACTGTAAACTTTACTGTGCAGTAGAAAGCTCTCTTTATATCCCAATGGTCATCAAATGTTTCTATAACAAGGCAAGCAATCATAATATATATGTACATATTTGTATTTTGCATGTATACCTAAATTTTCAAAATGTTATTTGCTCATCACCCTTACAGCGTTCCTCATTAAAGATAAAATAATTAACACATAATTATTTTATATTAGTTTTTTTTTTCCTTTGTACTTTGTCATTTGTTAAATGAGATGAAATAAAGTCAAAATTTAATTTGAAGAAATAATGATTGTGTTAGGGTTACATATTGAAATACTTAGAGAGTTTAGGCAAAATAATTTTGATTAGTTAAGTCTAAGTGACAAGTCAATTCATATGAAATAATTAGGAAGTGATAATTAACGGAAATCTGTAAAGTAGAAGGCAGTGTCAATGGGAAACTGTCCAGAGAAACTGAGTAATCAAATTCTCCAATTTTGTCAAATCTTTCTAATCATGCATCTTTTGTATTATTGTCTTAAAGTAAGCAAATAAAACAGTCTAATTTAAAAAAAAATGAATTTTGAGATCAGAATTCTCATGTCACCAAAGTATACTTTAAGTATTTTATGGTATATGTATATTTTAAATCTATATCATATATATAGATTTAAAAATAGAGTAAGTTGTTTCTTCTCTACCCAGAATTATATTAATTCTCTATTTGTTATTTTGAAAATTTAATGGGAATATTTGCTAATACAACACTTGAATAATGCCTTTAAATGCAATGCCATTTTTTAAAATACATTTAAAAATTCTAAGCAAAACCTGTTACACATAAACAGTAAACATAGCTCATTAACACTTTATTCACCAAATGTCCACTGGCCAAAATGCTACCTAAACATGCAACATTGTTGAACAATTTAGTGTTGAAATGTTGCTGATTTCCCTTTCCAGGTTTCTGAGCAGCTGACAGAAGAGGGATATAGTTTATGCTTTAAACCCCTTGGTAATTGAAAATGAGTGCTTTGTTGCTCTTGTCATTGGAGCAAGCAGTTTTAGAGTCATTTGGACCCTCACATCAATGTATTTGACAACAAATTGCTGGATAGAAACTCCCAACAGTGTTATTCCTAAACTTCTCTGTCATTGCCCTAGGCTGTAGTCAAAGTTTCTCAGGGCTAGACAGGTAGAAACTTCCCTAGAACTGACATTTATCATAGCACCATTTATTTGTATGAAGTGAGCATCAACTTCTCACTTAATATTGTTAAATGAGTGAATTAAATGTTAGATCCTTTCTTTTATATTACATGTAGTGACACAGGGGCCATTAGGTGATCTGTAATTATAAAGCAAATAAACAAAAAGTCTTTCTGGATCTCATCTCTATTAACCTCCTCTGCGTGACATATCCATAAGCAACTTTCAGTATCAACTGTGATGTATGAACACTCATAAAAAACAATTGATCTAAAAACAGTATTGAAGAGGGAAACCGGCTTTAATATAGGATAGAGGACTTAATATAGGATATAGGACTTTTATCCACTGCTTTTCAAAATTTTCAACTTTGAAGAATTCATTGCAGACACACTTAGAAAGATAACCATTCCATTAGATTATTTGAGCAACATTTTATTTAATTAAATGGTTTAAGTTTATGCATTTTAGTACAGACTGGAGGAAATTCTCTAGAGTGGTACTGTATTTTACCTATTTCAACATCTTTATAAGTGACATTACCACACTGTTCATAAAATCAGCATATTATATAAAACTGGAAGATGTAATCAGTTAAATTGAAGTAGGAACAAACATCATTTTATAGCTAGATGATGATCTGAATATAGCAAGACTAACTTCAAAGGAGAATAAATGTATATACATGAAATATTTTAAGATATCATTAAGTACATGTAATAATTAAAACAAATATTTTCTATGTATGAGTAAGCCACAGTGAAAATAACTTATCCTAAAAATCATTTTGTAGGATAGGTCATTAATATTAATAAATCTAATTTGTGGGTTTGTCTTTACTCTGGAAAATTGACCCACTAAAAGAAAAAATAATTACTAATAAATTAAGTTAGTTTCCCTAAAATGAGTTTTGCCATATATAAACTTTTGAATTTTACATTTAATGCTGTAAAAGAAATATCTTAACATGCCACTTTGAAAAATTTCTTTATAGAGATTTTATATGAAGAAGCATGTTACATGATAATTTTAACTGTATTTTAGCAAAAAAATATGTTTCCTAAAGGCTATTAGATTTTTAACTGTCATTCAGCTAAGTGGTAAACAGCTGATTTCTAAGAAATGGCTTAATGTATTTAGTTTATATGAAGATAAATGCAGTTAGAGAAATTCAAATTAAAACCACAATGAGATATCACCACACATCTTTCAAATGAGTGAAATTAACACTGACATTGCCAAGTATTTGGGACTATGGAACACCTACTACTGACATTACTGTCAAATTGTCAGTTAACTTCTTTAAAAATTAGAGATTCAAATACCATATAATTTACCCATTCTACTCAATTTATACCCATAAGAAGTGAACACATGTGTCCTCAGTAAGATATGTACACAAAATTTCAGTGCAATTTTAGTTAAAATAGCTAAAAATTAGAACCAAATATCCATCATTCATTAGGTAATGTGGGACTCAGGCATGATCTGTCACTGGCAGTGAGACATGTCTTCATTTTATTATCATGGAAAGAAAACATACCAAAACCCAGAAAACAATGGAATTGAAATAAATTTTCTGGATGACAAAAATTAAACATCCTACCCTAGCAGTATTTTTGTTGTTGTTGTTGTTCATTTCTAATCTCCACTTCTGAAATTTCTACATCTTTGCTTGAGCTGTTTACAGAACAACAAACCAAATTTCAAGAAAACAAATCAGTTATTTCAAGCAAACAAACGCAGTGAAACTTTTGAACACTTTCATTAGCTACAATAATATTAAATCACTAAGTCAGAAAAGTACAGTTACCTTTTCATGAGCTGTCATCACTTTTGCCTGTACATTCTACAAAAAAAAAAAAAATGTACATGTCTGTACATTCTACAAAAAAAATTTAGAAGTTTTATGCTGATGTAATGTATGATGGTAGTGACAAATTGATTGTTTACTCAATCTCAAGTACTGTGCTTTACATGTCTTTAGCTGTTAACCAGTTAGCTGCCAAAATAATCAGAATATAGCACAAAGTACTTCAGCTACATTAAGCAGTTTCCAAACACAAAAACATAAAAAAATTGCCTGTTTCTCTTATTTTCTCTATTATCCATCTTATTCTCTTACTCCATCACTTCAAGAAAAATGTTTTCTTCTTATTAAATGTTTGTCTCTTATAATTAGATATTGCCAAAAATGTAAATATATTTTCTTCTAATTCAAATGCTCCATTAAACTTGAAAATAGTAACAGAAGAATATCACAAAATTCACAAACATTCAGAAAAGGAGATGCTTGCTTCATACTAGGAACAACCATTTACTTCCAGGAGCTATGCTGGAATTTGGTCTTTTTGTAGCACAGATTTTGGAGAGAGTCACTGTGACTAAGAGTATTAATATTCTCAGTTCACTAAATCCTTTGGCAGGTTAGTAACTATAACCAAGGAAATATTTCCTTGAGGCTTTGCTATTACAAATTCTAAAAACTGTTTAGTAAAAATTCAAGCCTTGGCCCTCCCTGGTGGCGCAGCGGGTTAGAACGCAGCACTGAGAATCTGAAGCCACTTCCGCATGAGTTCGATTCCTGCCTGCCGCCTGCCCCGGAGGAGACCACATGGCGAGCCAGACCTCTCCTGACCCGCCCGCTGCTCCCCTCAGCAGTGTACTTCGTCAATCTGCCTGTTCTGCTCCCCACTCTGTCTCTGGTGAAGCCTCTCACCGTCCCTGAGCCTCTGGCCTGTACCCCAGTTCTGTATGAATAAATAAATAAATCTTTAAAAAAAAAAAAAATTCAAGCCTAGATATGTTTCATTCCAAAACCTCTGCAGTCACACAAACTGTCAAACAATTGCAATTTACCTGCATTCCCATCCCCACCGCCCAACCAGTTTCCTATCTATTCTTTGTCCTGAGTTCTTGATTGTTTTAGTATGATTGTCTTGATTTCAGTTTGATGTCTTTTGTTAACTAGGCGTTCTGTCTGTTCATAGGCTTGGATAATTAATGACATCAGCTTTGAGAAACATCCCTCTTGTATTTTTTTTTTTAATTAGCTCTTGTGACCCTCCAAATGGTGTACTCACCCTTATTTATTGAACTTTGTATATCTTAGGTCTTTGGTATTTTCTTATTTAAGGCTTTAACTTCTGCCTTTTATTTAATTTTATTTCTCATTATTTAATACTTAATACTTAACCCTTTCTGTTAGGATTTCTTCCAGGAGTTCAAGTATATATGATCCCATACTTTTTCAGTTCTCTCCTCTTTTAGGCCCCTGGACACCCTGGTAGGCTACCATATGCCACCCCATCCCCTAGACGTAAGCCTATTGGCATTTTCTTCCACCCATCTCCTCCTATTTAATGAAGTATGAACTGCCTTATTTTTCCTCTACTATTGTCTGTGCTGGCCTCTGACATCCAAGGGGTGTTTCAGTTTCAAACCAATTAGCAGGGACTTCTTGGAGTAGTGTCCTTATCGTTAACTGCTAGAATTCTGCTTGGAAATAAAGCAAGGAATCACTTCTATTGCTACTGTGGAGATTTCGTTCCAACTGTATCTTCCACAAAATGAGGTGGTACATCAAATCTCTCTTCGGGTAATGCCAACACAATCTGCAATGCCTGAGACATCTTTTTTTTTTTTTTTTTAAGATTTATTTATTTATGCTTACAGGAACTGGGGTACAGGCCAAAGGTGTGGGAGTTGAGAGGATTCACCAGAGACAGAGTGTGGAACAGAATAGGCAGATTGATTGAAATACAGTGCTGAGGAGAGCAGTGTGCGAGACAGGAGAAGTCTGCCACACCATGTGGTCAGGGATCCAACTCACGCTGCTGTGGCTGCAGATAGTGCTATGCTTTAACCAACTATGGCACTAGGGAAGACCCCTACATGAGGCTTGTTAATGACATTTCTGTTATTTTCTTGCTCCTGAAATCTCAGTCCAAATTTCTTTGGAAGTGACTGCTTCTCAAGTAAGAAGAAAAAACATATAATTCTCCAGGTGAAGTAAAGCACATTTAAATAATATACCTAAAATCCTAAAAAAACAACTGCAAAACAGTAGAATTCTACTAAAAGTCAAAGGAACAATTTTAACCAGTAAAGAAAAAGAATTAAATTATTGGTATGCATTTTTGGTTACTTAACTTCAGGTCACAGGCTATAACAAATGTTTTAAATACTACATATAAATCCTCTCCTCATATGCACATAAAATTGCTCACATAATTTCATGGGGATCAAGAAATACTTATGGTCTATATTCTCTATAAAAGCTGCTAATTTATATTGTTATTTGCTGAAGAGTGTTCTAAAGTCTTAATATTAAAAAAAGACAGGGATGACATGAACAACATTTTTTAGATGATAAACTGGTATTGACTGCAAGAATTTTTTTTTCAAGTATTTCAAAGGATGATTGATCAGGAGAGTTGGCAAACAGAATTCATTATTATATCTTTACACTATACACTTTGTTATTCTTATTCAAAAGAAGTAGAAGAGAGTGGCAAGAGTAATTGTATGAGTTATTTATCCTATTTCTTGTGCATTAGATCATCTTGTATGAAATATTGATGAAATCTAATCAATTATTAATGAAATCAAAAACACATTAGTAAGGTTACATTTTGATGACCTCTTTAGTGTTGATAGTTATTCAAATATCATATTCTACAAAGGGTTTGGTATATTTGATAATGTCATTACTAATCAATATGCAAATATATTAAGTACAGTCTGTGATTGAGGATTTTATTAGAGATGAGTAAATTTCCAAAATGTCCGAAGTATATAAAAGAATATGTGGCACAGTATACCACAAGTATTTTTTAGCAGCTTCCACTTACAAGGGTTTGAATATCAGAAAAAAAATATTATTGATAGCTATATTCTGTTATATGGGGTTTTGTATCTTGAAACAATACATTTTTAAAAAGATTTTTTAACTTATGCAAACAATAACTGGGGTACAGGCCAGAGGTGCAGGGGCAGTGAGAGGATTCACCAGACACAGAATGGGGAAAACAGGCAATTGATGAAGTACATTGCTGAGGGGAGCAGCAGGCGAGAAAGGAGAGGTCTGCTGCGCTATGAGGGTCAGCTCCTGGGCAGAGGATAGAGCTTGCACTGAAACGGCTGTCGCTAGCTCTCAGTGTTGTGTCCTAACCCATCGTGCACAAGGGAGGGCCCAAAACAATACATTTTAAAGTTTCAATAGAATGTATATGAAAACACATGTATATCTTTGATAAAAAAATTGCTTATTATTTAAAACTAAGTCTCCTTTGATGAAAACAGTACAAATATTCATGATGCACATTATAATAAAGGTGTATGTCTAGGTTAATAGTGGTAAAATGCAGCAATTACAGTGCTTAGCCATGGCCTAAAATCCACCTTTCAGAAACTATTTCATGAACTATAAAAATAAGACTTAGAACACTTGAAGGCATGAGTGACAGATAAAATTAGAGATTTTGTTGGACATAAAATACTACATCCATTATGACACAGGCTTTAATGTTTAATCAGGTGAAATCATCTGTACTCTATAATGAAGTAGAAGTGATATGACACTGTATAGTGACAATGTTCAATAGATTTATTGTGGTGATCATTTTGCAATATATACAAATATTAAATCATTACCTTGCACACCTAAAACTAATGTAATAATATATATTATATATATTATTATGTTATATGCTAATGTCATATCAATTTTAAACAGAATTACTTAAAAAGTATAACATAGTTTGTATGACTTAAGGGAAAAATCATTACATTGTGTTGGAGGGAAATAAAAGAAATGTGAAGAGGCAATTGAAAAATTACTTTGAAGTCTCCAAAATACCATGTGAGATATTAGAAGAGAACTCTTTAATGAAGTACTGTGTATAGAAGAACTCATAAAAATAATAGAATTTCAAAGTACATTACTTAACAGATATATGCAAATAATTTAAGAGAAAAGGTGTGATAAGCTGAGGAAAACTCATAAATATCAAATGAAAGAACACATTATTGATAGTAACATGAACAAAATCATATCTATGGAAGTTGAAGGTAAGAATAAGAGGAGCTTGTATTGCTATATGTTGTATCTGAGGTAGTAACAGGAAAATTTTCAGGTCACATTAGTGAATGTCAGCTCTTACCTAGAAGTATGGAAATGACACATAATAATTACTATCAAAACTAGAGTGGAGGACTGTGGATAACTTCGTGGTGAGTATGGAGTGACGTACGCTACATCTGAGGTTATATAATGACATGCATTGTTATTAATCAATTTTACCTCAATAACTAAAATGACATTGAATTGTGTTTTCATAGGACTAATTACAGAATTTTAATGATATACCATTATTTCATCTTTTGGGTGTAGAAGCACACCAGTAAGTATTACTTCCACAGAATATTGATATAGTAAGGAATACATGTAACTAAATGGGATAAGCCAAAACTAAATTTTAAGAAAGAAAAATGTAATTTTCAATAGAAAAAAAAATAATTATCTCTCTTAGCCTGGGTAGATATTGAAAAATATATTTAAAAAGGTAGCAAATCAACTCAATTGTTGATTAACTTACTGAGAATTCATGAAAGGACTGGGTTTGGGAGAGGACTGATGAAAGTAGAGAAAAATAAAGATAGATGCAGAGTAAGAAAGATATGAGGGTGCAAAGAATCTTGCTTATGGTTATCATGTTTTATTAACTTGTAATGGGTTCATTTTTATAATATTAATAAGTAGCAATTTTTAAAAAATGCTGTAATACCAAGTCAATGTATTTGTGTGTTTACTTACATAGGTCAGTAATTGCTTATGTGTCTCAGGAATTACAAAAACTAATCTGAAATATTTCTTAAAAATTACTATTCACCGGTCCTCCCTGGTGGCGCAGCGGGTTAAAGCGCTGCACTGAGAAGCTTAAGCCACTTCCGCATGAGTTCAATCCCCGCCCGCCTCGGAGGTGACCACATGGCGTGGCAGACCTCTTCTGACCCGCCCGCTGCTCCCCTCAGCAGTATACTTCATCGATCTGCCTGTTCTGCTCCCCACTCTGCCTCTGGTGAATCCTCTCGCCATTCGCATCTCTGGCCTGTACCCCAATTCTGTATGAATAAATAAATAAATCTTTAAAAAAAAATTACTATTCACCTTTATTTTATATTGGTTTGCTGATTGCCTGCTATTTAACAATTAAGTATTTTCTAAACATAATTTGTCTTTTCATCAAGAAAATAAAAAAAAAAAAAAGAGGTATGGGATCCAAAAAGAAAGTGGATTGGATTATGGTAATTGTGAAAAATATATGCTAGTGATGAAAATGATTCCTTATACTTTGAGCAGCAATATGCTTTATTTAATTAATTAACATACAGAACTTGAGAATATTTCATGAGAAACACTCATGAAGAAGAATATGTCAAAGTACATGTATCTCTCAGTATTTTTCATTGTGTAATGCTTTTCATCAAATGATAACTTTCTAAAAAAAAGGACAATTTATAATTTTCAAATGAATCCTTTCCAAATGCAACTCTGTATTCCAATTTTTCATTCTTCTGTTTTTGTGTCCACAGCACATAACGCATTGTATAGCAAAAACCTCAGTAATATTTGTTAGGTAAGTGAATAGATGTAGGGATGAATCAATAAACTAGTAAGTTAATGCTAAAAATCCAAAGGTGTCTTCTTAACTCATTTTTCTTGAGCTAGAATTTACTTTTATATATTTTTAGGCTCAAAGGAAATCAATTATGTAGAAAATCAGAGAATTTTTTTATATAGCAAAATATGGTCATGACAGTCATAAAAATATATTTAATGTGTATACATGTATTGGGAATTATAGAAAAAGGAATCATAGAAATTAGCCATTTCACATTAATTCCCTTTAAGGATAGCATTTGTGTTTACCTGCATGTAATATTTTAATAAGTAATATAAAATGCATATTTAAGTTAATATATAATTCATATGAATATTAGAAGCAGTGCTGTTGAGTAAGACATTCATAGGAGTAGATATCTAAATCCTTTTTATTCAATGTATACCTTTTACATTAGAGTTTCTTTTCTACTCATTAGAAGTCAAAACAGAACTTTTTTAAAATTTTCAATAGTCAACATTTTTTAAGTCTTTGATTGCAAGCTTCTATAAGGATCTGGGAGTGCTCAACAAGACAAATATAAACTCTAAATAATACCAACTATAGTAGACTATCTTTCACTAAAAGTTTTTGTTTTTTTTTTAATTTTCATAAGCACAAGTGCTGGTTAAAACTCTTGAATTTTAGGAACTATAAGTCTCTTCACAAATTCTAAATAGTGACAGCATCACATGATTTTAAAAATGAAAGATCTTTAATGAGTTCTAAACCAGCTCTGAAGGCCAAGTAAGTTGTCCAACTGCACTGATCTTATGTAAACATAAGATCTAGGTCTAAAGATCATTTTCTACTCATACAAAACAGTTTAGTCTGGATTACTTAATTAGGATTGTGTAGGGTATGGTATATAAACAATCTCAAATATTCATGACATAAAACCATGAAGGTAATTTTTAAAGTTTATGCTTAAAATGACTATTCATTTCCACTCAAATTTAATGGTCAAAGAAGGTCACATGGCTATTTTGAGATTGATGGGGTCAAATTTATATTCCTCTTCAAATGAAAAGCAGTGTTTAGAAATACCTATCAAAAAGACTTAGCAGATGGCTTCCTCATGAAAAGGTGATGTATTTATAGAACTATGTTCTGATTCAGGTAAATCTGTGATAATTTCCTCAATTTTAAACTGGAAGTATTATGTTGGCAAGGAGAGCTCATTGTATATATTATATTTCCTTGGAAAATTCTTAGGTTACAATGAATATATAAGTCATGTTATAGATGTCTTGTAAGAAAAAATGCAATCATCACATTTGTTTTAATTTAGTTTATTTATTAAGAACATGTATTCAATTTTATAATGGCAGTTATTAGAGAGAGAGAATAGTTTTCTTTTATAATTAAAAGTGAACAGTTAAGTTTATACATCATTGTAAGGGAAATGATTACCCCCTTAGAGAAAATCAATGTCAGTAGATCTTCACTCAAATGATTCACTCATTATTGTATTTACCTTGTGTGATTCAGCAAAAAGCTGAGGGAAGTAGAACTACTGTATCCTATATAATTTATTATAATAAATCTCAGATTGAGACACTTATAATCATTTTCAATAAATTCTACATTATAGCCTGAACAAGTGTAATGTTCCTTAAGTTTGCAATTGGTTTACAACACTGTATATGATTTAACAGTATAAGATCCTGCCTCTTCAGGTGTATGTAACCACACCACACCACCACAAGACACACTTTTTAATTTCTTAGCCTTTTAGTATGTGAAATGCCCACATTATACATTATCTCTTTAAATTTTATTAGTGATGGAACACAGAATTGTGGCAATTCATGATGCTGTTGGTTTTCCTGAACCAGAGGCCATTAAAACGGATGTGACCTCCTACATCCAAATCTAAACTAGAAAGGAAAATCTGTATTTGTTAGTTCAATAAAGCAACTTAATCATCCCAATACTTGAGGAAGGAGCAGAAGTAGGGAGCTGCAAACCCTCACGCAGTTGTAGACACTAAAGGAGCACCATTGCTGGGACCTGAGTCCAGGACATAGAATTAACACAAAATCTATCTAGAAACACAGTGAAAAGCTTGTCCTGCTGAGACTAGAACCATTGAGGCTTTCCCAGAAACATAAGACAAGAAAATTCTGGCTCTAGCCTCTGCCTACCCTACACAGTTGTGCCATAACCTTTACTTGATAATCTAACCCTACAGTGTGGACAAGGAATTGTGCAAACAAAGATGCTTTCTAAATGTAGTTTATTTTTAAATGAGGCTTAACCTTGAGATATGGACAGTACACAGGAAAAGGAGAAATGAATCTAAATATAAAAAGGTAAATATTCGGGCCCTCCCTGGTGGCGCAGCGGGTTAAAGCACAGCACTAAGAAGCTAAAGCCACTTCCGCATGAGTTCGATCCCCGCCTGCCGCGGAGGTGACCCATGTGGCACAGCAGACTTCTCCTGACCCGCCTGCTGCTCCCCTCAGCAGTGTTCTTCATCAGTCAGCCTGTTCTGCTCCCCACTTTATCTCTGGTGAATCCTCTCACCGCCCCTGCTCCTCTAGCTTATACCCCAGTTCTGTAAGCATGGATAAATAAATCTTAAAAAAAAATAAAAATAAATGCTCATGGGTTAGTGGGCTG
>NW_004567112.1:42348533-42376132 GCF_000260355.1 Condylura cristata
AAAAAAAAAAAAAGGTAAATATTCATAACTGAGTATATGCACAACTTTTGATTCACTGAAAATTCCTTTTTTTTTTTTTGTGAAGGTGAAAATCATGATGTTCTCATGCTTAAAGACAGAAGACTAATGTCAATTAGGAGAGAATGAATTATACTCCAATCTACTGCAGACATTTGAAGACAAATAGTCTTGCCCCCCAAGTGATTGGTTCAAATTTCAGACTTTACAAGATAGTAGGTATAACAGTAATAACAGCAACAGGTTAACTACAGAACTTAAGAACTTGTGAAAGACATTCTTTCCCCAAACTAGTCATTTAGTGCTCTGACAACTGTCATAAAGTTCACCTTTGACATGATTTCCTTTGTTTTAAAGCACATGATCTAGGACATACTACAGGGGAGTGGTCTTCAACTGTAATGCATAATGTTCCAGGTTCACATCTTGTGTTGATGGATTTAAGTATGAGAACAGCTGGTGGCCACAGGCAGTGAATGCTTAAAAGTTATCAGCTACGAGAGTTTTAGTTTCTACCTACTCTCCTTCCTTTAAAATTTACTTTAATAATAACCAAAACCAAGAACTAACTCCAAGTTAATTTAGAATCAAAGGTAGCTGAATTTGCTTTTGTACGTATATGGCCAACAGAGCTAAAAGACAGAGATATATAAATCATAAGGTGCACTTACGGCATAAAATTTGCTCTGCCTTCACTGAGCAAAATCACTAAATGTGCATTATATTCTTTCATTTCAAATAATTTGTGTTCTACTTACAATAATATCTTGAACTGTTAAAAGTGAACTTGTTTTTTGTACAAATGGTAGTTAAGCCTCTAATATTCTCCTTTCCTTTTTATATAAGATCTACGCTAGACTTATTTCTATGTCTTGCATAAATTTCACTTGAGATGCTTGCTAAGGTATTATCTCCTAACTTTGAAATTCTTTAGTTATACTTAATCAGATTATTAATTATTACTGTGATGTGATACTGCCTTTTATTATCTTAAATGTTTACTTTTCCTTTTGTTCATATATTGATATTTTACTATAATGTTATTATTTTGGCAATGATATCTGATTTTACTTTCAGGTTGATGCAAAGACTTTGTTCTTATAATACTCTGTGTCATTATCCCGTAAGTATTTTAAACATACACCTGATAGTTGAGATTTCTATATACACTGTGTACACAGATATTTTACCTCTTCAACCTTTGGCAAATTGTTAAACTTCTTTATCCTTTAATACTTTCACCTATAAAATGTGTAGAAAGTAACAATAACTGCAGTCATAGACTGGTTAGAAATGTACAATAAGCTCATTCATGTGAAGAACATTAATGCATAGAAGAGAGTAAGCATGTGCTTGGTTTTCATGTATACATGTTGATTATAAAGTGAACTTGAAATTGATAACCTAAATCCTAAAAAATATGAAAACACTATATTTTACTCATTTTTCACAAAATGGATTTATTAGAATTCAAGCTGACCTGAATCCGCAACCAGACTCAGCATTATGCAAGTAGCAGTTATGCACCCAACCATTTAATCCAAAGTTACGATAATCTTAATTTCATTACTTTTCAATACTAAGTGGTAAGAAATGAAATGCTATGAACACTGAGATCTAGTTAAATAAGTAGCAATTCACTTTATTAAAAATGACTAAGTACACTAGCGTTGAAATATTAGAAGATTCTTAATCAACTTGGAGAGTAATTGCTTTATTCTTAAGAGTATTTTTTTTCAATATTGAGTATGAGAACAAAGGTTAAATAGCTGTAATTATTTCAAAGGAAGTAATTAAGGCCTTTAGCTAGATATGATGTTGGCTTAGAAACTTAAAAAAAAAAAAAAAAGCCTAAGGATGTGAAGTACAGAAACTTGGGTACCTATAATATGCTTATTATAACAAATAGGCAACCAGCTGACACAGCCTGTGCCTGTGGCATAAATGTGTTTATATTATAAAAACAGTCACTTCCTGACATTATAATTCTTTAGTTTCAGACATTTAGCTAAACAACATACTTTCAAAAGGTTTCCAGATTAAACATCAATGATCTAATGCCATTTAATTTCCAAACACTAATACAAGCTGTGTCTTCAGTAAAATTAACAGAAGCCTTGCTTCTTGTAGTTGGAGAAAAATCACGGTAACCTTGACCAAGTCCTCATATTATAAATTGAGAAAATTATGAATTTGAAAGGGAAATCAATTGCCTACAATCAAATACATATATATTGATATGTATTGCTACATCAGAGACTGAGATCCAGTTCCCTTTGCTCAAACAGCTTTAATATTGCCTGGCTATATTCCCAGTGAAAACATGAAAAGTGAATATGCAAAGTTATATTTATATTAAAACATATCTGGGTATTTATTTTCACTCAACATAGTGATAATGTGAAAGTGCTTTGTAAGAAAATGATTAGAAATCCTTATATACAATTATGAGAAGTCTATACTGAAATCTCAATAAGAAACTTTTGAGGTTCTTGAGAGGCTCTATCATATGCATGATCTTTTTTTCTGGCTACTTCATGGAATCCCACATATGGAAAGGCTGCAAAAAATACTTGCTGGATCAAACTGTCTAAATTTGAACTGTTAGGGTGCCTGTCAGATTTAGAATGTTTCATACTTTCTGACAGTGGTACAGTTTTTCTGACAGTTGCCTATTCTGTCTGCTGAGCTTATATTTGAGCAAATGAAAAATAAAAAAGCACCAGAAGAAAATATTCAGCCAAATAAATAAATAAATATGCACACACATAGATATTTATTTCAAATTCTAGAAGGCTCTCCCTTCTCCTACCCTACATGTTTGTCAAATACAATCTAAACCAGTGACGTGAACAACGAATTGAGTAAACATTAAACCTGCTTTTAAGGCTTGGGGCATGTTTTGAAAAAGTGGTACTAAATAATACACCTGATTTGACAAAAATAACAGAGAAATTGGCATGAAGGAGGGCTGAGGATAAAAAAAAAAAAGACAGCAGAGTAGCTTGATGAGAAATTTACACCAAAGTTTCAGTAATAGATATTTATGAAAAATTGCTATTGAAAACAGATATATGCACCAAAGCTTTTTCAAAAGAAAATTCTACTAATGTAACACATAGAATTTCTCTTTTAACTGAGCAGTGTTTTAGGAAATGGCAATCCATTTTATGGATTACCAAACAACGTATCTGGCTTAATGAGACCTATCAAGTTTATTTTGGTGAAAATTGCATGGATGTTGTACTAATAATGTTATTATGAACTGAAATTATTGTATTCAACTAGTTTCCACTTAAAAAAAAAAAAGGTGACTTCAGAAACTTCAATCAACCCGTGACTTTGATGATATCAAATTATTTCATTTATCAAGGTGTCCCATTTTTTTCCTAAAAGGATTCATCTCGCTTTCATTTTAAGAGAAAAGTATCTCTGAGCGCAATGGGGAAAGGAAAATAAAGGAGAGAAATGTATGTCTTCTGCCTTCAATTTGTAAAACTAAAAATCTGGGTAGAACTATTTAAAACATTCATTTTACTGAGAAGCCATAAAGAAACAAAAGAAGGTCTTTTAATTCTGAGATGAACTTGAGTTTCAGAAAGTAGAATATTAGTTGACTCAATATTAATACCAGAAAAAATACAGACTAATAAAACGTGATTTCACATTCAAGATCAGCATTAAAAAAAACTGAAAATAGTGAGTTTCTAAGACTTTATAAACAAATATCTGCTAGTAGGAGTAAATTTTGGCAACATTTTCTAGTATACAGCACTTTTACTATTAAGCACTTTAGAACAGAGTTTCCCAGGTAGTGTGCTTTAAATAGATATAGACATGTTGAAATAATGATCTCCTTGGCCTGAGGGGTGGCCATGAGGCTTCTGGGGTGATGGAGGGAAGATTAATGAAACTGAGGTCTAGTCATACAATAGAATGCAGTAATTAATATGAATAAGTTTAACCACATTTAATAACATGAATAAATCACAAAATTTTGATTGTTAAAAAAAAGCAACTTCAAAATACCAAAAACAAGTTATGTTCATGGAAAAAAATGAAATAATCCTACTTCATTAGATATGTTTAATAAAGTATAAAATATTACATGTGAAGAATGTTCACTAACTTTGTATATTATTTGTTTCATCCTGTATTAGTTTTTCCTAAGAAGAAAATGGGGAAGATGAAGGTTCTCTCTTTCCAGCTGACTTCACACCTTAAAAAAATACATGAAATAAATAAATAGGGTAAAATTACTTAAATTGCCAAATCTGGGTCAGAGTACATTAATAGCATGTGCTTTTATGAAATTTTCCATGTTTTGCAAATATTTTGTGATTAAAAAAACAAATACTCTATTCTAACAGTTTTCAGCTATAACTTCTCTGAGTGATTCTTAATGCAGGATCATATGTAATAGAATTAAAGAAAGCAAGCTAAATGGCACTTAGATAATATGTATATCTTTTTGAAAAGAATAAAAACTTTATCCTTGATCTGTTTTTACTGCACGAAATACTAACGGAGATTCCATTAGAATATACAACTATCTTAATATATTGGGAGAAAACAGAATCAAAACTGTTGCAATTAGTACTGTCATACATCATTACTTCCCATTACATAATACTGATTCAAGCAAACCTCATTATGTCTTATCCTAAACATTGCAGGCATAAATTGGCAATTGCAAATCAAATGGTCTATTATAAGTTAATTTTTTTAAATAGGAAGGGTATCTTTTATAAGTGTCTAGTTCTCTATGTTATAGAAAATAGTGTTGCTTCAGATATTTTAACCAATTATAGATTTTAAAAATCAGTTAAATTCAAGTCAGGCTAATTAAATGAATGTTTAAAATTTTGTTTTGTTTTGTTTTTAACCTTATTTCTTACCTCTAAAGTTTTTATACCTCTTTAGTCCTAGTTCTGCTCCTAATTTCAACAGGCTCACCTATAATTCTTACCTGATTTTTACCTGACAGTAACTTGTATGTTGGTATTAGCTTATATTACTTCTCAAAACTCAATTTTTATTTTCAAAATTCTTTAAGGCTACTGGTCTCTAACTGCCTGAGGAATATCCTCTTTAAAAAGGGTTAATTTCAATCTATATTTTTGTCATAAAAATCGGTTTACTGTGGTCATTGTGTGAAAGGAGTTTGGAGAGGAGGCAGGGGATGGAAAGCAGTTTGCAGTGTGTCCCAATTTCCTAATAGTAACTATCAGCAGAAAAAAAAAATCTATTAAAAAAGGGAAGGGAGAGGTGAAAGGGGAAAAGAAGATGAGAGAGAGAAATCTGTTTCATGCATTTTAAAATTATAGTAAATGTTAGATAAAGATTTTTTCACTTATTATTACTCAAGGAAAAATAATTGAGAAGTACAAAGTAGGAATCATACAAAATAAATGTAATTTTTGTCTGTTATTGTTGTATTTTTTCATATATATAATAGTATCTATTTAATATAGCAACATACCTGCATAACTAGAAAATTCATGTAACATTTGACTGTGTCAACTATAATTTAAAGAAGTATTACTTTTTCTTACAACCTGAAATTAGATTTGGCTACTTTAAATATTATTGTATCTATGAGTCAAATTTTAATTAAGCATCTATGAGTCAAATTTTAATTACGCAATACATGAAAAAGAATTTTTAAATAGTCTAGCATGTTAAAATATTTTGCATCTATAGTAAATAGCATTTGAGGAAATAGTATTTCAACAAGCAATAGAGAAAATGTGCAAACATTGCTGGTGGGAAGGTAAGGTGGTACTATCATTTTATATAGTTATCTGGACCTCCATACACTCTTTAAAGATAAAGGAGAGAGAGATTTCAGACTCCTAAGGGAAAACAGTAATAATGGATATCACTATAACAATTTTCATCATGACATATATAAAGACTGTCCTACTCTGGACTTCTCTCTAGATGCATTCTCTGGTGATTATCAGGCACAGGCAATGTACATCTGAATAGAGCACTAAGAATAAAATGTCTGGGCCCTCCCTGGTGGCGCAGCGGGTTAAAGCACAGCACTGAGAATCTAAAGCTGCTTCCGCATGAGTTCGATTCCCGCCTGCCCAGGAGGTGACCACATGGTGTGGCAGACCTCTCCTGACCCGCCCGCTGCTCCCCTCAGCAGTGTACTTCGTCGATCTGCCTGTTCTGTTCCCCACTCTGTCTCTGGTGAAGCCTCCCACCGCCCCTGAGCCTCTGGCCTGTACCCCAGTTCTGTATGCACAAATAAATAAATATTAAAAAAAAAAAGAATAAAATGTCTATTGAATCATAGTAGAATGACAATCATAGTAGAATGTATACAAGGATCTACAATAGTTATACATCTGAGAAGAAAGTGTCCTAAATGTGAACAGGTCTATCAGTTGAATGTTCCTAATCATAGACTAAAGTATGTTTTAGCTAACAATACAAAGCAGTTAAAAAGAAAACAATGGATTAGTCTCCTTGTCTGGGGGCATAGGAGAAGGTTCACTGCTTCACTACCCAGAGAATCATCTAGATTAACCATTGGATTACACTGCTGTAATAAAATATTTCAAATATAAACATTTCCAAAATCAGTTAAACTGTGGAACTTTAACTTTTTAGTGAAACTCTGGAAATGGATTAACTGATACCAAAATAAGCCAGGGATGCTATCAAGAATGAAAACAGATCAATTTCTCTGATGGATAGAAATATAGATGTAGAAATCCTTAACAAAATATTAGAAAACTACATTCAATAATACACTAAAAGATTCATACTCTTTGATGATGTGGGATTTCTTCTAGTGATATAAGGATGGTTCAACAGGCACACATTAATAAATGTGCCTTATTAAAAAGAGGAAGAAGAAAGTCATATAATCAACTTAACAGATTCAGTGGGCACTGCCTCTCCTCCATCTTGTAAGATGGACTGCCCAATTCTCTCTCTAAACTGAGTTTACTTAAAGTATTTCTACACTTTTCAATTGGGCTGATGCTTCTAGAATGCGAGCCGATTTTTTTTTTTCTGTCGGTGTATTTTTTACTTTGTCATTAGTTTTGTTGTGTTTGTCTGGAGGAGTGGGGCAAGACACCTTACCATATTCCTTATTTTACTCTACCAAACACCTTGCCATAGTCTTTATTTTAGTGATGGACTGCTAGAAATCTTTTCAAAATCTTACATTGTTTATAAGTAAAACAACTATCAATAATAGATTAGTAAAAATCTTAAATTAGAGGGCCCTCCCTGGTGGCACAGCAGGTTAAAGCACAGCAGTAAGAAACTAAAGCCACTTTAGCATGAGTTTGATCCCCGCCTGCCCCGGAGGTGACTACGTGGTGCCAGACCTCTCCTGACCTAGGCACTGCTCCCTTCAGCAGTGTACTTTCTCAGTCGGCCTGTTCTGTTCCCCACTTTGTCTCTGGTGAATCCTCTCACCGCCCTTGCACCTGTGGCCTGTACCCCAGTTCTATATTCATGAATAAATAAATCTTTTAAAAAAAACCCTAAAGTAGAATTTTTAAAATATAAGTTAGTTTAACATACTTTGAAAATATAGGGGTAGCTTTTGACTTGCTTAGCACAGAAATTAAGGAAGTTCATATTATTAAGGACATGAAGAAGAATTTTGCTCTCAAATTAGCCATTTTTTGTATGGGAAGCATATTGGCCTCCCATTAGCCTTGATGGGTATTTGTTATGTTAGTAATCTAAAGGAGATTAATTTTATATATTCTTTTAATTTTTACAGTATCCTTTAAATTTTTGTGTTTATGTAGTATATTCAAATGAAATGTGATCAAATAGAAGACATTAAGAAATTTAAATATACCCATCTCCTTCTGAAGTAACAAACTGATGATAAAAGCTAGTCTGTATTAATTTGCAAAAGAACAAGGATTTCGGAATTATATTCACATTGGTCCCAGGCTGCTGTTGTATTAATTATTAGATAGATTAACTACACACTGAGCTGGCACTTTTCATTAAACAGCTGCTAAAACATGAAGGATGAACAATGCCTTGTGCTTTAGCTTCAGATGCATGCACCCTGAGGCTATTTAATATGCCTTAATAAGCTACTGTTTTCCATGCAGATAAATTTCATTTAGTTAAGAGAGTGTTCTGAGACACCAGAGGCTGGGGTTTCTCAATGACCTTCCTCAACTTTAAAGTAAAAAAAAAAAAAAAAAAAATTCAGAACTATTTATTTTTCTAAATTTCTGTTAAAATATTTAAAAATCTAGGCAGCATAAGTAAATAAAATAAATACATCTTAATATCAAAAATAAATTAGCAGTTGACTATGTGAAAAAACAAAATACATATGTATATTCTATCTGACTAGGAATTTCATTTTAATTTTAACTTTTCTTACAAATAATGTTTAGATCTATGTCACTACATTGAATAATTTATTTCCAATGATATCACTGAAGGGAAAAATTCCCTTACCATATACTTAATTTAAAATATCTAGCTCTCTATATTGAAGAGTTTAGAATCCACAGTTTAAATATAATAGTTGATAATACTTTAAAAATTTGAAACCTGAAGATTTTTTTAACAATGCTCCTTTAATATTTAAGTAGATTTCTATTTATTTTAATATCACATACCCCTGCTATCCTTCTGAATCTTAACACTTAATAATGTTTTAAAAGTTAGAATCATGATTTGCATAAAGATATCATATAAATGATCACTTCAAAGAGCAATCTGAGAATACACACATATTCATAGATCAGGATTTCTCAAAGTATTAAAAGAAACATAATGCATGACCCAGCAATTCCATTCCTAGGTGTCTAACTAAGGATGCAAAATAACTAGTTTAAATGGACATATGCACTTCTATAATCTTTGCTGTGCTACTTATAATAGAAAAAACTATTCAAACAACTTAAATGTTCACAGATGAATGGATTAAGATGATACAGTACACACACACACAGAATCACACACATAATGGAATACTGTTGAGCTATAAAAATGGTTAATTTTCCATATATGAAAGTATGGATGAAGCAGGAGGGTATTATTCTAAGTGAAGTAAGTCAAGGCGAAGAAAATTGCCAAATGTCACTTATATGTGAAATACAGAAAAACAAAAAATGGGATCATAGGGCTGGTGGCACAGCGGGTTAAACCACAGCTCTAAGAAGCTAAAGCCACTTCAGCATGAGTTCTTCCCCATCCTGGAAGTGACCCACATGGTGTGGCAGGCCTCTCCTGACCCACCTGCTGCTCCCCTCAGCAATGTACTTCACAGTCAACCTGTTTTGTTTCCCACTCTGTCGCTAGTGAATGCTCTCACCACCCCTGCAACTCGGGCCTGTACCCCAGTTCTGTATGCATAAATAAATCTTTAAAAAAAGGGGGGTGATATAAAACCAAACCAATCACAAATCCTTGATAGCTTAGTGTAGAGTTGAGGCTACCACCAGGCGAGAACAAAGTAAATAAGGTCACAAAGGGCTGGGTTGGAGGACAGTCAGTGCTTGGGTTGTGCATCTCCTGTGCCAACACACACTTGAATGGTGTGATCCTATACCTCTAAGTAACATACAATGTTTAAACCAATGTTACCACATAGACAGATACATACATATAGAGATAGATATGAAATTCTGCAGTCCAGTTTATTTTGTAGCTATATACCAAGTGTTAGTATCAGATTGAATATATCAAGGGTTTAGTCCCACAAAACTGGTCATTTCAGATGCCAACTGCAGATCCTAGGTTGCCATTTACATTAGACTGACTATAGAAGTTCCCTCGATCCCTTCCTTGTGTTCACTATATGCCAGATGCCTCACAAAACTCAGGGAAACAATAATGTCATTATAGAGTTTATAATTAAAGATAAATATGGCCAACCAGATGCAGAGATAATTAGGGCAAGGCATGTGAGAAGAGGTGGTATATCACACCCCTAGTACTTTCCTGTGTTCACCAATTTGGAGGTTCTCTGAACTTCAAGCCATTGGGATGTTCATAGAAGTCACATTGTATTACAGCATGATCAATTGTTAACTCAGCCTCCATTCTCTAGCTCCTTCTCAGAGTTTGGGGAAGGAGAGTCAGGAAGAAAGTTACAAACAGCCAATTTTTCTGATGAGCAGCCTCCATTCTTAATCCAGTCATAAAGCCAACCAAAAGTTGCCTCATTAGAATAAATGATTCTTGTACTACCCAGGAATTCCCAAGGGCCTTAGGAGCTCTGTGTCTACATCCATAATAAAAGACCAAATATTGAAAAACAGATGCTCTTAATTATCTTATTACTTGGGAAATTACAAAGTTATAGGATTTCATGTCAGAAAGTCGAGGAACATATATTAATATATATCTAATAACAAGAAATAATAGAGTCAAATGAAGCAAAAAGGGTAGGTGTGCCCTTGTGAGAACCAACCAACCAGCTCTTTCTCCTTTGTCAAACATATACTCTGAGAAAAGACCATGTAAGAACACAACAAGAAGGTGGCTGACCTTAAGCCAGAAAAGAGCTCCCATCACAGACTAATTCAGCTATAACATCAATCTTAGATTTCTATACTCGACAGAGGTGAGAAAACACATTTCTGTTGTTTAAGACACCTCATTTATATATGCTATTTCAGGCTGAGCAAAGTTTCATGCAAAGTTGGTTGATAACTATGACGTTTCAACCAAGGACATATTATTATCTCATTAGCACAAAATCCCTAAATAATTAAACACATAAGTATTAAATTCCTAGAAGGTCACAAACTTTACTTATATTCTAATATTTATAAGATTCAGAGATCATTCTAGCTAGTTCTAAATTAATATAGTTCACATGCAAAACAGATAAAAGAGTACTTTAATGATCATATCTAGTTAATACCTATAGAAAATTTCTTGAAAGACATAAACTACCAAAACTCATGTAAGGAGAAAAAATAATCTGGATAAATTTATATTAGTAAAAAAATCTGAGGCAACAATTAATAACTTCCAAATTAGAAATCACATGTCAGAGGAAATAATAAGAATTTTCTATAATTTACTCTAGATAACAGAAGCAGAGGGAAATATCACAATTCATTCTATGAGGCAGTGTTATCCTATTACCCAATTCAGAAGAAGTCATTATAACATAAAAGAAGAGCTTGGAGGCCCTCCCTGGTGGCACAGCAGGTTAAAGCACAGCACTAAGAAGCTAAAGCCACTTCAGCAGGAGTTTGATCCTGGCCCTGGAGGCGGCCCACATGGCGCAGCAGACCTCTCCTGACCCACCTGCTGCTCCTCTCAGCAGAGTGCTTTGTCAGTTGGCCTGTTCTGCTCCCCACTCTGTCTCTGGTGAATCCTCTCCCCGCCCCTGCACCTGTGGCCTGTACCCCAGTTCTGTATGCACAAATAAATAAATCTTTATAAAACAACAACAAAAAAGAAGAGTTTAGGGCCCTCCTTCATGGTGCAAAGGGTAAGGACACAGAATTGCAAGCTAGCCTCAGCTGCTTCAGTGCAAGTTCGATCCCCAGCCCTGGAGGTGATCCACATGGTGCAGCAGACCTCTCCTGATCTGTCTGCTGCTCCCCTCAGCAGTGTACTTCCTCTATTTGTCTGTTCTGCTTCCCACTCTGTCTCTGGTGAAGCTTCTCACCATTCTGGACCTCTAGCTTGTACCCCATTTCTGTATGCATAAATAAATAAATCTTAAAAAAAAATGTTCAAATCAGTAACTCCCATAAAAAATAAATGTAAAATTGCCTTTGTGCCTGTGTGGTCCAGAGGTGTAGGGATAAAGTAAGGTGCAGTGTGGGGAGGCCCTGGCTTTCTGCACCTGTGACTGGTGTTGCTGCAGTAAGACAAAGAGACAATCCTTGATGACTATCAGGAAAGTCACGAGTTTGGCTTGTACCTTTGAGCACATACCTATTAGTGAGGAGATCTATGAAAAGCATTGGCTATGGTGCTGAAACGGATTAATAAGGAACTTAGTGATTTGGCCCATGACCTTCCAGCACAGTGTTCTGCTGCTCAATGGGGGCGGATATGGTTCATTGGCAGCCACAATTATGGACCTAATACAAGGAAATGTATTCTCTGGACAGTTCATTTTCCTGCCAACCACCCTTTCAAACCAGGTATTTTGCAAACCAAGGTTGCATTTACAACAAGAATTTTTCATGTAAATGTTAATAGTAATGGTAACATTTATCTTGATATTTTAACATCACAGCTGTCTGTTTTAACTCTTTCCAAAATTATTTTATCCACTTGTTCACTGTTATGCAATCCAAACTGAGATGACCCCCTAGTGTCAGATATTTCATGCATCTATAAACAGGGTTAAGTACAACAGAACCTGAGAAAGGGCTCAAAACTATGCTGTGCTCTGCTACAGTGAAAATACTCTGCATAGCCTGCATTAGAGCTACAATAACCTTTAAGTTACTGTTTTTTTTTTTTTCTTATCCTGTTGCTTTCCTATTAAGCACCATTAATCACTCTGAGAAAACTTAAAATTCTCACTTTGAACAAAAACTGCTTTTAGAAACTATAAAATTAGTTATAGGAGGACAGTTTGTTAAAATTCAGGATTTTTTTAAAAAGTGGATCATGTGTAATATGTGGCCAATGTCCACTCTCACTTAGTTATGACACTGAAACATTCCTTGCTGCTCCAATGTGCTGAAGAAACATTTTGACACAGGTGGACAGACAGGGGACAGATGTTCATTTAGTAGGCACATCAAAGGAAGAGCATTACTCTAGAAGCACACATTCCTATGTAAATCTTCCATTGCTACAACACTGAGGTTGCATGATAGCTTTATGCTCATAACTAATGCAGCCTCAAGAACTGATATTGGAATTATAGAACTAGCAGAACAGAAAATGTGAAGTATTTTATGTATGTCAATAAAGGAATCATACATTTTTGTTCTAAAATATTTAACTACCTTTAACAAAATACTAATATACCCCCAATAATTATGTAAAAATGAACAATATAACCACTTGAGATCTATTTAAGGCTGGTATAATACTTGAAAACCAAGCAGTGTAACCCTCCACTGTACTCTACTAAAGGAGAAAAACCGGGGCCCTCCCTGGTGGTGCAGCAGGTTAAAACACAGCACTAAGAAGCTAAAGCCACTTCAGCACAAGTTCGATCCCCACCCAGGAGGTGACCTACTTGGTGCTACAGACCTCTCCTGACACACCCGCTGCTTCTCTCAGCAGTGTACTTCATTTTGTGGACCCATTCTGCTCCCCATTCTGTCTCTGGTGAATCCTCTTACCGTCCCTGCACCTCTGGCCTGTAACTCAGCTCTATATGCATAAACAAATCTTTTTTTTTTTTATAAGAAAAAAATCCATATAATCATATTAATTGATATAGGGGAAAAAATCTTGAAAAAAGACAGTAACCACTCATGATAAAAATCTCTCAGCAAAATGGGAATAGTGGAAAACTTAACTTCATAAAGACATTTGCAAAATAAAGACCATCTTCTAAAAACACTGTAGATATTATCATACTGAAGGATGTGCAATTGAATGCTTTCTCTTGATACAGAGAATGAATCATGGATGTCCCCTTTTATGATTCCTATTCAACAGTGCAATTAAAGAGGCTACTTATCATATTAAGGTAAAGGAAGAAACAAAACTTTGTTTACTTATGACAGATTTATGTGAAAAATGGCCTAGAATTGACAGAAAGTTTCAAGACTAATATGATAGTGAAATTCTCCCCTGTATATTAACAATGAATAAATTTACATTTGCAATTAAAAGCAAACTTTATAATAACACCAAAGAACAAAATATTCACCTATAAATTTAGCAAAATACAGGATTTATATGTGGAAAACACACCATGATGAAAGAAGTCAAATAGGATAAAAATAAAGCAGAGATAGTCTATCACATGAAGAGAAACACTTAATATTGTTACGATATGAAGTGTTCTAAAGTTGCTCTGTCAATTAAGTTCAATCTGAGTGAAATTGCCAAAAGTTACCATATATATATATATATATATATATATATGGTAACTTTTTGAAGTTATTGATATATATAGCAATGAACTGATTATAAAGTTAATATGGGGAAACAGAACATTCTACGTAGCCAGCACAATACTGAAGAACTGACATCAACTTACATGAAAATTCAGTATAAAAGTATAGCAATCAAAGCAAAATGGAATTAACAAAAACACTGACATGCAAATCAATGGAATACAACAGAAAGCTCAGATCAACACACAACTAGTTGACTGATCTTTGATAAAGAGGCAAAGAGAAGTGAATGCCAGGCAAATAATCTTCAACAAATGGTAGCCTAGCAGTTCAGTGACACTGTACACTTCCTCTACGAAGAACCTCAATACCAAAAAATAAATAAATACGCCTTCAAAATAGATCATATACTTAAATATTAAACAAGACTATACAACTTTTAGAAGAAAACTTGAGACAATCTCCCTTGGGTTTGGTTTTGAGGTTTTAAACACAATATACAAAGCACAATCCATAGAAGAAAAAAAAAAAGTGGTTGTTGATATAATGAAAATCGATTTTACTCTACAGAAGAATGTAACAACGAGAAACAAAACACAAGCCTAGGAGAAAAAAATTTTAAAACACTTACCTTAGCAGGGATCCATATCTAAAATATAAAAAAAAATCTACATAACTCAATAGAATACAAGCAACCCAATTAAATAAAGCATCAGAAAGGCATTTATTAGAGAATATATAGATAAATCATCAATAAGCCTATGCAAACCTTCTCAAAATCATCTGGCATTAGAAATAAAAGCAAAAAATGAGGTGCATATTTACTAAAATGGCTAAAACCTATATGTATATATGTATGTATATATATTTGCATAAATGTGTATATATATATATATGTATATATGTATATACAAAACTGTTGGAGAAGCAGCCTCAGGAGGGTACCAGGCGTAATGTGAAGCTCCCCTAAGAGAGGGTAAGAAAAAACTCAAAGAAAAAAGCAAAACACTCCAAACTGGTTGGTGACAATTAATGAACAAGTAAACTAAAATATAGGCCCAAGTCCGTAACACATTCCATAAGACAGGAATAAGAGCTCGGTTCAACTTATAACTTAACAGATGACTTTTTGTTTTGTTTTCTTTTTTTTTTTTAGTTTTTTTTAAAGATTTAATTATTTGTGCATACAGAACTGGGGTACAGGCCAGAGGCTCAGGGGCGGCGAGAGGCTTCACCGGAGACAGAGTGGGGAGCAGAACAGGCAGATCGACGAAGTACACTGCTGAGGGGAGCAGCGGGCGGGTCAGGAGAGGTCTGCCACGCCATGTGGTCACCTCCTGGGCAGGCGGGAATGGAACTCATGTGGAAGCGGCTTTAGATTCTCAGTGTTGTGCTTTAACCCACTGCGCCACCAGGGAGGGCCTGTTTTCTTTTTTTAAATTGCCTTTCCCAACAGCATCAAATACTAGTGAGAATCAGAGCAACATTTACCCTCAATAACAAATGCAAAATGGTTACTTTGGAAGACACTTGGCAATCTGTGACCAAGAAAAACATCTCATCACTTGGCCTACCAATAAACTCATAATGTTGATCCAAAGCTCTTGAAAAGCTGAACACAAAAGCCTACACACGCCATAGCAGCTTTATTTATAATTGTCTAAACCTAGGAGAGGAGCAACCAAAATGCCTTAAACAAACAAATACAAAACCAAAAAGTTACAACATCCAAACGATGAGAAATTAGTCAATGACAGAAAGAAATCAGCTATTAAGATGGGGAGACCTGAAATGCATGTTGCTACATGAGAAAAGTAGGTCTGAAAAGACTGTTTAATTCCAAATATGTGACATGCAAAAACACACACACACATAAGTAGTAAGAGACACTAGTAGTTGCCAGGAGTTAAAAGGTGTGTGGGAAGGAGTATGGGGATGTTGAATTAGTGAATCACAGGAATTTGAATGGCCATGAAACTTCTTATACTGTAATGGTGGATATATAACATTATGCTTTTGCCAAGGCTCATAGAACTTCACAGCACAAAGAATCAACAGTAAAATATGCAAATTTTTAAAGACATTAAAGAGTTTGAGGAATCCCAGGAACAAATACAGACTATGACAGGATAATCTAATTGTATTACTAAAACAGGAAACATCCTTAATGAAGGATGTGGGGTAAAAGTGCTGACCAAGTCATTTCCATAACAAATGGAATCTTGAGACTAAAGGAGATGACAAAAACATGGCATTCAAGTTGTTATTTGTGTCCCAATGGAGATATAAGCTAAACAATTCTGAGACTATTATACCTGTATATGGAACAATTAAGAAAAGTATATAATGGATGATGGATGCACAATTTCTCACTGTTACCTACCTGGGGGTTTCCAGATAAACAAGGGGAGGAGTCTGATATGAACTATGAGCTAGCAGGTTGGAATTGGAAACAGGGATATGGATTTTTGTTAATATCTATCCACATGGTTAAATACAAAAATTTATATAGATGTTTCATATGTTAGTATGGATAACTAATTTAAATTGATAATCAGCTCTCGAGGAATAACAACCCCCTACTACATACATTTGAGCTGTGCATGGCTACTTCTTTTCAAAGAGTAAAATTTGGAAAGGGATAAACAAGTAACTTCAAAGCATAGAAATCTTACAAGCATTGCACCATCTAGAAAATCAAGACAAATAGCAACAATATTTCATGTCAAAAAGTGATGGTTTGCTTGCTATGAAGTGATAGAAATGGCACCCTTCTGTGGTTTTCCTCCTCAAAATTTATAATCCCAGTTTCATAATCAAGAAATCATCAGATAAATTTCAACAGTAAGGCAAACTAAAAAATAAGTACTAGAACACATAAAAACGTCAAAGTCATCAAAGCAAGTAAAGTTTGTGAAACTCTCACTTTCAAGAAATTCCTAAGGACTTGAGGACTTAACTTTAGTTAAAGTTAATGTGGTATCCTGAATAGGATACTGGAAAGAGGACACTATGTAGACTGAGGAACTGTTAATAAACAACGGGCTTTGACTTTTCAAAGATTTAATGCTACTATGTGACTAAATGTTTGAATAAAATATATTCAATGTTTAGCCAAAAATGTGTGCTTTCTATAATCAGCATTAAATATGTTTAATACTAACTGGTGTCAACACACATAAAGGAAATATTCATAAAATGCACGATTTATTGATCAAGTATAATTCAAGTCATATATGAATATACATATAGGCACATAAACACATCATGTAATAAACATATATCCAAACTCATATCAACCTTACTGCAACAGGCATTATTATTTCCAGGTCCTAAAGAGATTATGAAATTATTTGAAGGTATGACTGGTAAATTCTAAGATTGTACACAAGCATTATTATTTTTCCTTCATACAATATATAATCTTTTTTGTGAGTTTCTTGAATGCAAAAGTTTCAGCTGCACTTACATAGACATTTCAAATAGAATAAATGTTATGATATAATCTCCCTGAACACATTACCCATAATTGTGTTGTCTGCATTGACACTTCAAAAGACAAATTAAGGAAAAACAAATACTACTGGGTCATAGGAATCTTAGTTTACTAGATTTGTTGCACTAAGGGACAAACCACTTTAGCAGAATATTATGTGGAGTTATCAATATGGGGAAATAAAAAGGGAAATTTCTAGAAATTTAAGCTATATGTGAGTTAATTTTAAAATAGATTTTACAAGGAATTAAGTTGGTTGAATTTTCAAGAGTTTATGACAGTAATAAACTGGTAAAGTGGTAAACACAGAAAAGCAAAAGTCTTTTAGTAAATCTTCACTAGCAAGCAAATTAATATTAATGCTTAATATTAATTAAGTCATATATTTAGATTGTAGTTTTAATTTTCAGGGCACAGCTTTGCTAGAGAAACAAACTGGGTTTTGATTGTATTAAATATAGTTTAATGTAGAATCATGGAGATCGTCTAGAATCATCTCCCTTGAAAACAACTGGAAAAAAGGACTTATATGTGCTTCTGGGACAATCCAGATAGATACCTAAGGCCAGCTACAAAGCATCAGAACTTTCCCAGCGAGTTCAAGAACTAGGCTGGTAGCCGACAAGAGGAAGACTAGAAGGCAAGGGGACCAAATTCCCAAGTCACATTGATGGAAACCCAGAAGACTGAAATTTCTCCGCAGAACATTCCAATCTCAAGAGTGGGCTCAAAACCACACCCGGCAGTGGGAATGCAGCAAACTCTGACTCAAGAAATTGGAAACTCAAAACTGGGATGGGGCTGGCCACTAAAAATCCCTACACTTGCCCCTCCTGAGAGAGATGAAAGAAAAGCCAAGCAGAGCCAGACCTGACTCTATAAAATGCCAACAGCAACAACAACAACAACAACAAAACAACTTTAGAGCAAACTCACAAATTCTCCAGGAAGGCAGTCCAAGAGTACGTATACTTCCCACACTGGCAGAAGTGGCAACTGTGGCGAGCGCGGAACAGCAGCCGCTAGGGTGAACGCCAAAGTGTTAGCTAGGCACACCTGTGCCCATTCTGCACCCAGTGCTGCCTCTGAGTCAGGTGCAACTTATTACCAGATTGTGAGCCTCCAGGCCGGGATATTGCTCTTTCGGCTGGGAGCACCAAACTTCATAAATCAGGATCCCTAGGTGAAAGGAATGACAGAGAGTGGGGAGGAAAGTGAAGGCAACTTGAGCACAATTTACAATTATTGTGATGCCACCTCCCACCTCCTACCACCTCCTCACACCTAAATAATCTAAGAGGACAAAAACAAAACTAACAAAACTGCAGCACTCCAACCATAAACACATGCATAAATAGGTTTTATATATATATATATACACGATATATATATGATATATATATAATTTATATTATTATAAATGTATATATAACTTATAATTTAACTTATAAATAATGTTTTATACACACACACACATATATAGTGTGTAGTATACAAACATACAGAAAACAAGGAAAAACTCAACACATGGAAAAACAATATGAGAAAGACAGAGTTCCAGGGCAAACATAAAGGAGACAGAAATAGAGAAACTACATAGGAACTTCAACAATACTAAACATGTTTTAAATGAGGTAAGTGAGGTCATTCAAAGGTAGACAGACAAAACATACCAGAAAGTAGAGCCAGAAACAAAGGTCTTCACAGAAGAGATTGAATATATAAAAAGATCATCAAAAAAGTGATCCTGAATGAGATGCCAATAAACTTCATACTTTAAATAATCAAAATGGCCAAAGAATTTCAGCTGTAGAAAACTCAAACAAATTACACATTAAATAACTGTTCAAAGAAAATGAGGAAACTCCACAAGAAATATCAGATTTAACTCTAAGAGGAAACTTAGGAATGATCAGATTCCCAGAAAGGGAAGAAAAAGAAATAGGGCTAGAAACCTTATTTAAAAAATAACAGATGAGAATTTCCCATGCCTACAGAGTGAATTAAAATGTGGAAATCTAGTAGGCAGAAAGAACACCTAAATTCTTAGGTGCAAAAAAGATCTACACCCAGACACATCATGATCAAGCTATCAAACATCAGAGATAAAGAAAAAAAATGCAGGAATCAAAAAATATAAAATGGTTTCCAAATCAGGATTTCTTCAGAGTGTACTCTCCAAGCAATAAGAGAGGTTAAGAAAATATTTGTAGTTCTAAAAGACAAGTCATGTCTGTCAAGTATTCCCTATCTTGCAGAATGATTAAATACAGAGGTATAATAAAGTTTTTCTCAGACAAATGAAGTTAATGGAGTTTTCCACTACCAGTCACACTCTTTGAGTAATACTAAAAGGATTTCTACAAGACAAGAGAAACTGAAACACAAACTCCATAACAAAACAGGAAGAGCAATATAACATTAACATCAGGAGCACACATGTTATGAGTTAACAATGTCAAACACTAAAGGGAAGAAAGAAATGGGTAGAACCTGTGTAGTTACCTGTTAGAGAGCAGACATCATCTCATAAAAGATCTAAAAACAATAACTTAAGTAAAACCCCATGGTAACTACTGATCAAAAATCCAAAAAAGACACCCACAAACAAAGAATCATAGAAACAGACATATGCATTAAGGAAAACCATCCAAAAAAGAGAGAGAGAGAGAAACAAAAGGGAAAGGAAAGAACAGAAAAATAAAACAATCCAAAATCAGAAACAAGATAATTAAAAAAAAATAATAATCTTATATAAAAAGTAACCCTAAATGTGAATGGTCTGAATTCACCATTGACAAGACATAAGCTTAACAAGGTGGGTGAAAAAATGCAGGCAACAATATGTTGCTTACAAGAAAACCATTTTAAACCAAAAGACAAAAACAAACTAAAAATAACAGACTGGAATAAAGGCATACATGCTAATGACTCAGGGAGTAAATCACAAACTGCTATTATATCTAAAAAAATTAGACTTTCAACTAAAAAAAATAATCTGGGGCAAAAATAGAAACTAACCAAGAAGATGTAACTTTTTTTTTAAAGACTTATTTATTTATTCATACAGAACTGGGATACAGGCCAGAGGTGCAGGGGTGGTGAGAAGATTCACCAGAGACAGAGTGGGGAGCAGAACAGGCAGATCGACGAAGTACACTGCTGAGGGGAACAGCGGGTGGTCAGGAGAGGTCTGCTTCACCATGTGGTCACCTCCGGGGCAGGCGGGGATCCAACTCATGCGGAAGTGGCTTTAGCTTCTCAGTGCTGTGCTTTAACCCGCTGTGCCACCAGGGAGGACCCTAAATTGATTTTTTATTAGCCATTTTTTTTTAAAACTTCAGTAGTTAAAATTCTATTCCTGGTCAATTGCAGTACACATCATATACAATGGTGTCAATATTTGTTAATGGTGTTAATGCAAAGTTAATTTTTACTTGCTTTACTTTTATGGAGGGACTGTAAGCTTTAAATTATAGCATCAAATCTCCAACCCCCCTTAAAATTTTATTCTACTCTGTGTGTATAATTATTATTACTTTTTTGTTTTCATGACAAAAATATGTAAAGGTAACAAATTGTTAGGATTTTGTTTTGGAAATCATTCTATAAAAAAAGCAAATAAGCAGAAACACATTTGAAATATATAATTTTACAATTAAACAGGACATTTACATACCTACATTAGAATAATTTATTCTAAATTTGGAATGTGAGTGCAACACATAATAATATTCACTTATTAAAATTAAAATTCACTGCCCTCAGGTGGAGGGCACATGGGTGATAGTGACTATTCCGTGAATTTTAATATGAGTTCTTCAAGAGGACAACTTCCAGTAAATAGAGTTTACCCAATCATAAAGTAGGGGGCATTCCCCTAAAATATCCGCCCCTTCAGGACAAGTTCAAAGCAGCAGTGGAATGGACAGAAAAAGCTCCTATTTCCTGAGGAAAATAGATAAGGAACCCCTATATTCTCAAAGAGTTGTTTAATTGTCCCCAAGAAAATAATGTATATCCTATTAAAGACAACTATTCAAGCAGAAATTATTCAATTTCTCATGACACAAGAGATTATGATTATCATTATTATGGTCAATCCAGTTTACCTGATGACTATCCAAGGGGCTATCATGATAGAAATGGCTATGATGATGATTTAATGTTAAGATCATTCAAGTGGCGGTTCCTACAGAGATTCATATAAAAATTCTGGTAATTCATGGAGTGTTCTACCTACAAAAGGGTAGAAAGACAGCTATAATGGATATAGTGGAAGTCTAGATAGTCATTCAAGCAACCAAAATGACCTCTACATAAATGGAGACTTAGTTGTCAGACAAGACAAAGGGCTTCCTCCTTCTATGGAAAGAGATATTTTCTCCATGTTATTCCTACAGCAGTTCAAGCTACTGAGCATCAAGTGATGGTGACTTTGGAGGAAGTTAGTCTGATAGAAAAGGAGGCAGAAGTAGGTCTTAAAAGCAAAACTTTGGATCAAACCCCCTATACAAAGAAACAAAGTAGAAAATATACTGTCATTACTATCCAACTACTACCAAAAGAAAAACAGTGTTACCTCCATAAAGCTTCCCTCCATACTGTTTATGTTCTTGTGAGGAATAAGTAAAACATGTTTTTTTATTTGATGATATTGCTTTCAACAAATGTTTAATGTGTTAAGACTCGTATACTACTGTTGTGATTTTTCCAAGCAAAATATCCCTAAAGGCAGCATTCTGATTTTTTTCTCAGTAACTAAAGCAAGCAAATTTAAGATATCCATAAACATCTAGCCATCTAAAATGGAAAGACAAAATCTGTCCTGTACAAACAAGCTAACTACCAAAAAGTAGTTAGCTTGGGGATGTTGTTCTCAGTGGTTAAAGTATCTTAAAACTGAAATCTTAACATTAACAATATGAAAAACCTGAGATCAAATATTTATATAAGGCATATATAGCCTATAACCTGCATACCCACACCCCCCAAAATTAATAATGCTGGCTATTTTTGTCTTTCTGACAGTTCCTTGGGAATCTGCAAGAATCTCTCCTTCTCCATTCCCTAGTAATACCTTTAAGAGTGTGTTAAGTATAAAATACTAAATAAAAAGTTTACCCAAAACACTCATTTGAAAGGAAACCTGTGCTACTATGTTCATAGCAGCTTAATGTGCAATAGCCAAGACATGAACACAACCTAAGTGATCAAAAATAGATGAGTAGATCAAGAAGATATAGTAATGGAATACTACGTAGCAATCAAAATGATTAACTCATACCATTTGCAGCAACAAGGTTGAAGGTGAAATGGGATTGTGATAAGGGAAATAAGCCAGAAGGAGAAAGATAAATACCAAAGGGACAGGCAAAGCCAAACTTTAAAACCAACCCTTGGAAGTTGATCACAGATCTGCAGCTTTCAGAAGGGAAAGGGAAGAAAAATGAATTAAAAATAGAGTGGGTGGGAAAAGCACGCTGCAGACTTGGTGTAGGACTATGTGCTCCGGTGCTACTATGACTATGACTATGATCTGAGGGATGCAAGGATTCAGAACCGTGAAAGTTTAACAGTAATTAAAAATAATTTTAAAGATGAATAAAGGCAAAGAGACAAAATTTTTGAAAAATAAGATCTATGTTGTAAATCAATACAAAAACTTATCCTAGTAATTTATATAAAATACAGATTTTAAGAGGTAGACTTGGTATTTGTAATTGTTACAATCAGTATGAAAAATATACAATGTATTTAGTTTAACTTAAAAGAACAGAGGTCTTGTGATAAAATGAAATAAACTTCTAAAATAATATCTACTACTATGGCTTGCCTGTAAACTTTATTTTAGGTCAATTATTGTAGCTAGGATCTCAAGATATATTTTTAGAAATTTTATGCACACACACACATATATATGATTAAATGAGGGTAACAGCACTTCCATCTTTAGGGTCTTGAAGTTAAAATTCATTTTATTTCGGCCCTCCCTGGTGGCGCAGCGGGTTAAAGCACTGCACTAAGAAGCTGAAACCACTTCCGCATGAGTTCGATTCCTGCCTGCCCCGGAGGTGACCACATGGCGTGGCAGACCTCTCCTGACCCGCCCACTGCTCCCCTCAGCAGTGTACTTCGTTGATCTGCCTGTTCTGCTCCCCACTCTGTCTCTGGTGAAGTCTTTCACCACCCCTGAGTCTCTGGCCTGTACCCCAGTTCTGTATGCACAAATAAATAAATCTTAAAAAAAAAATCATTTTATTTCTTTCTACATATTTTCTTCTTTGTTCTCTATATAAAAACAATTTTAGTTGCAAAGGACTGATTTTTGAGTGGACAGTTTTTTTTTATAGAATAATTTGAAGAGAATAAATGTAACTATTCCAGTAAATGACTTACTTTCAACAAAGTCTGAAAATTTAATATTTTGAATTTTAATATATTAACTAAACATATCTTCATTTGAGATCAATAGCTTACATGCTAAACTTACAAGTGTGTCCAAAATAGACAAGACCTATGCTATTTTGGGGGCTTGAATTAAAGTGAAAGAAATCAAGTAAATGCAAATAGACAAAAATACCATAGGGTATATAGAATTCTCTTAAGGAAAGTAAAAGAAATAAACAAAGCAGGGCTTTGGCATAGAGACTAACAGGGAAACTTTATATCTAATAGTTGAGATTGGCTTCACCAAGGTGATATTTACATTAAGATCTGAGAAGTAAGCAAGTACTGTCAATTGAAATTGGGAAATCATTTTCCATATAGAAGAATAAGCATGTCTAGACTCCTAGGAAGGGAGAAAATATAATATTTACCAGCAATTGAAAGAGAGTTTATAGAACAGGAACATATCAGGAGGAGGGGTAGAAAACTGTTTGAGATGGTAATTTGGAAAGATGGACAGGAAACTTCATAATTAAGCCATGGTAGAAAACAAGTTTTGTTTTGTTTTGTTTTTTCTAAATCTAGTTATTTTTCACATTTCATTCTAAGTGCAATATAAAGGAAAGTATATACTTTACATAATATTTGTACACATGTACAGACAAAAATAATTCATGAAACACTAAAAGAACTTTTCCTGATTCACTGTTGTCATTTATGAATTACCTTCTCGACTTCTATCAAGATCATGGGAAGATTGAGAGGGAAGGTGTTGACAAATGTTCCTGAGAAGTGATGACTGTTTAAGAAAATTATTTGCTTTGAAATTCAGATCCCTGGATAAGGGAGCTAATAATATTCTGATAATATAAAAATGTCACGATCACAACTACTATAGCTGCAAGCAGAAAGGGGAATTTACAGTAAGAAGTAAATAAAAATTCTACCTATGCAATGCTACTGGGCATGAAGTCACAGGTAATGAAACAGGTAAGATGAAGATTTATTTATTTTTACATATAGGACTTGGGTACATGTTAGAGGTGTGGGAATGAGAGGATTCTGTTGGAGACTCTTTGTTCCCCGATCACAGATTATTGGGGGACAGAACAGGCAGGGTCTCAAGGTGGGAGCAGCGTTGGCAAGCGGAGATTCCTAAAAGGGGAAAGGGGGGAGTGGGTGTGAGGAAGACACAGGAGTGAGTCGGAGTTGGGTGCAAGTCTTCCCATTCTGCTGTCAGCAGAAGTTTATTTTATACATTTTAGGCAGGCAATTAACATATTAATTGGGCTGAGACCACAGCCATTTTTCTGAGAGCAGTTTGGGGTCGTATAGACCTTCAGCTAAGATTACAACATTATTGATCTATTAAAATTAAGGTAAGTCCATAAAGTTTACAGCTAACATTTTTTTAGTGATGGTTGGTTAAAACAGGTCCTTCAGACCTAAAATGCTACTCTATGACCTTCATTTTTACTAATACATCTTAGAGGGTAAAGTCAAGTCAAGGATTAAGGTGGAGATGTGAAAGATAGAGTAAGGTTGCCGGCCATGGTGGAGTGCTTCTCTTGTAAGTCAATAACAAAGAGATACAGTAAGGTTCCTCAAAAGCTGAATAGAGGATTTAGGTGAAGTTCCTTATTTGAAAACTAAACAATAGAAAACTTAAGCAGTTCTTTAGAATAGAAGGGTAGTGAGATAGTAGAGAGATGGGATTTGGATTCTCATCCGGCAGTAAAAGAATTCTGATTATTCTAGTACTGTCTTGTCTTACACTATTAATTTTGTTATAATTATTTTTATTAATCAATCAGTTGTAATATTTTTTATTCCAAGAGGACTTTCCTATCCTGAGGCAGCGCTTGATCACCTGAGCCAGGCAGCACCTTATGCGGCTCAGGCAAACTAATGGTTGCTTGGAATATTTGATTATACAGAAAAGGGGGGGGTCATAATATGAACTAATGTGGAAATTCTGATTTTTCAGGGCATTTCCCCTCCATCCAGAATATGTCTGACGATAGAGGTTGCTTAGCTTGTGTCAGGATTCACCAGAGACAGAATAGGGAACAGAACAAGCAGACCAATGAAATACATTGCTGAAGGGAGCAGAGGGCGGGTCAGGAGAGGTCTGCCATGCCATTTGGGTGGCTGCCCATAGATAACTTGGCAGTGCTGAGCTTTAACCCCTTTGCATCACCAGGGAGGAACCCTAGTGTAGACTTTCTTTGAGAATTCTAAGTGAATGATGCTGAGTTGTACACCTATTTTTAAACACTTTTTCCCCATCTGTATCCCAAGGAAGCAGAATATATATGCAGCAAAGAACAGTTCTTAGAGCAAAAATTTCTACCTTGAAGCTGGTTGTGGTTTTTATTTGATTGTTTCTAATTTTACCTTCATTTTTAAATTTTGAGACTTTAAAATACACATTTTGTCAAGTTTGTATGAGACTGATTTGTTAATGTTGATGACTTGTAACTATTATTTACCTCTCCTTATGCTTTTAATCTCATAAGGGACTCCTAAGTGCTTTAGAAATTTTTAGTTTGTGTGTTCTGTTTGCACAAGTGCGTAGATGAAAGGAGAAGGAGAAGGGGAGGAAGGTAGGATAATAGTGAGTCAAGAAAATCTCTTATGTTAGGATTGAATGAATTTTCTGTCTATGCTCTTACACATAAATCAGCAGTTATATAATGATGCATAAATTCATTATTTGAGTGAAAACCATTTTCAAATAAAAATGAAACACAGAAAAACAGCTAGTGTAGTCAATGTAAAAGAGCAGTAAAAATCTAAGAATTACTAGAAAATATTATGTAAATGTTCAGAAACAAAAGTTGGCAACAGAAATGGTATGACATAATGTGTTATGGAGAAAATAATTTAATATTGTGAAGATTTTAAGTTCCTTTAAATGAATTTATCAATTGCTTATAACCCCAATCAAAATAATATATTTAAAATATTTGTAAAACAAATGCTAAATTTAATATGAAATGCAAAATTGAAAAACCAAGAAAACCATGAAAAAAAGTCAGTTAACGCCAATTGTATTAACAAAATCCACTGAAGGTCTACAACCACAGTATTGCACTTCAATAAAGTAGTCAGTCATTTTTCTTTTTGTAAATTTTTTTTAGGGACATTACTATGATCAATTATTTAGTTTATTGATCCACACATTAAATCTATTAAAACATTCTTTGTTTTCATAAAAACATCAACAATACATTTCTTATCTCTAAAAATTCCATGTGGCTGCTTATTAAACATTTATTTTATTAATAAGACCTTATCATTGTTTGCTGTTAATACATTCGCTCTTAATCTGTAATTATCGCTTGAGCAAGTTATCAGAAGTGGATAATTACCGAACACTTCTAATGAAATACAGAAATAGTTACTAAAGTGGAATCAGATCAGTCTTATTCAAAGGTCAATTTTATCTTCCAATCTCAAATGTAGCTCTCTTAACGTATTGCTAGACCAGGGTAAGATAACTGGATTCTAGTGCTGCAATAGACATCTTTGTATAAGTGTAACAGGGTGGCCCCTAGGAAAAAGGGAAGTTCCAGGTTCCCTGCCCCACCCAGAAGGAGGGTGGAGCTGAGCAGAGAAAAAGGAGAGAAGGAAGCAGGATGGAGAGCCAGGAGACCTGAGGAAGCCACATGGAGCAGCAA
>NW_004567112.1:42377558-42381726 GCF_000260355.1 Condylura cristata
AGGTAAATCTTAAAAAAAAAAAAAAAAAGGCACATTGAAAAATGTTTAAAAGGAGAAAACAAAATAATGTGCTGCAAATGAGATTACAATTATGTCAGGAAAATAAACAATGCCTTAAACAAACATATTAATATATTTTGGCTATGATAATTGAAAATGAATTTAATAGGCTTGTTGCAATTATGAAGTTACATATAGTACATAAAGAATTTCCAAATAGATAAAACACTATGAATATGGATAATTCTTACTATTTTACTTCCTGTAACTTTGCCTAAGGGACTGAATAAGGCAGTCTTAGAATAGTTTACAGGCTATTTTTTGCTGATTTTAAATAAATGCATGGTATAATAAACAAGTTTTGAAAAACATTCTTTGTGGGTCTCTCACTGGTGGGTTAAAACACAGCACAGTGAAGCTATCTGCAGCCACTGCAGTATGAATTCAATCCCCGGCCCGCCCAGAAGGTGACTCACATGGTGTGGCAGACTTCTGTCCCACCCACCGGTCCCCTCAGCAATGTATTTTAGTCACTCATCTGTTCTGTTCCCTACTCTGTCTCTGGTGAATCCTTTCATTCCCTGCACCTCTGGCCTGTAATCCAGTTCTTATATGCAAAATAAAACCTTAAAAAAGAAAAAAAAAGGAAAAAACATTTGTTGTAATGATATTAATCATTTTTGTGCTTCTTACTAAAACTGTAGTTTATTTGAACTGTCAATAAGCACTAAATTTCACCATTTTATTCTTTACAAGTGTTTATTTTTTTACATTAACTCATGCACATGAATTATGTATTTTCTCATTTGTAATGGCAATGATACTCTCTACAAATACCATCAATATTTACGACCAATTTTAATTCCCATTCAAGGTGGTGCCTTAAAATAGGTTTAATAATCTTCCCCAAATATATCAGGATCAAAGAAAAATGTGGAAGAATTTTTGAAAGTACATTATGATATATTAACTGATTTTCTTTATCTGGAAGAATTTCTAAAAGACCTAAAAACTTATACAAAGCAAGCTGCTAAAACGATTTTATTTGCCTTCATTAATGTCTATTCTGAAAGCTGTTTACCCTTGGTATTGGCATCGCAAAAGCACCATTAAAGCATTTGAGTTAATCATAAACATTATTGACAGGCAATAACTGTTTTTGAAAATATCCATCCAAAATTACTATAATAATCTTATTAGCATTACAATAGAGCTGCTTAAGCTCTCAGACTATTTAGAGAGAGAAATGTGTTGACTCCATTGTTGCACCATAAATGATACTCTATTTGATTTTAATTTCATTTCAAGTTTTAATAATATAAAGGATTTATACAAAAATGCTGATTAACACATAGAAACTGAAATTCTGTTTGTCAGTCCACTATTTATTTATATAGCTGACATTGCTTAGGTACAAGCAATAGGAAAAATACTTTCTTCTTTTCTCAGTATTCATCTGAAATATCCTTCATTTTCCTACCTTCCTATTTTTTATCCCTCTCATTTTTCAAGCACAGTTTTAAATTCTTCTCAACTGAATTAATTTCCTGTACACTATGCCCTTGATTAAACCATAATTAGTATGTATTTTATTTTCTTCTAATAGAGTATACTTGGAGTATACTTCTTTAATAAGTGGCATGATAAAAATATGTCCTCTAATTTCTATTAATATATGATTAGCATATCAGGATTGTCATTGTAGTGGCTCTTTATTCTGCTGCAAGTACACAGTAAGCAACTTACAGAGGATTCTACACTGATAAACTTGATGGCACACATCCTTTATGCAGTGTTCACCCAAGATCACCTTTTCCTTGCCTGGAAAAAGGGGTGGGGTGGATATTAACTGGTTGCCTAACTGTATATTGCTAAACTAAGCAATTATTCTACTACTTTGACTTTACTGTCAACATGGTCGAATCCAAAACCTACGTGAAGACACCATCTCTTCCATGATTCTGATTGTTTAAATTAGCACTTAGAAACAACTTTTCAGACAACCAAAGCTTTTTGTACATGTGTCAAAGGACAAGTAAAATATTCTCTTTTTGCTAGTTCACATCTGCACAAGAAGTCAGCAGGAAAAGGGTGGGGCCATTGGGGACATGTAGGCATTGAGATTAGAGGGAGCGAGTGAGAACCTTTGGAGGCCACCCTAGCAAGTATAAAGGTAATATGTATTTATTTTCCATGTGCTATACTTCATATATATTAGGTAAGAGATATACTATTTATCACATATACATCAAATACACATTTCTAGACAAAAATAAAGGAATAGGACAGAATTGTACACCAATTTTGTCACTGTTTCTATTCCAAAATGTTGGCAACAACACAAATTCTTTCAACCTCTTGTCAGAAGCAATGGGAGCTGGAGCAAGAAGAGTCAAAAGGTAAAAGACATTAAATGAAAATTATGAACCATAAGCTAAGAGGAGATATTTGCAGCAGATAAAATGGGCACTGTCTTAGTATTGAAAATAGGCATCAATTCCTACAGTCAGTGATGAAAAGCCAATTTTACTGATTAAAAACACATGGGCATAGTATAAATACACCTCACATTGAAATGGAAAAACACAATTGGTAAAGAAGCATTGAAAATACAGCTTACAAAACCAGGTAAGTGCAAATTAATATATTATCCATTCAATAAAATGGCAAAATATAAGTCTGATAATCCTAAGTAGTGGAAGAGCAATCAGAGATATGATTTTCTCATGTAATGCTCTTGAGAGCACTACACTTTTAAGCATATTTTAGAAAGTGTAGCACTCTCTAGTAAAGGCATACATGCATGGACCCAAAGAACAAGCAACTAATGCTCACTACATATAAAAGAAACATTATAAAAAATAATGTTTTAACATTAGTGTTATTGTTGCATGTATTAGTGTAAAAATTGGAAGTTTACCAAGAAAAAAACGGTTTGGTGGTATATTCACAAATAGGGTGCTATACAGAGGTGAAACTGAATGGACAACAGCTGTACCCAGCATAAGGTGAATCTTAGAAATAATACTTATTTTAAATATGTCTATTTGAATATTTATGTATATGTATGTACATATGCATAAAAATATTTAAAACAGGCTGATAATAAAAACATTTTACATGTTGTTTTTAAGAACTTATACATTATACTAAAAGCATACAGGCAGACACACACACATACAGATAATAGCATTTCATAGTAATATTGGAACTAGAGAAAGTAAATCTATTTTTAGAGTTACACAGGTAGCATTTAATTATGACATCTCTTAACTTGATAGCAGACATACTAGAGATTATTTTTGACCTTTTTTCCTTGTGTGTATTATATATTTTATGCATAAAATATTTAATGATAAACACCAAAAAAATTAAAGTTTCAGATACCACATTTCAAAAGCCCTTTCCTGAGCTGTGTGTGTACATGTGTGCATGTAACAGACTCATCTCTTTTTATGTATGATCTTTATATATAAACAGGATGATTATGCAATTATCACCCACAATACTTTATGCCAGTATGATGATTTTTAAGTTCATTCTGAGATTCTTGAGGAGCTGAGAAATATGTTCCACTTAGCTTACTCCTTTTCCTTTCATGCAGTAACATGTGACAAAGAAAACAAGTTTATCAGAATCCAAAATGAAAGGGTAGAAAAGCTCATATAAAACTTTAGTGCATCTTCATTTCCATTCTTCTCACTCTGGAATATGAAAATTGAATATGCAAATATCATCTTTTCAAAAAATACAAAAATATCTATCATGTAGTTGTGAATAAACTATTTAATGTTCATAAATCAGTCTTATTTATTAGGCTGAGCTTCAATCCAAAGGTCTGTCCATGGAATGTGCTTTTACTTTCTACTTTTCATGAAACTTCAAAACAAATATGAAAGGAAATTTCAAGATTATTATTAATTTAAAATGTATATATTTTAAAAAGGTTATAATATTTTAACAAGCTTGCACTCTTTTTTTTTTTTTTTTACTAAGAGCCTAAGTTTATTTTTTTTTTAAGATTTATTTGTGCATACAGAACTGGGGTATAGGCCAGAGGCTCAGGGGCAGCAGGAGGCTTCACCAGAGACAGAGTGGGGAGCAGAACAGGCAGGGCGACAGAAGTACACTGCTGAGGGGAGCAGTGGGCGGGCCAGGAGAGGTCTGC
>NW_004567112.1:42381926-42398630 GCF_000260355.1 Condylura cristata
TAAATAAAATAATAATAAATAAAAAATTTAAATGGTATGCAAGCATGACTTACATATATGTCACAAACATAAATGGCACATACAGCTCTTAGAAAAAATACTGTTTCAAATGTTCATATTAATCATTTTTTATGTAAAAAATTTCAAGGCTAACCAAATTTCTGTTTTTTCCACTTTTTTTTATAATTAACTCTAAAACTGAGGCTGCAACTAAGAGTTTATGATGAAATCTTAAGGAAATTTTAAAGGAATGAAGAGGACACATTATAGAGAGCAATGAAGCAACATATTGTTTACAACATCAAGAAATCTCACAGGAAAGAACATATTCTATGCAAACAGCAACATTTCAAATTTAAATATAGTGTGCAATGAATTTTGCCAACTCTTGTCTTGGGCATATGAAGAAGATACAGACATAAGCTGAATAGCAACCCTGAAACTAAGAATAGGGTTGATGATTTAATGTTAAAGGATTATTTGGAAAATGTAAAGCTGAAGGGATAATTCAAGTGCAGTAGGAAACAATTGTGAAAATAAATTTTAGCATGACATTCTACTTTTTAGTAACAATGATTCACTTGAGCAATTAATCTCCTAATGTACTATTCAAATTTAAAAAAGATAAAATGTAATTTTGAGTTATATTCTGTGAATTTAACATTTAATATATACAATTTTAGGGAAGAGTTACAATAAAAATCCCAAAGCCTTCCTCCAAATTAACATTAATTTACTACTCATCATCCAGTTTTGCACAAAAGAATATTCATGAAAAATAAGCAACATAAATAAATTTCAATCACATTTTATAAAGGTATGTCAAGCTTATCAGAGACAACATCATTCTCTCACAATGTTGCATACACAAGTGTCATATTCTCATTTTTCTTATTTTTCCCTGAAGATCTTACAACTGTCAACAGTAAATTAGCTAATACCATTTATTGCCAAGATTAACTTTCAAGAATGTTTATTTAACTAATCTACAAACACAAGTAAGGACCTTATCTTGCTTATTTTAAGGCATTAACTGATAGGCTAGTTGCCTAGTTAAAGTATTATATTAACAGGAAAACTCTGTAGCTTAAAAAATACAGGTTTCCATCTTATAAAGAGAAATGGCAATAGCCAATCAGAAACATTCTTCAACTGTAATTTTGTTTTCTTTATCTTTAAATATCACTTACTGATTTATTTAAAATTCTCCCTTTTCCCTTCAGATTGTACCATCTACTCATGTGGAATCCTCCCAAGTAGAGAGTTCCAATGTATATTGTCAGGCTTTCACTTACACTTTTTACCAAAAGACACAAAACACAATTTATAGTGTATGTTTTATATCACAATCATCAAGATTTGGGGGAGATTAATCTTTGGAATAACCAATTAATTCAAATCAGAAAAAAATAATATGGTTGGGTAAGAATTCACTCCTAAATTCACATAAATCTTTATAATTTATTCTCTCTATCTTATATAAATGATGATTTGACCCCAAGGTTGAAACCCAGTGAGTTCTCTCCAATCTGGAGCTTTATAACCAGTAAAATCAGAAAAGGAGGCAAATTTTGATACTACAATCAAAAGAGCATTGCGGGAATGACGAATTGTGCTTGCCATTTAACAGATATACATCAATAATTGTCAAATTCCCCCAAACAAGTTTCTGAATGGTTTTCGGACAAATTGTAGAATCTTAACTATGATATAGATGAGGTGAAAGAAACATTGTATATTGCATTCAATTGATAATATCAACTTGTTACTGTAGAGAGTATTAGGTTTTGTGGTGGCAAAAAGTTACACAGTTGAAACATATACTGCTATTGCTATCTAACTAAATCTAAAATAGATTGGCACATCCCTATGCATTTTAATCTGAAAACTAAATTGTTTAAAACAAATTATTTTAGTTTACAAAGAAAGTTGCAAAAAATAAAAAGTAAAATGTAGGTGAATGTTGCCAAATTAGTTTTGCCAACTATTTGCCAAAAAAATATTGCCAGTTAGTATATCTAGATCTATATATTAAAATTATTTATTTTTGCTTTCATTTTCTTTTTAAGAAATGAAACAGCAAATTCTATCAGTCATAAAGTGGATATGTAGATTTAAGAGTATTGATAAGCTACTCTATCTGGCTGGAATTAAAGAAACTTATATCCACATATATACCAACAGCAGGTTGCACATGAACAATCATAACTAAACACTGAAAACTTACTCTATTCTTCTCATGTTAGTCCCTATTAAAGCAAAAAAAAAAAAAAAACAGGGAAAGGAGGAGAAAGATAAATTATTAGAAAACAATGGAATTTTCCCACAATTTCCAAAATTTAAAGAAGGAATTAATTGTAGTTAAGGATAACTGTATAATATCTTCCAAATGTTTTTAAGACAGATGTAAATACCTTTCACCCTTGCTTTCTAGTATAAGGTAAATACTACCAATTTCATCTGAGATAATAGAACTTGGAGTCATACCTTTACCTCTATTAGTGGCCTGATTGCCTCAATCCTCCTTTGACAATCTTAAAATGATTGAAATTGCTGGGCAATCATAATCTAAATCATTCTTTCATCTCTTTCAATTAAGTCTACAGAAGTATACATGAAAAGTAATATAGACATAAAAACTTCCCCAGGTAAGATAACCACAAACATCCCTAACATTCCAGTTCACACAAACCAGAGCAGAATACACATTTACACAATGTGTAGAGTGTGGATATTTAATGACATTTAAACAAACCAGTCTGTGACATCACTTAAAATGCAGTTTACCAAACATGAAGGGATACAGCTGTTAAGAGAAAGGGAATATTACACAAATATTCTAGGATTTATTTGTTTCTTATTTGATATTAATTTAATGTAATATATTGCTTTTGTAAGATAGTAAATGGATCGTTGTTGAATATTCATCAAACACTCCAGTGGCTTCACTGTTTCATTTGCTTGCCTTCAAGAAAAATAAGAGAAAACTGAAAAATAAAGGAGTCAATCAAGATTTATTTCCACAGATAAGGATATAAGAAAAGGTGTAATCAATACATAGTATGGTTGCTTAGTAACAAATCACCTTTAGCACTTTTTTTTTTAAAAGATTTATTTATTGATGCATACAGAACTGGGGTACAGGCCAGAATTGCACCAGTGGTGAGAGGATTCACCAGAGACAGAGTGGGGAGCAGAACAGGTCCACTGACGAAGCCACACTGCTGAAAGGAGCAGCGGGTGGGCCAGGAGAGGTCTGCCACTCAATGAGGGTCACCTCCGGGGCAAGGGTCAAACTCATGCTGAAGTGGCTATAGCTTTTTAGTGCTGTGCTTTAATCCGCTGTGCCACCAGCGAGGGCATGCCTTAAACACTTTTTAGCCCAGAATATTTTATCACTGTTTTAGGAAATTTTCATGTATGAAGACTATTCTATTTTTTAAATTAAATTAATGTCATTTGTATTAAATATAAAAATAAAATAATATATAATTTAACATTTTTGTTTACATTTTGAGTATGTGACATTCCATTAGCTAAAAAATATATTTAAATTAATATTTTATGCATAAAAATTATACAGAATTTTGGTAATATTAAAAAAATAGTAATGATTTTAGGAAACCCAAGAAGTGATAGTGCCTAGTCCTAGTAAGTGGTCACAGGTCAACTGCTTAAAAATATTTCCAGGCTCACTAAAAAAAAAAAAAAAAAAAAACAGTTCAGTATTTCATGCTAAGATCTCTTCAAAGAGTTTTCTTTGTGTTCTGAGCATGTAACAGAAAATCTAACTAAAATTAGTTAATAGATTCAATGTCTCTTTTAAGTGAAAAAAAAAAAACAGGGATAAGTACTCTCTCAGATATAACTTGTTAAAGATGTAAACAAAATCTAAGAACATATTTTCTCTCTCTTGGATTTGCCATCTGCTGTGCTGTCTCCATATTCAGATGTTCTTCCACAAATGATTTTCAGAAAGCTGCAAAAATTCCAGCAACATACTGTTCTAGGATCAAGTCCAGCAGGAAAGAGACAACATTCTTCCCTGAGAGCTCAAACATCTTATCAATGACCGTGTTGGCTCTGACGATTCTGAATTGGTCCATATGCACATCCCATATTTGGACCATTCACAAGATTGAAATACTTTTCTTGAAGCACTTAGAGAAAACAGACAGTTTCTAGAAAGCAAGAGCAGAGTACTGTCAATAATAAATATGGGTGATGAATGGAAAAATAAAAACAAGAAATGCCCTTCATCATTCCCATGCTTCAGAACTGTTTCCCTGCTCATGGAAAAATACATTAAAACCAGGAACTGAAGCACAGATTACAGAATGACTTTAGTGTTGCTTTCTTATGGCTGTTTTTTATGGATACAACTTATTTCTCTTGGGTATTATAAGAGAGGGAATTTAGCAAAAACACTTAATTTATTCAAGGTATTTGGATGTGGCTAGAATTGCTACGGGGAGAAATTTGCACTGGAAGAAGAAAAAGACAAATGAAGTAGCATAAAGCTATACAGTATAGAATAAACTTTTCACTATCTCCAAATCTTAAGTAAAGTTATCAATTCTCAAATTATCAGCATATATCATTATTTTATTCTAAAAGTTACTATCAGGTTTTAGACTGATTTCAAAAGGACTCGATATCAAAGAGCATGACTAATCAACTATAGTCCTGTTTGAGTGACATCTAATACTTAACCTACTTGAATTCACAAATTACAGGAACAGGTTTTGATTAAAAGAAGTTATTGGTTTAGGGATTTGACCCAAGTTCACTTCATTACTGGGGATAGTACTTCAAAAAAAAAAAAAAAAGATATTCATTACATCATCCTTCATTTTTGTACAATGTATGGCTTCCCCATGAAATTCCCACCAACCATTCACCCCTGCACCATCACCGTAGCCCCTTGTGCTCTTCTCACCACTGTCCTGGTCCTTCCCTATCCTCACTCCCTACATAGTCTCTGATCTGTATGTATTTTTGAGGTTACTTTTCTCAATTTGGGGGCTGAGTGTTGGGGACTATTAAACAATCAATAGTGGGTTGTCCAAAGGTTGCGTAATGCAAGATATACTTTTAAATTAATTTAATTTCTTAATAATTGTTTATCTTTAGACAATATTTCTCCCTTCAGGGATAGTCCCTGTAGTTCTCCTACCATCATAGCACCCATGTGTGAACCATCTCTCCATCCCTTAGGCTGTTCCTGCTCCTGTTTTTACCATTCACTTTCTTTCACCTTGCTGTATGCATTAGATATTTGGTTAGTTTGCAAATTTTGTCTTTTTTCCTAGCTACTATATATACTCCACATATATGAAACCGTTTTTCTTTTATCTTCTGACACAGTTTGCTTAGCATAATCCCTTCCAACTCCATCTATGTTGCTGCAAATGTCATGAGTTTATCTACATAATAGAATACTACTCAGAGGTCAAGAATTGTTATTTTTAAGAGAATGCTGAAGATCAATCTCAGTGTTCTAATGACAACTTGCATACATTATTTAACCTATTTAATTTCAGTTCCCCAAATGTAAAATTGGTCCTTTAAACTTTGGCACATCAGCTTTGGCTACTTCATGATTTTCTCCCCCCAAATACTGAATATTTTCCTAATTGTTGATCACTACTTGGAAATCATACATAGAACCTTAAATGTAACCCACCTGAATCAATGCCTAGCATTCAGAAAGTCCTCAGTAGTTATAGACCATTTATAGTTATAGAAGAAAATGACAGAAAAAAGTTCTACATGCAATATTTATAATTTATAATTTCAATTAGGAGACAAGTATATGAATATGTGGCCTATGTACATGTAGATCATCATCAAAATATTAATCACATATATATATATTGGTATGTATAAATAATAAATTGTGTATACAAAGTAATGATGTCTGTACCAGGAAATTTGGCAAAAAAGAATGAATTTAAGTAGCATTTAGAAGAAAGCAATTACCGGGCTTGCTAATATGTGTTACCAAGGAGTGGACAGTATTATAACTTATTTTCAGATTTAAAATTCAGCAAATAGATATTGACAATGTTAGCATTTATAGGAGAAACTATGCTATCTACACCTGAAAAAAAATAATGGAAGTGAATTCTGTAGATAATGGTTTTAAGGTACCTGTGGGACATCTAAACATAACTAGAAAAACTTTGAAGATCACTCCTAAAAACTACCATGATGAAAGTAACACATGAATAATTTAAGAGTGATTTTACCATCTATACACAGAAAGCATTAGAACCAGTTCTCCTTCCTGCCAGTCATGTGGTAGTTATTAAATAATTGTCAACAGTAAAACATACTAAATTAAGTTTAAATGAATAGGACACTTTTTCACTGTGATAGTCACCTAGTGTCAATGGAATCTCTATATGAATCTGTTCAAAATATAGGCAATAAGATGCATAGAAAAAAATGATTATTATGATAATATTGGATCCAAAGAACCAATACTTTGCAACTGAATAAATGTCCAGTTAAACAATTACAAATAAGAACATAAATTTTTTTAAAAAAATATTTATTTATTTATTCATATAGAACTGGGGTATAGGCCAGAGATGCGGAGGGTGAGAGGATTCACCAGAGACAGAGTGGGGAGAACAGATGGATTGACTGAAATACACTGCTGAGGGGAGCAGCGGGCGGGTCAGGAGAGGTGTGCCTCGCCATGTGGATCTCCTCTGGGGCAGGTGGGAATCGAACTCATGCAGAAGTGGCTTAAGGTTCTTAATAACCCGCTGTGCCACTAGGCAGAGCCCAGAACATAAACTTTTTGTAAACTATTTTTGGACAAACTACATTTATTAACATATGTGTTTTAAAAAAACACAACTTATTTTCATTAATCGTCAAAATTCTCTTGGCCTTCTCTTTCCTCAGGAAAGACCAGTTATTTCTTTTTGAATGGGCAGAGTCTAAGCTGAGGGACGATCCTAACTATAGGACGAGCCAAACTTACATGGGCTCGGAACACAGACACAGACCTGGGTTCTGTAGACTACTAGACATGCAGGAGCTGCTTCTCAAATGAAAGGATCTGGAATCTGATCTCTGGGTATAGTGTACATCCGAGATAGTAGTGGCTCAACAACTTCACATTTGGAAAACTCATCTACTGGTGACAAAATTAATTTGAAAATTCATTTATGCTATTTAACTTTAATATATTGACTTATTTCTCCAGTTTAATTCAAATCTAAACGTCAAATAAAACTGCACATATTTAAAGAGTACATACTAATTTGATATACATGTTATTTGTGAAATGATTACCACACCTTTATAATTAACATGTTAATGTCCTCATATAGTTACTTATTTTTTATGGCATTGAGTAGACTTACTCTTAGATAATTTCAAGTATTAGATACTACATGGTGAACCGTAGTTGCAATGCTGTTCAGAAGATCAACAGAACTTATGCTACACATGAAAACTTGTATACTCTGTTCAGCATCACGTACTGTCCGCTACCTGCAAGCTCTTATAATGTGTCATTGTTTACGTATTTGAAATCTCTTTCTGACTAATTTTACTAGGATAATGTCCTTCAAGTCACCCATATTCTTGAAAATAGCAAGGCTTAGAACTTTCTCATAGCTTAATAAGAAAAAAATCCATTGTAGATGGATTTATATGTGTGTGTGCACATGTATATATATATATATAAAATGTGTGTGTGTGTGTGTGTGTGTGTGTATGACTAGTCATTGGTTAATTTGGATGTTTGGATTGAAGATATAATTTAGTGAATCCTTCAATGTATGTCTTTTTCATTGAAATTTTGTTTCAATATGACTAGTTGTACTGCTCACAATTCTCATAAAACCCCATCTCTGTGTATATTTCTCTTTTGTTTAAAAGTATAGAATTATGACACATGTGGTGATGAGATCCAGAAATAACCTTCATGATTTGAATGCTGTCTATGTATTCTAATTCAGTCACCAAAGGAAATCAATGCAATCTGACATGAAGTGTTCATTGTGACCTCTCACTAGCACCTCATCAAAAGATTATAGTTATTGACTTTAGAATTAGACAGATGTGTCTCATTTTCACAATTTCTCCTTATTTCCTTATAAACATAACAACCAGAAGACATTATTCCTCCTTTGATTGAGATAGGGATTTAGTCAATATTTTACTTCCTTCATTCAATGAATGACATTTAGAATCAGTCAGTACAATATGCCATATCCATACAATACAGGACAAAAGTCACAAGACCATTTCAATGACACAGAAAGAAAATTTGATGAGACTTAACACTTTCACGATAGACATTATTATAGATAAACATTATTAAATATTTAATAAACTTAATACTCATGCAAATCTGAGAAAAATCCTTAAATATAGCAATAGCTAACATTCTAATTAATGTTGGCGAAATGATGAAAGACTACTTACACATTAAAATCAGGAATAAGATATGGAAGTCCCCTCAACAACATCAACTCAATAGCATTCTGGAGGTTATAATCAGGGTGATTGGGCAAGAGTACGAACCAAAAATCATCCTCATTGAAAAAGAAGAAATAAACTTTTATTTGAAGATGAAATGAACTTGTACGTAGATAATCTTAAGAAAGCCACACAAGGCCCTCCCTGGTTGTGCAGCGGGTTAAAGCACTGTACTAAGAAGCTGAAACCACTTCCGCATAAGTTCGATTCCCACCTGCCCTGGAGGTGACCACATGGTGTGGCAGACCTCTCCTGACCTGCCCGCTGCTCCCCTCAGCAGTGTACTTTGTTGATCTGCCTGTTCTGCTCCCCACTCTGTCTTTGGCCTGTACCCCAGTTCTGTATGCACAAATAAATCTTTTTTTAAAAAAAGAAAGCCACACAAAATTATGAGATCTAGTAAAGAGTTAAGCAAAATTATAGAATACATATCAATATATAAATATTACTTGTGTTCCTATATAGTAGCAACAAGCAAAATAAAAATAAGGTAATTTTCAGTAGAATAAAAGTAAACAAAGGAATAATTTCTTTTAAAGATTTATTTATTTATTCATACAGAGCTGGGGTACAGGCCAGAGATGCAGAGGGTGAGAGGATTCACCAGAGACAGAGTGGGGAGCAGAACAGGCAGATCAACCAAGTACACTGCTGAGGGGAGCAGTGGGTGGGTCAGGAGAGGTCTGCATTGCCATGTGGATCTCCTCCGGGGCAGGCGGGAATCGAACTTATGCGGAAGTGGCTTAAGTTTCTTAGTGCTGTGCTTTAACCCGCTGCGCCACCAGGGAGGGCCCACAAAGGAATAAATTTAACCAAATGTATGCATAAATTATACCTAAAATATGGAAAATACCCCATATTTATGGATCAGGAAGTAATACTATGTAGGCAATGCTCTATAAACTGATAAAAAGTTTTAACTACATCCTCAACAAAATACCAGCTAAACTCTTTTTAGGAATTGGCAACATGATAAATAAAATTCATATGGAACATCAAAATATCCAAACTAGTAGAAACTATCTTGAAAACTGACAAGTAACAATAAACATTCACAACTTCAAAACTTACAATAAAACTACAGTAATCAAAGAGATGTGGAAAGGCGTTAAGTATAAACATATTGAAAAACAACAAAGATTTAGAACTTAAAACACAAGAAGGAAGTTGGTATTCTATACTACCAACAAAAATAACTCAAACATATCAAAGACATCGGTGTAAGAAGTTAACTAAAATATGTCCAGAAGAAATCATGGAAAGTGTAAATCTTCAAACCTTGGGCTCAGCAATAATAATAGTTTTTATATGTAACACTAAAACACAAACGAGAAAAGAAATAAAGAACTATAAATACTGAAAGCATTTTTTTTCTTCTAATAAAACCACAAAGCCAAAAGATAATCCAAGGAAGAAGTAAATATGCTTACAAATCCTCTACCTCGTAAAATATTTGTATCTATAATATATGCAAAAGACATCATAACTCAAAAAAAAAAGAGACAAATATCCCAATTAAAAATGGGCCAACAGTCTGGATAGTTCTGAAAAGTGGAGTAATGTGGATATGAAGCTATGTTCATTACTTGTCATTAGGAACATACAAATGAAAACCACAGAAAAAGTCATTTCACATTACTTTGAATAGAATAGAAAATATTAACAAACATATGTGAAACTGAACCCCTTATACAGGGGTTCAGGTAAAGAAATTATAAAAAAAAAAACACTTGGAAATGTTTAAGGTTTTTAAAATGGTTAAATATAGTTATCAGTTGACTCGTAATTTCATTGCTAAGTATATATGTCAAAGAGATGAAAACACATGATCACACAGCAATTTCTATTTCAACACTCAGTGTTGAATTGCCAAAAACTGGAGACAATCCAAATGCCCAGCAACTGAGAAATGGATAAATTCTGGTCTATCCATATGGAATATCCATGCAATATAACATCATTCAGCAAAAAAAGAGTAAGTACTGATATACCCTACAACATGATGAAGCTTGAAACCACTATGTTAAAGAAGTGAATTTACTCACAAAAGTCTATATATTGTATGTACCTTGTCCATTTATGTGAATTATCCAGAACAGACAAATCTATAGTTATAGAATATAAACAAGTGTTTTCTTAGGGCTGGGGAAAAGAGAACTAAAGTTGAAAGGTAAAACATGAGGACATCTTTTGGTGGATAATGACAATGTTCTGAAGTAGATTTGATAATGAATATACTATTCTATGAAGATATTAAAAGCTATTTAATGTATGCTTTAAATGAGTGATTTGTTTAGTATGTGAAATACATATTGTAAAAGCTTCTTAAAAATAGAATTCATGTGCTAAAAATGACAACGAATTGAATAGTAGGGGGTAGTCTGCCAAAAACTAGGGAATGTGTGTATATGTGTGTATACATGTGTATATATGTCTTATGTAAGGGGAAACACTATAATTATGCTTAATTCCATTTTTGGCAGCTCTGAATAACATCAAAAGTTGGCAAATTTTATGAGTTTATTTAAAGGAAAATTTAAAAAAAACAAACAGAAAATACTGATGTTAATGCAAACTTTCACTCTGTAAAATATTAGAGGCTGATTCAACATTTTCCAAAAAAAACATACTCAAGGTCAAGACTCATTATTCAGATGACCTATTGAGATTTCTGGTATACTAATGCTTCTCAGAGTTCTGTGATTACAGTGGATTGTGCCACTAATATTAGCTTATTCACGCATCAGTATTGTTCAGGTATCTATTATAATAACTATCAACATCTACCGAACCTTTCTAAAGCTCCGGGCCAGAATATTAACTCATTTTTCTAGTTAGATCTTACTATTCATCCCATTTTACATATGAGTAATATGTTTTACAGAATGGTAAAGGACTTCGCTGAACATTCACAGCTAGTTCTGACATGGGATTTTCAACAGTATCTGATGTCAGAAATTGTTCTTCACAATTGTGCTTTATTATCTCTTCATGGGTTGATTCTGATAATCACATTGTTCCTGCCTTTTTGGGTCTTGACATTTAATGGGGAGAAAATACACAAACAAATCAAGTGAAATGTGATACCTACAATAATGAATACAAAGAGAATTGCTTTAATGTACATTTGATGGCTAACAATTTTGCTCATGTTTTTGACATACAAACATGAATTTACCAAAAATGAAAAGAAAGGTAAACTTTTGAAATAAAGAATTCTCAGCATCTACAAAGGCATGAATGAAGAAGAATATGAAACTTTTTGGGGACTTGTAATTACCATGATGCTATGCAAAAAACGATGGGACTATACTTAGAAATCTGGTACATAGTAGGTGGGGTCAAATTTAGGAACTAATTAAATATTGTAAGTGGTAAGGAGTGTTTGAAGATTTGTGTTCAAGAAGAAAACAACATGGCATTGAAGACTGATTTAAGGAGAAAGAACTAAGATTTAAGGAGAAAGAACTAAGATTGAAGACTGATTTAAGGAGAAAGAACTAAGATTACTAAAAAGTGACTATAATAGCACTGTTTAGAGATGTTAAATATTGAAAAAACAGCTTTGTTTTTAAATTTATCTAGCTAACAAATTGTGTGTGTGTGTGTGTGTGTGTTCCTGATCATTTCCTGCTGACATACACTTAAAGACTTATAAGTAAATATGTGCATATCATTGTTAGTACTATACATTGCATTTATAACACATAGAATGTGCTACTTAAATGTAAAAAGCCATAATAGGTCCTCCCTGGTGGCGCAGTGGGTTTAAGCACAGCACTGAGAAACTGAAGCCTCTTCAGCATGAGTTCGATCTCAGCCCGCCCTGACCACATGGCGTGGCAGACCTCTCCTGACCTGCCCACTTCTCCCCTCAGCAGTATACTTCATCAATCGGCCTGTTCTATTCCCCACTCTGTCTCTGGTGAATCCTCTCACCACCCCTGCACCTCTGGCCTGTACCCCAGCTCTGTATGGATAAATAAATAAATCTTTAAAAAAAAATAATAAAAACTTTCATAGAGCAATAGTAAGAAAATGGTTAAAAGTATTATGATTTTAGATGTTGTAGTGAACTCAGGGATATATACAAAATTATTAGGCATATATACAAAATTATTCTACCTTAATTTTTGATCTATTTTGAGAAGCAAATCCATCCCTCCTCCCCTAAAATGACTGCAGATTGCAAGGTAAAGCTTTCTAAAAATCCTGGGAAGACAAACCAGAGAAAGAGCACAGAGAAGCATAATTTAAAGTATGTGCATTGAAAACTTGATTGAAAAGTCTATCATAAAGTATTCTACTCTTTTAATAACATAGTGTTTATTGTGGATAGAAAATCTAGTATTTAAAAATTTTGGTGGGTATATTCTTCTAAACATCTGCCACATTTAATTAAATTATCTTTTTGTAAATAATTTAAAATTCTTTTTTGAATGGATTTAAAACACAAGCATAGTTTTATTATTTTTTTTTCCTTCCAAAAGAAAACAGTGCCACCTAATGTTAACTATCACTGGTAATATACATTGAATTTATGTAATCACACTGAAAAAAAAAAAAGTCAGTTCAAATATTATTCTTAAAAGTTGTAATTTGAGATTCATATGAAAGGAAAATAAATCCTACATTTGAAAGTTTACTCATTTTAAATTAATCCAACTTTTCTGATATTTTCCTCAAGTCCTCCATTTAATTTTAAACTTATTTGTACTGAATTCAGTACTCTCTGAGGGTGAATATTCATATCAATCATCTTTGCATTCCTTGTTGCATCAACAAAGAGGTGTTTATTAAATATTTACTGGATGAAACTTTGCCACATAATGTCACTTTGATAAAAGTAAATTATAAAATAGATGAAGAGATGGGTGTGAGGGAATATAGATTAACTGATCATTTTAATGTTGTGAAGCTAGTACATAATCATTATAGAGAATTGGTAAATTTTAAAGAGTAGCAGGAAAAATTGATCACTCAAATAATCATTGTTTTAGATGCTAGATTAGTAATTTAGAAGGTGTTTGTGAGTTTATACTCTTTGTTTTATGGTCACACGTATATCTATCTATCTATCTATCTATCTATCTATCTATCTATATATTAGTATCTGATTTATTTTTAATTAAAATTCCTAAAATCAACATTTTAAATATACACATATTCATATAATAATCCCACTATACTTATTTAAATGGATAGTGTTATTTAATTAATTCATTATTTTTAGATATTGAGGATCATAAATATTTTAATACATTAGTTATAAATAATGCTAAATGTTTACCATTGACATGAATCCTTGTAACAAATTATTTTAAGGTTATATTTTATACTACAAGAAAGAGATTCTAACTTCAAAAAGTCATTGATTTAAATTTTCTATTGATAAATCCAGAGCCCCCAACTGAAATTTATTATGAGTTTAAATTGGAACACAAAAAGGGCCCTCCCTGGTGACTCAGTGGGTTAAAACACAGCACTATGATGCTATGGCAGCCACTACAGCACGAACTGGACCCCTGGCCACATGGTGGACCCCTGCTGACCCTCTGCTGTCCCCCTCAACAGTGTATTTTAGTCAATCTGCCTGTTCTGCTTCCTACTCTGTCTCTGATGAATCCTCTTAACTCCCATACCTCTGGCCTATACCTCAGTTCTATACGTATAAATAGATAAATCTTTTAAAAAAAAAATTGGAACCCAAATCTTCATGTACTATGTAATGTTATCCTGTCACGTGCTAAAATGTATGATAAAGACAAAATACATTTCGAGTTTAATGTGTAAGCAATAAGTTCTATTCTCAGACCAGTCACAAGACAAAGATGTCCAAAGTCACCACAACTGATCAACATAGTACTCCTAGAAATCATAGCTAGAGCAACTAGGCAGAAAAAATATATAAAAGGAACCCAAACTAGTAAAGAAGATGTAAAACTATCACTATTTGAGGAAGACGTGATATACACAGAAAATTCTGAGGACCCCACCAAAAAAAAATAATATATAAAAACTTTTTCAGAGTTTAAGATGAAGTTGTAATGTTTGCTACAATATAGATAAACTTGAGGTAAAAATGCTAAATGAGACAACTTAGAAATTAAAGATAGTTTTTCTCATTTATACAATTTACATAAATAAAGAAAGGAAATCTGCAAGGCACAACAGAATATAGCACTTGAAGCGCCACCCTCTCCTTTCCCACAACAGAGGTAACAGAGTTGTCAAGTGAAACCCATTTGATCTCAACACAGAATCAAATTTATAAGTTTATAACAAACTTTCTTATGCTTTACTCCCAATTTCTACCTCTTCCCACTTCCTTAGCAGGCTACCAGAAATTTCTATACTTTTCTTGTTAAGTCCATGTTCATTAGTTTCTAAGAACAATAATAAGTCATCTTCTCCAAATACTTATGGCCTCCTTTGTATAAATGTAATATATTATATTTTCTGCATGAAGCAATTTTCTGTGGAAAGGAAAGGAAGCAATTGACCTTGGGTGATTATGATGTGGCAATGGATGTTTATCAGGGTAACAAAAGTATGACCCTGGTAGCAGCTGCTGATAATAGAGAAGGCTAAATATGTGTGGATAAATGGGTACATGGGGAATCTCTATAATCTCCCTCTCTATTTAGCTGTTTATATAAAAGAGCACTAAATAAAAAATAAATAGGCATATTTTATAATCAATTATATATCTTGTAAATATTTTTAAAAGCATTCCATGGCAGGCCCTCCCTGGTGGCACAGCAGGTTAAAGCACACATTAAGAAGCTAAAGCAACTTCAGCACAAGTTCGATCCCCCTCCCCAGAGGTGACCCTCATGGAATGGCAGACCTCTCCTGACCCACCTGCTGCTCCCCTCAGCAGTGTACTTCGTCTATCTATCTGTTCTGCTCCCCACTCTGTCTCTGGTGAATCCACTCACCACCCCTGCACCTGTGGCCTGTACCCCAGATCTGTATGCATAAATGAATAAATCTTTAAAAAAAAAAAAGCATACCATGAAAGTTCAAGTTGCATACTTTAAAAATTAAGTTATGTAAAAAGAATTCAGTGCAATAATATAGTGTCTTATAAGATGCATGAATTAAATATGGGGCATTATTCATGTATAAAAAGCAAAAAAAATAAAGATACAATTATGCTTAGACAAAGTTTTTTTTTCTATTTATACTGAGTACAGGAGTGAAAATTGGATCAAAGTAAATATATTTTAGGAATTAATATAATTATAATATATATATATTTTTTAAGATTTATTTATTTGTGCATACAGAACTGGGGTACAGACCAGAGGCTCAGGGGCGGCGAGAGGCTTCACCATAGACAGAGTGGGGAGCAGAACAGGCAGATCGACAAAGTACCCACTGAGGGGAGCAGCGGGCGGGTCAGGAGAGATCTGCCACGCCATGTGGTCACCTCCGGGGCAGGTGGAAATCGAACTCATACGGAAGTGGTTTTAGATTCTCAGTGCTGTGCTTTAACCCACTGCGCCACCAGGGAGGGCCAAATATAATTATAATATAATTTAATTAATGTGGTATTGAAATAATTAAAACACATATTCTAGAATTTCAAATTCATGTTGTGTTAAGAAAATGTCATTAGGTAGGAAGTAAAACAGACTTGTCGCTGACAGGTGTCTGTATGATTATTAGCAATAAAGTTCAATTATTCGAATTATTCATTTAGAGAAAAGATACTAGAATACAGAATGGTGTTTGTCAAATAGATTTTAATTTGTTATCCACAAGTAAATTTTCAGTTCGGCAAAGGTCTTAATCAATGTGACATCATTCTCATTAAAAATGGTGCCTTGGGCCCTCCCTGATGGCGCAATGGGTTAAAGCACAGCACAAAGAAGCTTAAGCCACTTCTGCATGAGTTTGATCCCTGCCTGCCCTGGAGGAAATTCATATGGTGAGGCAGACATCTCCTGACCCTCCCGCTGCTCCCCTAAGCAGTTTACTTCATAGATCTGTCTGTTCTACACACCACTCTGTCTCTGGTGAATCCTCTCACCCTCCACATCTCTGGCCTGTACTCCAGTTCTGTACAAATAAATAAATAAATCTTAAAAATGAAAACAGAAGATACAATGGAACAAAGAAAATTTGTTCAGCAAGTGGTGCTGGGAAAACTGGGAAGCTACATGCAAAAAAATGAAACTAGATCACTGCCTC
>NW_004567112.1:42399640-42421342 GCF_000260355.1 Condylura cristata
AGGGAGGGAAATGCATGGGACTAGGGTGGTGGCACAGGGGTGATCTGGTGATGGGAAACCCGCGGGGATTACAATCGAGATGGAAAAAAAATGTGCAAAATGATGTAAAAATAAACTTTGTAATAAAAAAAATGAAAAGAAAAGAAAATGGTGTGTTGGGTAGCATATACCTTAAATGGAGGCATTCCATATCTCTGAATTATAGAATTATAATTAGATGAATTATATGCAGAGTTATGAACCAATGTTATTTTAAAAAATAACAAAAACATTAATAAAGATTTGTTCTAAAAAACAGATAAAATGATTTTTAAAAGAATGAGATAATCAGGTAACCATGAGATAATCAGGAAACCAAGTAAACTATAAGTGGTTTACTTCACATTTTTAAAGAGAAAAACAGAATCTGAAGAATCAGTTTAAGCAATTTCTAACTGAACAGGAACAATTCCACTGTTACTATAGGAACCAATGCACAGAAGTCTCACTTTTTTATTTTCTCCTCCCTTTCTTTCCAAATCTCCAATGTCTTGGCCACAGAATCATAATTCCCAACCTCCAAGGTTAAAACATTTAATGGTTTCTTGACCACTGATCCACACCTCACACTGGGGCAGTAATAGTGAGAACAAGCCTGAAATTCTTAGATAAGGAGAAAGCACATTTTGTCAGGGTAAGTTATAAAAAGAAGCACCTACAGTAAGGACCCAACATATGTTTCACCAAATCTACTGGCAAAACAACTCAGTTTATTACTTACTTTCAAACTGACTATGTACTGCATTTAAAGGAAAATCACATTAAAACAGTTTAAAATGAAGAGCTCAATAAGACAAGCCTTTTAGGAAAAAAAAATATATTTTACTTATATGAGAGTAGTAAATATTAAAGAGTAAAAACAAAATGCACCTCTATCCTTGCAGAAAGATGACTTCAGAAAAATAAATTCTCATATACAGGAGAGAAAGGAAAATATTTTTACAAAGGTTATGTTATAGAGTGATTTCATATATGTACACATATACATGTGTGTTCCTATGCTGATCTTTTACTAAAAATAAGATACATAAATCGTGTAAATCCTTAGTGACTTGATGAATATTTGTTTTAGAATTCAGGTGCCTTTTAAGAATCTCTTTGACTAGACTCATTTGAAACAAGAAAAACCTATTTATGTCCCAATTTTTAAACACAATTTTCTGCCTCCAAAAATTTGAATATATACCCTACATTTTCCTTCTAGGATTTTTATAGTGAATAACATGGACTAGAGCTCTTTTAATTAGTTATACTTAAAGTTTAAGGGAAGACAGAAAGAGATGGAATCCTCTCAGATCATCTGGTCAGATATATTTTAAAGATAAAATTGTGGACACCATCAAAGCCTCAATGTATTATGGAAAGCTTCCAGTTAAGGTGTTTGTAGGTCAGATTCTCAGGCTATCTATACCTTGGAGTTATGATTAATTCAACTCAATTTTACCCATTGCTTATTTATGCTAAATAACAGCCTGTGACCACCATTGTGAAAATGTTAAGGGGAAGGATGTCCTAAAGGAACTCTGCAGTTTTGTGGACTCCACCTCCTGCCCCCGCTTTCTGGATTCCACCCCCTACTCCAGCGATTGGAAAACTACAACTCCCAGCAGTACCAAGGGCAGAACTGGGAGGACCCAACTGCGAGGAACCAAGGACAGAGGAACCATTCACTTTGGGGAATAGATAGGGAGCGGTTTTCAAACGCCACTCTGGAAAGGTAATCTCTGTCTCCTCTGTCTCTCTCAAAGGTTCTCAGACCACGTGACAGGGGCCTAGAAGTTAGTTTTGTTACTAGAGCTCCAAGTTAGTCGAGCTGGTAAGATATTCCAGTTACCTTGTATTTCTCTCTCTTTCCCCGGGTTGTACCTTTCCCTTTCCCCTTTTTTGTAAATAAACCCATTACCCTTTTGTATGTGGCAGCAGAATAATTAAATTTAATAATTAAGTGTGTGGGTGATCCACAGACAAGCAGCCCAATTCACTCTGGGCTACCCTGTAACAAAAATATTAGTTAGGAAGAAATAAATCCTATCATGAAATGGAGGAATTACTATTAGAGTACATTAAGTATCATTGTGATGTCAGATATATTTCAGATTTGTAATTCTTCCAGGGTGCTTGAAAGTATAGTCCATAATTTGACAGAAAAAAAAAAAAGTAGATGAAAACTTCAAATATGAGAACAGCATGCATGACAAATGTGAAATATTAAAGGCTATTTCTTGCCAAAATCAATATGTTATCAACTCCTAATTGTTATCTGCGAACATTCGGTATTTCTGATCTGTCATTACTGTGAATTTAGTAACGCCCATGTACTGCATGTTTTCTTTCAAGGAAAAAAAAATTTAAGATCTATTTATTTATGCATACAGAACTGGGGTACAGGCCAGAGGTTCAGGGGCAGAGAGAGGATTCACCAGAGACAGAGTGGGGAGCAGAACAGGCAGACTGACCAAGTACACTGCTGAGGGGAGCAGAGGGCTGGCCAGGAGAGGTCTGCCACACCATGTGGGTCACCTCTGGGGAAGGCAGGAATTGAACTCCTGCTGAAGTGGCTTTAGCTTCTTAGAGCTGTGCTTTAACCTGCTGCACCACTAGGGAGGATCAGTTATGTTTTTTTACACCATTATACAAACTTTCACTACCAGAACATTGCTGAGTCATATCTGCTCATAATTTATTCTTTTCTGTAACTTGAAGATGTTTGAAAAATATTTTGAAGGGGAAATGAGGGATTAGGAAAATAATAATAATAATAATAATAATAATAATAATAATAAGCTAGTAGGCAACTATAAATCAGAGACATTTTACAGGGGAGGGGGAGGGAGAGGGATGAAAACAGAGGGTGGGAGAAGAACAGGAGACTGGTTCATGGGTGAGTTGGTGGTGGGAATTTTATGGGGACTACACCTAAGAAGAAAAGCAAACATTGTACAAAATGAGCCATTATGTAAAACGAGCAATTATGTAAAACACACCACACACATACCTATATATATATATAACCTATAACCTTGTAGATTTAAAACCTCATTTTTCATTTGGGGCTTATTTCAACATTTTTAATGCTCTTTCTTTTTAATTTACCTTTTCACTTGAAGTGTTTTCCAATTTATTAAGGAATCAAATTAATTTACTTACAATAATTTACTTACAATAATTTAACTTTTATCTAAAAATTTCATAGAGTGTGCCAAGAATATGTACTTTTTGCCATCAAGATGTTTACAATGTACTCTTAACATCTAAGCAACAAGAGAAAACTGAAGTATTTTTCTAGGTACTCAAATGCCTCTTCCATAACGGGAATGTATAGTCTTAGAGGTAATGTGATAAAAGATCATAATCCTAAGGCTTGCATCTCCTCATCATATTCATGAATATCGAAGAAGTAAGCAATGTGATAACACAAGCCCTTCTCAAGTTTTCAGCATGGTCTGTCATTACAAAAGACTTGATGTTTCAAAACAGACAAGAATTCATTCTGAGTTCAACATTATTTCTACTAGTATAGTCACTATCCCATAAAAAAGAAATAGAATAGAAATTGAGATTGGCTGACTGATTAATGCATTAGTTAATCAGTCCCACCCGATTGTCATCCTTTTCACATCCCCTCCCTTGCAAAATGTCTCTGATTTCTAGCTGCCTGCTAATTTTATTTTTAATTTATTATTTTTTCCTGATCTCTTATTTGTTTCCCCTTCAAAATATTTTTTAAACATCTTCATGTTACAAAAAAGAATAGTAAATTAATGGAGATTGGCCAACTGATTAATGCATTATTCCTAATTTCAAAATGTTAAGCTAACAGATATCTTCAGTTTTTCTATTTGTGAATAAAACATCTATCACATCTGCCCTCCAGTATCTACAATCTTGAAGAATTATATGGACATCATTTGAGTTTAAAAGCAGCTTCAATAGAGTAGAGAAATACAACAGTATACATACATGTGTATATGCAGCTTTCATATTTACCAAAAGAAATGGGGCTGTAAAATATTCTGATTAAAAAAAGTAATCCAAATACTATTTCACACATTTATTTTGATAAACTGAGATTTATGTCTTCTATTTTATGAACACATAAATGCATCGCTGTCACTTCACAGGGTGACAGCATTGGAAGTGACTGACAGAGGTTGAGAGAGATTACTCAAGTCTGTGTGGAGCAATAAGAATCCTAGAGGGGCCACACAGGAAGTTATGTGCAGTCCTGATCGGAGGCAGTCTCCTGTTTATTAGCATCAAGTGAAAGGTGAGACAAACAACAATTGCGATGTAAGTGAGGGTGGAGTGACCAGGAGCTACTGCCTGGTGGATCACCATTGTCCCTAGTGGTCAAATCTTACCTCTATTTTAATACCTGCCTCCTGTTTCTGATACTGGTTTCCCAGAATGTTCCTCATACCCAAGGCTTTTGCCCTTGGTGAGAGAACCCCCACCTGACTCTACCCTAGCTGACAAGCAGGAACTCTGGACACCAAGAACATATCTCTAAGAACAAGGGGGCTTGGGGCCCACACATTGTAACAAGAACTTTAAGATTTCTTAATGTCAAAGAATGCAGTTAAGATATAAGTATGTATGGCCCTCCCTGGTGGTGCAGTGGTTTGGAGTGCTGCACTGTGAAGCTAAGCCAAGCCGTGCTCACTTCAATGCAAGTTCCATCTCTGCCCCAGAGGTCACCCACATAGCGCAGCAGAACTCTCCTGACCCGCCTGCTGTTCCCCTCAGCAGTGTACTTCGTCAATCTGCCTGTTCTGCTCCCCACTATGTCTATGGTAAATCGTTTCGAGGACCCTGCACCTCTGGCTATTCCCCATTCTGTATGCATAAATAAACTTTATATATACATATATATGTGTGTATGTATATATGTGTGTATATATGTGTGTGTGCATGTATATATTATGTATATTCTAATATATAATAGATATATAATATAGCTGTACTCCCAAAATCACTATATTTAACATATATTTAACCAAGAAATATGTTAAAAAAAAGAAAAGAAAGAAAGATTCTTGAACATTTGTTTAATTTACTTTTCTTTCATTGAAACTTCTCTAACCAAATAGCAGTTATACAGTACAAGAACAATCACAAAACACAAATGTCACAGGACTTGATTTGTTGCCAAATGATGTTAGTAACAATTAGCCTTAACAGAATATGGAAGTCAGCATATTGTGTTTATGAAGAATATGTTCATATGCATATCTGTTAATTCCCCTTTGTGTACTTTATCTGACATCAAAAACATATTATCAATCAGAGAGTACTGTCTGAAAATAAAGCATATTGCATACATTTCCATTTGAGAATATTACTGACACTCTTGAAATCTTTCAAGCTAAATCTCCAGTTCACTTTGAAGATAAAGATTAGTTAGGTAAGCCAAATAATTATTATAGAATTGCATATTAAGAAGACTACAGCCAGCTCAAAATGTTTACAAACTTTTAAATAGCTATAGAAAAGTTTAAGACATAATAACTGTTGGAAAAAACAGTTTAAATCTATTGTACCAGACCCTGTAGGTGGCACAACGGGTTAGTATGCAGCACTGCAAGTGAGCCACAGCCACCTCAATGTGTGTTTGATCCCCAGCCCCGGAGGTGACCCACATGGTGCAGTAGACTTCTCCTGGCCAACTCTCTGCTCCCTTTAGCAGTGTACTTCGTCAATCTGCCTGTTCTGCTCCCCACTCTGTCTCTGGTGAATCCTCTCACTGCTCCGGCAACTCTGGCCTGTACCCTGGTTCTGTATGTATAAATAAATAAAAATATTTAAAAGTAAACAAATGGGGCTCTCCCTGGTGGTGCAGCGGGTTAAAGCAGAGCACTGAGAATCTAAAGCCGCTTCCACATGAGTTCGATTCCCACCTGCCCAGGAGGTGACCACATGGCATGGCAGACCTCTCCTGACCCGCCCGCTGCTCCCCTCAGCAGTGTACTTCATCGATCTGCCTATTCTGTTCCCCACTCTGTCTCTGGTGAAGCCTCTCGCCGCCCCTGAGCCTCTGGCCTGTACTCCAGTTCTGTATGCACAAATAAATAAATCTTTAAAAAAAATAAAATAAAATAAACAAATGGTTTATTTTACACTTATTTATAGTTTACATTGTTAGTGTGTTATTTTAAAGATTTATTTATACATACAAAACTGGGGTACAAGCTAGAAGTGCAGGGCAGTGAGAGTACTCACCAGAGACAGAGTGGGGAGCAGAACAGGCAGCTTGACGTAGTACTCTGCTGAGGGGAGCAGAGGGCTGGCCAGGAGAGGTCTACTGCACCATGTGGGTCACTTCCAAGGAAGGTGGGAATCGAACTCATGCTCAAGTGCTTTAGCATCTTAGTGCTGTACTTTAACCCACTGTGCCACCAGGGAGGGCCAATAATTTTTTACAATGCTTTCTTTTTTTCCTCAGGTGTAGTGCCCATAGAATTCCCACCACCAATTCACCCATGTGCCATCACCATGGTCCCTGTGCTCTTCCCTCCTTGTTTTGATCTCTCTTCTACCTGCTCTTCTACAGGATGACACTGACTTTATAGTTATCTATTTATTTTTGTTTTCTTGTACTTTTTATTTTTATTTTTTTCTATGGCTTGACATTGCCATTATGTGCATACTTCCTTTTTTTTTTTTTCAAACTTTCTGTTGATACAGCTATGCAACTCTTATTGACTGACAAATTCTGGGCAGGAAAAAAAGTTATAAACTTCTACTGCTAGCTTATATTTTGACCCCCCTTTTTGTATAATCATAATATCAAAAATATTCTGAGCAACCATTGGGTTACAACTAGATTGCCTTAACCTCATAATATGGCTGCCTGGCCCAGGCTAGCAGGCGCTGCCCCAGGACATAAAATCCCTCTGTCTTCTGAGACAAAAGGCAAGCCAGGAGAGATAAGACTCCCAGAACATAAAGACTTGTGGGAAGCTCTTTGGTGTTTTGAGACAAAAAGCAAACCTCAGATAAGACTCCCAGGATGTAAAGACCCATGCGCAGTTTCCTAATTTGTTTTAACAGGTACTGCTTCTTGTATGACTGTATAAATCCCTCTTGAATTAGACTTTCCTTAAACAATCACTAACTACTCTCTGCTAGCTTTAAGTTTGCCATTAGCCTCTCTTTGGACAATCACTGATGACTCTATAACACATTTATTCCTTCCTTAGATCCCAAACAACCCTTTGCTAATATAAAAATCATCCTTTCCCAAGACCCCTTATCCTCTGACTTATAGTTAAACATCCGTATGCATGAATGTTATAAATAACATGTATAATTTAGTATGCCATAAAGTGTCAAGAAATGAATGCATTTTTCCCCTCTTCCTTGAGAACTTTAATGGTGAATTCTTATCTACGTACCTCACCTTATGCATTATTGTAATTAATTACTTGCTATACAGTATAAAGACCTGCTGAGAACTGAGCAGTAGAAACTTCCACCCTAGACTGACTCCCATGTCTCCTCGCTCCTCTTACCTCCCCCTTTGAAAATCTCTGCTCAAGATGTTGTTCTCACCTTCAAAGACACTGCCCTGCTGCTGCTGAGTTTTAAGACTGGTCCCCAACCTCCTGTGTTAGCTATATGTTTTATAAAATTAAAGTTATGTGCTTTTCTTTTAACATGATATAATCTTTGCAGTGTGATTTTATTCTGGCTCATTTATATGCATTAAGTCAATATATATGTATAAATAAAACACTTCTGATAGATTTCATCATTTTGATGACTCTATCTGTCCTCACTTTTTGTTATTTTTCACCTTCTCTGTGATAGTTTATTTTCATCTTTTATACTCTCTGTTAACCTGAAATTTGCACACATCATTGATGGGTTCTCTAGATATTTCAAAATGATTTTCAATTCATCAAATTCTAAAATATCAATCTGGGTTTTTAATCCCCTCTCCAAAAAATGCAAGAACTATAGAAAAATGAAGTGCCAGTTACTGCTTACTGATTATCCCTCCTGCATTTAAGTAGGAACATTTCAACTAGGAACATTTTTTCTTCTGTTAAAGAATAACTTTTCGTACTTCTTCTTGAGCCACATGCCAATAAAATTTTTTCTTAGCTTTCATCTGAAAATACTTTGTTTTTTATTCATTTTGGAGACTCTTTCTGGAGAATACTAGGTCACTAGTTTAGAGTCATTATGAATTTTGTTTTTAAGTTTTTAAGACTGGAAGTTGTATTGTACATGGAAAATGGACCCCACATACTGGGTTCACTTATCTGAACATCCATGAAATCCTGGTTTCTGGCCTAGTATATATAGTGACTATATGACATTCATGTACTAAGGGATTAATACAATATCTAGGAATTGTTTCTCATAATGGATTACCTGCATGGCTCTTATCGGGAGAAGATGTAGTTGTTCTTGGATGAACATATCCATATATTTACGGATGGATGGAGCACATACTTTAGGATGACTTTGTCTGGACTGTGACATCTCTGTTCCATGGTTTATCTCATTCTTTGTCAAGAAAGCCTAGACTTATTCTAATCATGTTGGCAGAATTACAAGAGAAAGAATGTAATATTTATTCTCTTTTGAATGAAACTCTGTCTTCAGAGCAGGCAAACTGCCACTTCTGCTAAAATATATTGGCTAAAGCAAATATAAAGGTGAGGGCAACTTTAATGGGAGGAAATAAAAAGTCTCCACCTTCTCTTGGGAGGAACCAAAGAGTTGCACAGCAGAGAACATACACATTGCAATTAATCTACAATGCCTGGCCATTATTTATGAATAACCCATTGCTATAAAGTTAATAGTTGGATATATCTTATCCTGACTTTTCTAGTTATCCTCCAAGTGGGGGAATGACCTTATTTAGTCAGCCTGCCACTTACAGAAAGACTGCTATTTCTTGTTCGAGGACTGTTTGTTTTAAAAATTGGTGAACTACCATTAATGGAGCTCATATTTTTGGTAATGAAAGATAAGGATTATGCAAGAGTCACTGCAAATTTTTTTGTCCTAAGCACTGATATTCATTTACAGTCAAGTAAAGTTCTCTGTCTGGGAGATCAGGCAGTTGCTTAGTGATGCCCTACTTATCCCCAAGGAGTTCATGTACCAGCATGCTTAGTTATGTTTACTTCAGCTGAATATGTCATGTAAATTTAGATTTTGACATGCAATTCAGGAAATTCAGTTTCTTATGCAGTTCACTGACTGTAATGTCTACGAACAGTTTATTGGATAGTTTCCACTCAATCAATCTGCCTAGCGTAATTTTTCCCTAGGGTTTGAAATTTTATGTTGTTATTCCAATCCCAAATTGGTTTACTTGCATTGTAATAGTTGGAACCCATGATTGCCCTTCACAGTGACTTTCACAGAGTTGTTATTAAACTGTGTCTTTCCCTGCTTTTCTAGCAGGTACCCAAGGAAAAGGAAGTAGCTGAAATAAAAAAAGACCATATAGTGTATGCTCCATTAAACAAAGAATTGCTGGGAACATTTCCTGTTATTTTTTTCTACATTAGAAAGAAGCAAAATTATAAACCTGTACAAAATATCTACTCTTTTCTCATTCACAATGTCACCATTAAAAAACCCTATACTCCCCAATGGTATCACTATCAAGTTACCGTTAAATTGGTAATGGTTAGCATGGCTGAAGCACTACAACTTATCTCAATAACCCACATAACTGAAAGAAATGCTAACTTTAAAGTCCGTGCAGTATTTTTTTGGCATAATTATGCATTCTTCTTTTAAATACTTTTTATAAATTTTATAAAATCCACAGATATAACAGTAAATATTTATTAATTAACCAGCACTATACTCTCCACTTTCAGAAACAAAGATGAAGGGCATGAGAATATCTTCTTTAGAAGTAGAAATATGCTAAGATTAAAAAAAAAATTCAGAAAAATGTGTTGAGTGATTTTTTTTTAAAGATTTATTTGTGCATACAGAATTGGGGTACAGGCGAGAGGCTCAGGGGCAGCGAGAGGCTTCACCAGAGACAGAGTAGGAAGCAGAACAGGCAGATTGATGAAATACACTGTGAGGGTAGGCGGGCGGGTCAGGAGAGGTCTGCCACGCCAGGTCACCTCCAGGGCAGGCGGGAATCGAACTCATGTGGAAGTGGCTTTAGCTTCTCAGTGCTGCGCTTTAACCCGCTGTGCCAACAGGGAGGGCCTTACGAGTGATTTTTAATGACCACATAAAACACTGTAATTTCTGCCTTCTCTCCCTGTTCCTACAAATCTGCAGAATGTGTCTGTTAGAACTCTCAAAACAATAAGTTTTAGTATTTTTTATAGTTATCATGATTTATCAACTTTAAATATTCTAACCATATGGATTACTTTGATTAGCAATATCTACATCCTATTGATTTACACGTTTTATATTTCTCAACTTAATTATCTGCATATAACAGATGATCAATAAATAGCATTGATGAAATAAAGTTATTGGATATGAATTATAAAAATTAGTATATAAGGACATTTTAGCTTTAAAAATAGTACCTAAGTAAGCAAATTTCAGAAAAAAAGCATTGTAGAGATAGAATATAAAAGCACAATCTGAGACAGTGAATATACTTCCATAACTGAAATAGACAAAGGTCATGAACATTTTGATGGATCGGATGATAATTTGAAATCTATCTACAGAGGGACCTGAATACCAGATGTCAGACTTTAGTCTTATGACAAATAATGAGGAGTCAGGCCTCCATCTTGATTAATGGGATGACATCCTAAAATCAAATCAACACATCATTCTCCTCACTAGCACCAGCTAAAGCTGTTTTTTCTCAACACACGTTGTACAACTTACAATTAATTAATTTCAGCATCACCAGTGCTTCTCAGAGCATTCCTGTGCTATTAATACTAACCCTTTATTCCTTTACTCTTTCTTTTCATGATGCCTGCTGCAGTCTTAATTTAGACCTAAAACTATAGAAGGCATTCCCTTCTTCACAACACCAGTCTCACAAATAGATCACTTGATAGTATTAATAAAACATTTTTTTCTGCCAGAAAAATCTATAAATCTCTTTATAGCAATCATAGATCCCACCTGTAGTTTCAACAACACTCAACATAGAGTCTGGCATATTTTAAGTGACCACATTATGATTTTTGAGCAGTACCTACCATGGGTATGGTAGACTAGAGAAATTGGGATCACTTTCTCCCCAAACACCAAATTTTAGATGGAAAAACCACATTCTACAGATTAATATAGAGTGGAAAGTAGATTTTATTACTTATATTTCATAATAAAAATGTTTTGCATTTTATTTATTACAATTATTTCCTAGATTTTTTTTTTATTCAAGGATTTTTTTTTCTTTTTTCTTAGATTTTTAAGAACATTTCCATTGTCTCTTAGTTTTGTCTTTACTGTAGACTCCATCTCCTCCAGTACTTGGTAATCATGGAATAAAGATACATATAATCATGAAATAAAGATACTCATAATATTTGTCAATAGATGAAGCATGTGACATACTCTAACATATACTAATATTAGGACACATTTTATCAATAACTATGCTTATTAGTCAATTTCTGCTGTAGTAAATCTGTGTAACAAATGTAGAAGTTTAACTGATTTTAATTTTATTTTTAATTTTATTTATTTTGGTGTAGAAGAATTGGGGTCTGGCCAGACACCAAAGCTGTGTCATTTTACTCATAGTATGTGTCAGATCTGGCTCGCTGTGACTGACGCTTTGGTGCTTTGTTGTTCTGTTGTACTTTTATGTTGCAGGTGACTATGAATCTCTTGCCTTCAAACATTCAATGTTTTCCTGTTTTAACATGCAAGCCTGTTCCTAATACAAACCATGTAATCAATGAAGATTCTGACATAATAGAGCATAATTCATTGTGCCAAGTTATGTCACATTATCAAGACCTAAATAAATGAGACAACAAAGTACACAAATATCATCCAGTGCACAGGAAAAACACAAAGCAATGCGTGGCAAGAGTTAACTTAATAAGAGAGATAATAAGTATTAGGGGAGAATTACCTGGTCTACACTTATAAATTCCTAGGATAATTTTTAAATGCCAAAAACTGGGCCTACTTTTGTAAACATCAGACAAAGTCAGTGTATCTTGAAAATCTTAAGAAATATTTTAGGTGCTATCAAGTTAATTCTGGGAACTGAAACATTTCATATGAAGCATTTAAAATCGGCATCCAAATAAACTTCATATAGAATTGGGTGTAATCCATTCTCCCTTTACATACCATGAAAATTACTTTTATATAAATATGTGCAGATTTTCAGGTTTGATATTCCAAAATTTATAGAATAAGCATGATCATTTTAAAAAATTCCAATTTTAAAAATCAGAAACACCTGAGCTAAATAAATAATTTTAGGCCCAACTCAAATTAATTAAATCTGACTCCAAAGTAGGACCCTACACAATTAATAAAATATGCTTTCAAATCTTGGAAGGAAAGTATAACTTTATGATATTATATTAGAAGTTATAGCTAACACAGAAGCAAGGCTGGAGTAATTGCCTTATCCTAAAGCAATTCTGGCATCAGACCTCAGAATAATTCCTCAATTTCAAATTAAATCTGCTCTCATCATACACTGTACATTTTGGATTCTTTAATACTATCTTCCTCATGATGCAAAGATTACATGAAAGTATATTCTTCTGGGCTCCAATATAATATGTATTCAAGTTTGAAGACATTTCATTAGGCACCTCTCGACTGTAGTTTGTATTCCTTTGGTCATTTATTTGGGTAACTGCATTTATTGGCTGCTGAGCTATATACCTAAGTCACATTTTGACCTATAGAAACACTAATCCTATTAAAAAAAAAAATCAACCAAGAAACTCAGATTCACTTTGCTCCTACATGTGCTCTGTCCCTGGTTAGGAACAGAAAATTTAATGCAAAATCCATGCATTTTAGAAGTCATAACCAGCTATACTGCACCTATGCAGTCTAGCATTTCATAAGAGGCAACAGATATATAACAAAGTTTCCTCTTTCAGAAATTCATTAATTTATTTTTTAATATAACTCAGATTAGTCATAGTTACCTTTGTTTCTCCCTTAGAGATATTTCACAAAGCTTTAAAAAGAATAGGAGGAAACTTATTGCTTAATTGCACACTGACATATCAATAGCTTGTTTCTTAGCACTGAAAGAGGAGATTCTATCAGCACTGGACTTAAGGCCTATGGAAGAAAAAATAATCTACAAGTTAAGAGACTGATTGACTATTGATCCTATAACCTCTAAAATAAGGCATATGCTAGTGGGGATCAGTTGTTGAGATTTCTTTAATTCACACCCACCGCTTTCTAGATCAGGGGTTTGCAACCCTGGTAGTATATATAAAATATATCAGTGGAAATTTTGAACAAATGAAGACATATGGGTTCCAACTTCAGACAGTAAGTTTAATGTGGGAAGAAGGTAATGTAATTTCCAAAGATTTGATAGTGGATTCTTTCTGGTAATCAGTGAGGTTGAGACCATTACTCTTTCACTTACTGAACTTTTATTTCCTTATTTCCCAGGCTAATATTTCTAATATGTTAAAAGCAATACTAAGTTCAAGTAAATGTGAAAGCAAAGCCTGGGAGAAAACAAGCATTCAGATGCACAGCTAAGTATACTCTTCCTTGACTCGTGGCTTTTGTTAATTCTTAACTGTGTGACAACTATCTCCATGACATGACTAATTTTACATGTAGTTTTCCTCTCTCAAGTCCAGGGGAATGCCTCTGATTTTGGAACTGAATAACATCAAGTCTAATATTATATCAGACTTACTTTAAGTGGTTCAGAATTGCAGTAAGTTTATCACATGAAAATCACAGAATAAACTAAAGTGTTCCTGGCAGGTTGCTGATAGGTCATGAGTCCTGATACATTACCTTCAGAGTCATTTTTTTTTATTATTATTTTACAGAAAAAAATAGCCAAAAATACCTTAAACAAGCTTTAAAATAACATTATAATTGTTTTGTGTTTGTGTGTGAAATACAAAGTGATAGCTGAGGAGAAGTGAAAATGACACTCTAAGGATTAGACACAAGGTATAAAGATGGCCATAAAAATGTATGGGTGGGTTGAGGAACATCCTTACTAGGAAAGTTTAGGTTTTCAATTATTCTCGCTTTAATGTATTGTCTAGTATATCCCCTGACTCTGAGGGTATTTCATACAAGGATGGCACAGACGTGGTGGTTCCATGTAATATTTTCCTCCTCTGAGTTATGTGAATGGGGATTTGTGCTAATAACAGTATAGATCATAGCTTACTATAGTAACATGAAATTAAGATCATATAATTTATGTAAGGCAGAAAGATGTTCTGTTTAAAAATACACTCAGCTTCAATGACAGTACAAAGTATTTGTGATGTTATTATATAAATCAAAACTCTGAGGTCATATCTAGAAATGATTTATTTAGATACAGAACAAGCAGCTCCATGGATGTCTTTGAGCAGTACTAAGATTTTCCTCCCACAATAGAAAATTCCAGTTACCTTATTTTCACTTAACTTGAAAAATTGTTTTAGAGGAATACTCAATCATCTCCTGACTCTCTAAGCACATTAACTTTTTCATTTTTTATTTTATTTATTCTATTTAAAACTGTTTTCTGATGTGTCTAGTCAGAATGACATTTGTTTACCACATTAGAAGAAGCTATTTCTAGATGCAATTATAAAGTAATTTATCTTCCCTTAAAAAAAAAAAAACTTGCCATTCAGTACAAAGTCACATAGGAAGTTGTTCTTTGTCTTTATTTCATATTTCCTTTCTTTCCTGGAATATTTCTTCATGTTAGGCTTAAACCACTTCTATCTTCTGTTTTATTTGGATACTCAACAACACATACACACATTGATTGGTGTCACTTTCTGAAATGTTTATTTTGTGTACATTTATAATTTTTCAACAATACATCTAGAAAGATATGCATCTATTTTTCTGTCATCAATTAAGACATTCTGCTTTTTGTCTCATCTCTGTTAACAAGTGGACTTTCATGGTTATTTTTTGACACATATTTTGTGTTTTGGTTAATAATTTTTCTGTTTAAAAAGGCCTTAAGAATTGTGCTAACGTGCTGTTTAATATTTTAAGGTCTAATATCCCTTTAGAGAAATACAAATGTTAGATAAGTTTTGTTCAGGTGTGGTCTATAATACAATGTTGGCAGTGAGTTCAATGCTAAAGAATCAACAATATTTATCTCAAAAGATATTTCTAAACAGAACTACATAAAATTAGATTTGTGTTAATTGTTCAACAAAATTTGTAAAAAAGGGTCACAACAACCTAATCCTATATTTCTCATAGAGACTATGGTCAAAAAACACTAGTTCAGGGCCCTCCCTGGTGGTGCAGCGGGTTAAAACACAGCACTAAGAAGCTAAAGCCACTTCCTCACGAGTTCAATCCCTGCCCACCCTGCTTTAAAATACTGTTTACGATTTAGACATTATAGGTTCACACATCAAATGTATGTTACCACAGCATGAACAGTAGTTATATAATTGATCTATCTGTGTTTTAAGAATTCTAATTAGGAAGTTACATAATGTAATTTATAATTATGCATAGCAGTCATCTTCTAACTAGTCTTTTCTACTTTTAACTCTCTTACACAATAGCAAGCATGACCTTTAAAAAAAAAAGAAATCAAATCATGTAATTCTGTTGTATTCAAAGCTCAGGTAATTCTCAAAAATTTTTAAAATCAAAATTTTTACAAAGATATCTATCTTCATGTTGTAACACTAACATGCAGATTGGCAGAAAGCTGTAATTCTTGTATCTGTCGGATAAAAAAATGTTTTAATATACTTTCAAAAATCTAGACTGATAGCTCATAGTTTATCAACTAAGTGGAATTTAGCAAAAAAAATGAGTTAAATAATTAATAATTCCATTTTCTAGATTTGTATAGTTTATAGAGGTGACCTTTCCATATCTTCTCTGATCTAGACTTTTATTTCCACATTAGTTCTTATTTCATCATGTTTTTTAACAGACATCATTTTTTTTTTCACAATTATCTTCCACCTTACTTGTCTATGTTCACTTGTGCCTTAGAACTCAGAATCTTTTTTTTTTTTTTTACAGAGGCCGTCATGACCTTTCAAAATTATAAATCAGATCATGTCACATTTTTGCTTAGAATTGTTAAAAGGCTTCTATTGCCCTTGAGGAAAAACAAAACAAAACAAATAAAACATCTTTATAGTAGCCCAAAAACATTTATGATTTGATTTCTGGTTACTTCTCTGACCTTTTTATCTCTCTCAATATTGCTCTTGTTCAGTAGGTTCCATCCACACTGTCCTCACTGTTCCCAGGTTGTGCAGGGCTCACTTCTGGGTATATTTTATGGTTATTCCTACTGTTTGGAAAACATGGCTGACTTCTCTTCATTTCTATGTCTGTTCAGGAAAGCTTTTCCTCAGCACCCTGGGAAAAGTAACCCTTTATCTCATTAGTCTCTATCACGTTGTCTCTATAACTTCAGAAAATACAAAATAATTGTGTCCACATTTGCTCACTTGCTCATCTTATTTGGAGTTATAGCACTATAGTTTAAACTGTTGTTCAGGTGTTACTCTTAGATCCTGGGGAAGTTCCCAAAGATAAAAGTCAATCTGTATGTATGCATTTATGTAAGTATGTATGTGTGTGTATGCATGTGTGTGTGTGTATTTGCATTGCTTATTTACATGTCTCAACTTGACATTGATTAAAGTCTTCATGGAGGCAAGGGATGAGTTTGACTCATTCTAACATATGACATTCAATATATTATCTGGAAAAAGTATGCAATTGCTAAATATTTGTTACAGTATATACAGGTCAGTAGTAAAAAAAAATCACATTAAGGCCAAACCAATTTAAATTAATTAATATTTTATATACATTATAATTCTAGCCAATTATAAAATTACTTTGTTAATTTTAATAAGGCTATATAGTTTTAGACGTTGACTCCATGAACAGTGTTCAAAGTTTTTATTCAAATAGCATTGTTTCATTTGCAGCAAAATGTTTCTCTAATGAGACTGAATATTAGAGTCATCTAAAGAACTCTAAAATATACTAATAATCAGACCACATTCCAAATGAATGTCATGTAAATATTTGGAGTTGAGTTGTGAACATTGGCAGTTAAAAACAAAATCTCCAAGTGTTTGAATATAATCAGAATGATAAACCACTGGGTGCAGTGGGTTGTGATTTTTTTATAATGGATTTTTGAGTATTAATGGTTATATCTTCTCTAAATGTACAATAATAATGTTTGAGTTTTATCCCTTTTATTAATTACTAGTCTGAGTATTTACACATTTAGTGTTTTTTCCCCCTATCTTCTGCAATGGTATGTTTATAACAAAACAAAGTGAATCTACCCAAGCCCTTAGAATATATTTTTTTAAAGATAGGAAATCTTAGAGTTAGGAATACTGTATTGCATCAAAATATCAGGTTAAGTATCTGTTAGTGATTATCTAATGTATAGAATCAGACACCTACTTACAATGTATTTATTAAAACAAGTCTTTCAAATTCACAAAAGGAAAATTTATCTAATTTGTATAATTATTTAGGTTACATTACTTTAGGCTCACCAAGCTAGGCTTAGTGGATGTCCCACATGGAATAACTACAATATTGTAAATATAAATTTTTGTAGTATCTACTAACATCATATACATTTATAGCATATTTAGTCCAAGACTAGATCAGCTGCGCCTGAAATTTACTTAAAATATAATGCCTGGGTATTCCAGAAGGTCCATTATGTCAGTAACTCTAGAAATGGCTCTCTCTATAGATGTTTAATTATGTCTGTCCTTCTATTATGGCCAATTTTTCAGTATAGTTAAAAGCAAAAAAGAAAAATCCAAAAATGCAAACTTATAAACTCATCACCTGTGTCCCACAACCACCAGACCACTGGCAAGCCTTTTTCACCTACAGTCTCCTTTACTCCCTCTGTCTTATACTATTTGGAAGCAATTCCAGATATTTTATGTTGTTTCTTCCACAAGTATTTTCGGTGTGCAAAAATATATCTTTTTTTCTGAAAGATAGACTCTAAACCTGCACACTATCGTATTACATCTAAAACAAATGAAAATAAATCATTAAGGTCATACTCCTTGACCACACATAATTTTTGATTCTTAAGTTTTACATTATCAGCTATATACCAGACATGTAAAACACTCAACTATCCAGTTCCTTTGGTCAGTATGACATTTCCACCATAAAAAGTATATCTCTATCCTTCTCATAACATTTTATTTAGAGAGAGACATTAGAATCAATATTTCACACTTATTTGCCTGTGGAGAATAAATTACCAACATCTGTTGTTAGCATGATAAAAAGAAAAAGAAGCCATTGATTTTATTCCTTCTAGGGAAAGAATACAACACTTCTGAATGTAACAGGATGTAGAAAGGGATGGTCCCAGGTGAAAGATGGAGCTGAGCAGGAAGGAGAAGCGAGCAAGACTGGGGAGGAACTTACAGCAGAGAGACATGGGAAAAACATGTGCATGATTTTTGGCCTCTGGATTTATACCAGGGACTTGGGGGAAAGGGAAGGAGACACTTAAAGGAGACAGAGACATGGGTGAGAGACTTGTGGGAGGCTGAGAATGGCAGACTTTGTGTTGACTTGGGTTTTGATTTTGTTCTTTTCCTTCCAGACTTTCTTGGCCTCTATCAGAAGTACCTTAGATTTTTGGCAAGCTTTGGGCATCAGAGGTCCTGCTTTGGGCCAATCCTGTTTGGCTGGGCATTTACCCATGAGGGATGTATAACTTCACGTGTTCCATTTGGAAGCTATCGTCATATCTATTCTTTCCCTTCTCTTCTCTGTATTGCACACTAGTAACATTACAATTATTTTCTTCTGAAGGTATTATACACCAAGGGTATGCTTTTCTTTATGTAGTGGAGGGCAGAAACCATTTAGAGCAGGTAGGTTTGGGGATCATATATTATACCTCCTCCTGCCCCATAATAGATTTTCATAGTTCTCATTACAAGAAAAATAGTACAGTTATGTATGCTGATGGATGTTAGTTAACTGGACTTATTGTAGTGATCATTTATTAGTGTATGCACAAATTGAATTATGTTGCTGTACATCTGAGATTAATATCATCTAACATATTGTCATATGTCAACTATATTCCAGTAAGAAGAATACAATGAGATTTCACTTTACCTATGTTACAGTAACTATCACCAATAAGGCTAGATAACAAATGTTTATGAAAATGTGGTGTAAAAGCAGCCTCGGCACTGTTGGTGAAAAGATAAGTTGGTGCAACAGTTAGGGGCGAAGAGTAGAGAATTGGGAAGGAGGCATCACAAGATCAGAAACTGGCTCACCCAAGTCCTGGGGCTTCAGGCAGGGGTAGAAATCATAAACTTAATTGTTAAACAAGCTGTAGAAAAGTAAAGTATCCAGAGGTGCAGACCACATGGGGATATGAAGATTAAAGGACCTTGTTAAAAAAACAAAAAAAATCAAAGGTTCTTTCAACCTGCCCTAGTCAGAATAAGTACAGAAAATAAACCATAGGTGCCAACCCTAGAAATAATTAATTTAACAGCAGTTAACCACTAAGGGATAAATCGGATAAATCCCTCCCAAAGTAATTAACACCACATCAGTGCAACTTTTTTGCACTGGCAAAAGGCAGCAGCTCCCACGTGCTTGTGATTATGTGATTATGCAGCTGTTTCTCTTCACAGACCTCCCTTTGCAAAGCAGCAGAGGCAGCTCTGTTCCTAGGCTGCCCTCCTGCCCTCCCATTACTGTGTATGCTTTTTTTTTTTTTTTAAGATTTATTTGTTTCAGAACTGGGGTACAGGCCAGAGGTGCAGGGGTGGTGAGAGGATTTACCAGAGACAGAGTGGGGAGCAGAACAGGCAGATTGCAAAGTACACTGCTGAGGGGAGCAGTGGGCAGATCAGAAGAGGTCTGCCGCGCCATGTGGATCACTTCTGGGGCCAGGGGTTGAACTCATGCTGAAGTGGCTTTACCCTCTTAGTACTGTGCTTTAACCTGCTGCACCGCCAGGGGAATGTAGGACAGTGTGTAGGCCTTTTTAACAAAGCCGTCCCTTTCAAGGGCAACTCTTTCTGCCTGCTTGTATCTTTGCAAGCTTCCATAACTTTCATTCTCTTTTAATAATAAATCTGCCCTTTCACACATATAACTAAAAGTCTTTGCCTCATGGGGAAACATTTCTGGGGAAGCAGAGAGCATGTGGCTAAAGGGGAGTTCTGGTGAAACTTTGAACCCAATACCTCTCTGAATTGATATCACAATTGGAAAACAGTTGGAGTTTCCACAAAATAATTAAAAGTAGAGCTGCCATATAATTTAGTAATTTCACTTCCAAGTATGAAAACAATGGACTAAATCACTAGCTGAAGAGATTGCATTATTTATAATAAAAAAGACATGTAAATAACATAAAGATTCATCAGTCAATGAATGGATAAAGAAACACAAGCAACTGATTACTATTCGGTCATAAACAGAGAAGGAATTTCTGACATTTGTAGCAACATAGAATTGAAAGCATTAGGTTAAGAGAAATGTCGAAGAAAAGCAACTATTATATGGTCTTATATGTGGAATAATTTAAAAAATTATGATTCATAGAAACAGATATCATTTGTACTTAGCTGAAACTTGGTGAAGGGTGAGGAATTTGATGAAGTTGGTCAAAGGTACAATCTCCCAGTTACAACATAAAGAAAGTCTAAATAATGTACAGATGCCCATAGTTTGCAAAACCTATTATGAATCTGAAAATCTATTATAGATCTTAAAAGTCCTTATCACAAAGAATACATATAACTATGCAACAGATGTTAGCTAAGCTTATTACAATTGTTATGCAATAATACATAAATCATGCTATACAACTTTTATACTTTATATGTCATTTCTATTTCAACAAGCCTTGGGGGGAAAGGAAAAAAATAGCAGAATTACTGAAAAAAAAAAACAACTCTAGAAAACATATTAGTGTACCATTTTCAATAAAAATGAGAATAAATAAAATTGAGTTAAACAAAAATAGGAGAAAAGTTCAGAGCTGAAGAAAGATTCTAAGTCTGTGATTATAAGTAGAAAACTATATGATAAAGATACACCTAGAGACTGTAAATTTCAGAACTAAACTATAAAAAAAATACTAAAAACTATATTTTTGCTAACATTTGTATTTTTAGTTATAGACCTATAAACATAATACAGATGTATCAACATGACAAATATATTTAAATGGTAGCAATAACAACAAAAAGAGTCATATCTGGATGGAAATATTCTGTGATTTAAAAGCCTAATGCACAAAGGAAATGCTTGAGATTCTATCATTTCCATTACGTGTTTTTGTTTTATGAACTTGAATTGCCTCAAAAACAACTTGTATATGTAAAATTTACATTTTTCACAGAAACAGTACGGGTGTTATTTATAACTGAGTCTGAATCTAGCCTGTATCCAAACTGCTTTGATTTGCTCCTGAGCACTTCCAGTGCCAGACTCCTTGACAGGGGCGGGGTGTGTGTGTGT
>NW_004567112.1:42421442-42449640 GCF_000260355.1 Condylura cristata
GGGGGGGCGGGGGGCGGGGGGACTCTCCAGGAACCAGTGGAGCACCGCTGTGTGTAGGTTTGATGTTGGTGAATTAACACCATCGTGGCAGCAACTCTCAGCAAATGGTTGCTGAGATTGATTCCATGTCTGCTTTCTTTGGGTGTGATAATGCAGTGGTGTTCTGCTTAATAACATTTCCCAATGACTTTATGGGATACACTCTAGTCGCCTGTGGTGAGAGCAGACTTAATAATTGCACCCACTGATTTCCCTTCAGGTATCCGTTCCCCTTTTTCACTCTTTAAACCTGTGCAAACTAGAACTGTTCAAATCTCTGCCTGAGGGTCTTTTAAAAAAAATTCAATCTTATACAGGTTCTATTTTCAGAAGTCTTGAAAAATATATAGTGATACGCCACTGGGTGTTTTGATGAACTTCTAATATAAAGAAACTTTTATTGCTGTGAAAGAGCTTTATAAATGTATAAATTCCATAAGTTTTTATTTACTTATTTGTTCAGACAGAACTGAGATACAGGCCAGAGGTTCAAGGACAGTGAGACGATTCACCAGAGACAGAGCGGGGAACAAAACAAGCAGACTGATGAAGTACACTGCTGAGGGAAGCAGTGAGTGAGACAGGAGAGGTCTGCTGTGCTGTGTGTTAACACCCTGGCCTGGGATCAAACTTGTGTTACAGTGGCAGCTAGATTCGTTATGTTGCTAATCTTTAACCCAGTACACTGCTAGGGAGGTCCAATAAGTTTTTACAGACAGTACTTGGAGAAGAATCTCATGGTGTATTATGAGCACATTTCTCAAAGTATTGCCATAAGATAGGCTGAATTTTCCCTTGAGTCTCAAAAGAAGAAGAAGAAGAAAAAGTTTTCATAGCATGAGGAAGTAATTGATTTTCAAAGAAGTCCATAAAATTATTTCTATATTTTTGCTCAAGGACTGTCCTATAATTTTACATGTTGTTTTGCTGGAAGCTATTATGGTCATTTCCCTTACAGAAATAGAGCACAATGAAAATTTAAGCATATTTTATCTTCATCACATATTTAAATTATATATACACTTGAATTTGAAATCCAAATTTTTTTACAACAGAACTAATAAAATGTCCTGATTGAATAATTTGCTGTAAAAATAATTATAATTCATTTGTTTCTGGTAAGGAAAATATATATCAAATCCAAAAGGAGCATGAGCCATAAATGTCTGCAGAGTATAGCCCAATTACATATAAATTCGTAAAGTATTTAGCTTTAAAATTTTGATGTGTATAATATTTTCTGATACTATGACATGTAAAAATCATCACTACAATTTCTGTCATTAACTGATTGCACCCCAGCAAATTGCTTTTAATTATAATTTTTTAAAGATTTATTCATTTCTGCATACAAACTGACATACAGGTCAGAGGTGAGGGGTGAGAGGATTCACCAGAGACAGAGAGGGGAGCAGAGCAGGCAGACTGACTAAAATACACTGCCAGGGGAGCAGTGGGCAAGTCAGGAGAGATCTGTCATGCCATGTGGGTCACACACACACACACACACACACACTGGCACTGGATCGAACTCATGCTACAGTGGCTGGGGTAGCTTCATAGTGCTGAGCTTTACCACCAGGGAGGGCCCAACATTTAATTATAATTTAAAAAGACTCAATTTATTCATCAGTATGTTTAACCATATAAGATAGTTAAAATAGAGAAAAAAAAAATGCTTGCCAGGATTGCTGGTGGAAGATTGCCTGTGTCTTTATGACTATTACCTGGCTATATTTAGATGTTTGCCAGTTTTTTTTTTTTTTTTTTCTGGTACTTAAGTAGCTATTTTACTTAGCACATTCATATTTGTCTCCATTCTAAGAAAAACACCTTGTATTTTACTTTTGAATGTTGTTACCAAATTAATTTTTCTGATTTTTAGGGAAATGTGTGTAAAAATTTAAAAAGTTGGGCCCTCCCTGGTGGCACAGCAGGTTAAAGCACAACACTAAGAAGCTTAAGCCACTTCTGCATGAGTTCAATCCCCGCCTGCCCCAGAGGAGATCCACATGGTGTGGCAGATCTCTCCTGACCCGCCCGCTGCTCCCCTCAGCAGTGTACTTCATCGATCTGCCTGTTCTGCACCCCACTCTTTCTCTGGTGAATCCTCTCACCCTCCGCATCTCTGGCCTGTACACCAGTTCTGTATGAATAAATAAATAAATCTTTTTAAAAAATTCAAAAGTTAATTTTACATAGAGAAGATTAGTCTACATGAGTAATCTTAATTTTATCGATGTTTTTAAAGGGTTCATATTATAGATTACTTAACACATAATATTCTATATGATAGTATGTGTATATATAAAAGAATCATAAAAATACCTGATTTTAAATATATATGTTTGTGTGTGTGTAATGTATATACATAAAATCAGGTATCTTTATGATTCTTTTATACATACACATACACACATACTCTCACCCCTCTCACCACTCACCTCTGACCTGTATGCCAGTTTGTATGCATGTGTGTGTGTGTTTGTAGTATCTCCCTCCTTCCTCTATTATAATATTTCCCTTATTTGTGGTAGTTAAATTCTACAAAGTTGCTATTGACATTGAACAAGTGTTTTGTTGTGTTTTTTTTTAAAAGATTTATTTATTTATGCATACAGAACTGGGATATAGGCCAGAGGTGCGGGGGCGGTGAGAGGCTTCACTGGAGACAGAGTGTGGAGCAGAACAGGCAGATCATTGAAGTACACTGCTGAGGGGAGTAGCGGGTGGATCAGGAGAGGTCTGCCACACCATGTGGGTCACCTCCAGGGTATAACACCGTTAAAAAAAAGTTGAAATTATATTAGACAAATATGAGCAGTGCAGGATATACTTTAGAGGAAGATCCAAATGTATTAAAGTAGGAAATGAAGACAGAGGGAAAAAAAGCTAAATCCTTCAATTTTATAAATAGCTAGACAACTGGAGATGACTATGAGGAAACACAGTTCTCAGGAAAAAAAATTCATTTGGATATGTTAAGTTTATAATGGAGATGTTAGCATCTGGGTACAGAAGACAGGTATTAGAACTTTGAGATGTAGCTTAAAGAGTCAGGCTTGAAAGAAATTATCCAGGGCAGAAAATAGACTTTGAGGAAGACTAGGGACTTATTCCCAGGGTGCTCTACCCCTCAAGGAAGAGCTGGATGTACAAAAATATGCAGAGACTTTTGATATAGGTGGAGAACATGAGAAGTTTGTTAGTCTGAAATTCAAGGGATTAAAAATAATTCAAGATACCAGTGGCAGTAGAATATAGCCAGTGCTGATAAACTATAAAGAAACTTGTGAATTCTCCCTCAGAGAGCAGAGATTCAATAAAAATTAATTGGTATGTTTCAATGAGGTAAACACAAACTGCACTAGTTAAGGCAGATCATCTGCTGACAATACTTCAGGAGTGGTTGGGTGGCTGGGGAGTTGTGCAGACTGGAATCAGATATTCAATGAAGCAGACCCCTTAAGTTGGCATGGGTTACATGGGTTATTTGCATTAAACCATAAGAAAGGTGATGGGGGGGAGGGAAAAAGGGAAAAAGGGGAGAAAGAAACAGAACAGGAAGTTACTTGCCTTTCCACTACATAGGGTAGGAAACAATACTTCATTCACTTTCCAGTGGATCTCTATGATTTCTCCTCACCATTTACAGGCCCTCATAATTATACTATTATGTGATATAAATTATTTTATTTGGTAATTAAATTCACCAGTTGCTCTGCAATTTATTTAATTAGCAGATGAAATGTAGTTGTTACATTTGTATCACTTATGTCTTATCAATTTATTCTTTATATCATAAAAGATACTGAAAGGATGTTCAGGTTATATATTAATTTATACCACCCTTGTTTTAACATTATCATATTTTATTTATCACAGACAATTACCTGTGATTTTATGTTAACCAAGCATACTGTCTTTAGAAACTTATATGCAAATATATTCTCAAAAGTAATATGTTCCATACATTCAGTTTAAAAATTTCATGACATTATGGGTAACTTGATAAATGGCAAAGAAGAACAGAGAAGTAGAATAATTTTATTCCTTAAGTGGATTCAAGGTTTTAATAAAATGGCTTGCATATTCAGTATTCAAAGGTTGTTTCCCTGATAACTGTACTAATAAAAAATTAGATTAATTAAAAATAATTTACCTGCTGACTCCCAGTTGCTCATCACTAAATATATAAATGGTGAAGATTTAACATGCAGCACATCATTACTTTGAAATATAGTATTTGAAACGAGATCTTTTTAAATTGTTACTGTTACACTGGTGTGAACCATACCCCCCAAATGATAGTTAGGTGAACCCTGATATCAGTTACCTGCTGAGAGTGCTTTGAATGATTCTTCTCACACTAATGAGTTATTTTCAGCTGTCCTAAAAGCAGCTAGTCTTTTCCACACAATTTTAAAAAATAATTAGGAAAGCTGCAGGGGCAGCCTATACCTACTATGATCTATGAATTAATTATATTGAGGCTGAATTGATCCCACTAATAAAATACCTTTATCAATCACATCAATTATCAGCAACAGTAAAGAATTGAAGGAAGGGATCACACAGATTAGCCAAGATTCTGTTCATCCCTTTATTTTCTGGCTCTCAATTCAATTTCGGTATGATTAATTGAAAAACTTGTTTACCCAACTATTGATAGACCATCAAATATTCAGTCAGAGATTAGTATTTTAAAAAGCATAGAGGAGGCCATGCCTGGTGGCATAACAGGTTAAAGCACAACACTATGAGGCTGACTGCAGGCAACTTCAGCATGAGTTCGATCACCCAGCCAGAGGGGTGACCCACATGACCTCCCAATTCGCCTGCTGCTCCCCTCAGCAGTGGACTTCCTCAATCTGACTGTTCTACTCCCTACTCTGCCTCTGGTGAATCCTCTCACTGCCCTTGAACCTCTGGCCTATACGCCAGTTCTGTATGTATAAATAAATAAATCTTTAAAAAAAATGCTTATAGACTACAATATTAATGCATTTACTTGAAGAAATCATTTTATTTAGAAAAACTTAACACACTAAATGGCTTTCTCTACTATACCTGGTGTCTGATATATAAATTTCAATAAATCTACTAATACCTATTTATCTTTGTGTAATTGTGCATATATGGACATAAACATATATACATATACATGCATAATTCCACAACATGTGTGAATTACATGGAAATATTCAAATTAGTATGTATCTATGCTGGATATGTGTGCAGATGCATGTGTGTGTGTGTGGATATGTGTGCATATGCATGTGTTTGTGTGTGTGTGTGTATCTCCAAATAAGGAATACTGAAGTTTGGGTGAAAGAGAGAACATGCAACTGTGCCATGGGAATTTTCATTTAAAAGTCCATGAAATGGGCCCTCCCTCATGGCACAGTGGGTTAAAGCACAGCACTAAGAAGCTAAGGCCACTTCAGCATGAGTTCAATCCCTGGCTCCGGAAGTCACCCACCCACTGCTCCCCTCAGCAGTGTACTTCATCAGTCGACCTGTTCTGCTCCCCACTCTGTCTCTGGTGAAGCCTCTGACCACACCTGTACCTCTGGCCTGTACCCCAGTTCTGTATGCATAAATAAATAAATCTTTAAAAAAAAAGGCCATGAAATGATAGAATGAATGTAAAAGAGAACAAATATATATATATATATATTTAAAGATTTATTTATTTATACATACAGAACTGGGGTACAGGCCAGAGGTGCAGGTGTGGTCAGAGGCTTCACAAGAGACAGAGTGGGGAGCAGAACAGGCAGATCGACGAAGTACACTGCTGAGAGGAGCAGCGGGCGGGTCAGGAGAGGTCTGCCTCGCCATGTGGTCACCTCCGGGGCAGGAGGGGATCGAACTCATACGGAAGCGGCTTTAGATTCTCAGTGCAGTGCTTAACCCGCTGCGCCACCAGGGAGGGCCTAGAGAACAAATATATTTAAGACAGCCTAGAAAACATCAAATAGGCTCACTTCAAAGAATAAAATTGTTAAAGATATTCAAATATTAAAAAGATGGAAGATACAATGGCACAAATGCTTTAAGGACAAATGTGTTAAGAATTAAATACTTTGAGTCTAAGCTTCTTAGCTGTTAGCAAGCTGGAAGTCTAGCCCAATTCATACAAGTAGTGACAGAGGGCCCATTTGGAAAAACAAACTGGTTGACCTTTTCATCTCCTGAATCTGTGCTAAGCAATAAGTAAAAATGTCATTAACCTAGAGGTTAAGCAATTAGTGTGAAAATTGGAACAGTAGAATCAAGAGTGTTTCCAATAGCTGCTAAGTAGGTAACAACCACCCAGAGAACACAATCACCAGGAAATTGAAACTTAAATCATGAGGCATAGATTACTGCTGTTTTTACTCCATATAAATTGAGCAAATACGTGAATTATATTAAAATTTTAAGGCAGTATGCAGACAATTGATAATGAAAAAATAGAGGAAAAACAACAAAAGAGAGGCACCAAGCCAGATAAATTGAACGAGTGCTTAAAAAAGTTTGTTATGCAAACAGTTGAATGACAAAAAAAAAAAAAAATCAGTATTATCCAAAATGAATACAAGACGTACCATGGAGAATGTACAAAATATAAAACTATAAAAAACACAGTAAATATATTCATGACTACAGGGTAGGAAATGGTTATTTAAATAAGACTCAAACTGTACATTAGCTTTGCTCCAGATCAAAATTATTTACATCAGGAGACACAATGCAAATCAAATGTAGATGCTCTTTCTAGAAAGTACAATTACACACAGATATGCAACAAATCCACAAGACAACCCAGAAAAATGTACAAAATCTTGAAGAAGCAATTAAAAGAAGGTACCTAAATGACAGGTTATAAATAGGTTTCACAATCATTAGTCGTAAGAGAAAAAGAATGAAAATCTCCAACTTTGAGCAAGTATATGTAGCAAGTACAAGCCTCATACCCCTCGGTGGTATATCTTACAAAACGTATGATGCAGCAGTCCCACCATCACTATGTACTACATGGAAAGACATAGAAATGTACTCACGTGTTCACAGGTGTGCTGTTTATAGAAGTTTATTACTGCAATCTTTTCCTATAGCAAAATATTAAATGGAGAGAAATCTTGGTGAGAGAGAAAATGCCTTAGAGATATTTTCAAGATTATTTATTTATTTATTTAAGATTTTATTTATCTATGCATACAGAACTGGGGTACAGGCCAGAGGTGCAGGGCTCCCACCAGAGACAGAGCTGGGAGCAGAACAGGCAGATCAACAAAGTACACTGCTGAGGGGAGCAGCAGGTGTTTCAGGGGAGGTTTGCCGTGCCATGTGGATCATCTCCAGGGCGGGGACTGGACTGAACTTGCACTGAAGTAGCCATGGCCAGCTTCACAGTGCTGCGCTCCAGTCTGCTGTGCCACCAGGGAGGGCCTGATATTTTGAAGATTTTTAAATAGCCTCTTGTTAGAATATTGGTGCAGATAAATACTCTTTCCATGATTTGACTGCTAAGATGCTCTCTCTTCTTTTTTATCCCACCTTTTCTCTCTCTTTCCCCTCTCTCCTTTCTCTCTCTCTCACTCCAAAATAAAGATGTATTATTTCACCCTTTATATTATTTCACCCTTTCTTTTGGAATGACAGGTTCTTTATTTCAAATAGACACCTAAATTTTCAGTACCAAAGCAGCTGCTCTACTGGTTTCTCTTTCTCCCAGTCATCCCCCAAAGAGACCACTCCAAAGGAGAGCACATGTAAAGCCAACAAACTGCAGGATGCACTTCTAATAGACCTCACAGAAACCTCACCCAAAAAAAAGGGTGAGAAGTTAAGAAAAGAAAAATTTAAGTTCATATAGCCACAATCAGCCGACTGACTGTAAAAAGCTCTCACAGCCAGAAGGAACAGCCAGTGTACCCCAAATGCAAAGAAGCAAAGTTTTGAAATATTATAAAACATTCTGTAGATAAGTTTTTCAAGATTTCTCCAACACAAACAGATACAAAACACAATGAGATGGCACTTTTATAAGGCAGACAGCAGTTTCAGAACCAGAAAAGGATGATGTTTTCACATAGCTAAATCAATGCAAAACATTTTTTTTTTTGAGGAGGCAAGGAGGCAAATAAGTGGTACCTCAATATGAGAGGTACATGCCTCAATAAGAGAGGTACATGATCTCTTTGTGAGTAGCTGGCAAGATTAGAGGTGAGATATGACAAGGATTTGGTCACAGAGATCTCACTATCTTAAATTGGGCATTTCTAAAGAAAAAGAACAAAATGGCCAAAGATATCATAGCTTAAAGTTGAAAATCTGAACGACAATTTTTAACGTTTTTGGAGGGGGACTAACTCTTTCTGGATTCACCACTTGATTTGGCCAGCACGTGGTACAGAGACAGGTTTCCTATAAAGGAGTCTTTCCCTTGTTTGCCTAGCTCCTGGGAAGGTGGGCCCATACCACTTCCTCCTCAGATAGAGGACAGTGCATGGCAAGCAAGGAATTATCTTCCAAAAGTGAGAGAGGAATTTGACAGCTGTTTCTGAACTTTGGAGTTATAAGGCACGTTTTACAAGACCTTGCTACATCAAAGATAACAACATCAACAACAACAACAACAACAAAAAAAAAAACATTAATCACAAAATACATACCTCAGGTGATTTTTAAAGATACTTTCACATTGTGTTTACATGCCCTTAAACATGCTTAGCCTCTTGCCCAGAATGGTGTCCCTGAAGAGAAGCAGAGTCACATTGGTGGAAAAAATACATTGGGGGGGATGGTAGGGATGGTGGAAGGAAAAAGCAGCCCTTCCAGTTAACAAATTAGTTTTCCATTTAAAGGTCAGCTTCTGACAGACTGGCTTTGGGCAGTCTGGCAGAGGGAGAAGTCCAGAGCAGCAGAGACAGGGCGTGACTTGGGTACTTTTACATTTCATTAAGTTCAAGCAGAGTCCTACCTGGACTATTTTGTGTTCAGGGCTCCTGTTTGGTGCTTTTTTGTTTATCTTGCAAATCATCAATTATTTTTCCCAGCTTATCTGCCAGTCTCTCAAAATGCATGATCTCTGCCATCTCCAGTTGATAGTATGGCACTTTTTTTCTCTTCCTCATGTTTGTATTCTTTTGGGAAGATGTTTCCTTCAGCAGCACTCAGAAACTTCAGCTCTGAGTCCATCCATCTGATCTGCTCATCATTTCCTGGCAAAGGGACTCTGCCAGCTCAGCTGGTTCCTCTGTGCCAGCCAAGTCCTCCTCAATAATCACCAACATAATCATGAGGCACCTCTTCATCTTTCCTATCTGCATTCTTTGCAATGTGCTTAGACTCTTTGAATTGGATTTCCTCTTGGAGATCTATCTTGCACATTTAGGATTGGTTTACATTATCCTTCACACCTCTCACTCATATCAACAGCCTTCTCAGCTCCCTCCAGGTTTGCAGGGCAGTACTCTGTGTCCCCCGGGCATGGTCCAATTCCACTTCAATCAGCTGGGTCCATCTCAGCTTCAGTCTGTTCTGGGTGCTCTTCTCCCTCCACTTCTTACTGGACACCCAGGGTCCTCTTTCCTCTGATTCTTGGCCTGCAGCTGCAGAAACCGGATCTTGCACTTCACTGCCTCAGTGTGCTGATCTCAACCATAGTTCTCCCTCAACTCAAACCAGCAGCAGAAAACACAGACAAATTTCTCCCTTATCTTTTTATTTCTATTCAGACTTCAGGGAATTCAATGATACCCACCCACATTCAGGAAGACATTATACTAAGTTCACCAATTAAAATAATTTCAACTGGAAAGAGGTTCACAGACACACCCAGATATAATGTTTTATCTGGGTACTGTAAGCCCATCAAATTTACACACATAATTTGCCATTATACTTATTTACTCTTAGCAATCAGAATTGCACAGTATAGCATCTTAAGTCATACATTAATGGCTTAATAAGCATTTTTGAATGAAAGTATACTTTAACAACTATGGTAAATGTGGAAAGTTTGTAAAGATAAAATTGTAAAGTGAATACTTATTTCAATGATGTTAGATATCTATTTAATATTTTCTGAATTTTCTACCTTCTTCATTTTCTTAAAAGTGATGTACAAATAACCAGACCCTGGCTTTCTGTGTCTATCAAATACTAGCTCAAATTCTGCTTCTATTGAAAATATCCATCTCATAATGAGGCATCTGTTCATTTTATCAGAATTTCTCAGCACAATGATGCTCATTACATGTGTGCCACCAGTGAGTGAGCAAACCCATGGGAATGCAAGATGTTGAAGAATCAACTGGGCACTTTAATAACTGGGGACTCACTATTTCCGTGACTCTCAAATGACCTTTTGAGGGTCTAATCATTTTACGTATTTTATGACTTAATGGCCATGACTTGATATGAGAATGCTTAGAAGAAAATGCATGCTTGAGTGTCCATATGATGTCAAATTGCTATAAATATTTCTAAGTACTTTCACTTTTGGTATTTATTTCTTTAATAGATTGTAGGGAATAGTTTGAAAACATGTCCATATGTGTAGATATCTCATAGAGTATTGGTACTCTAAATTACAAATATAGATGGCAATGAAGACGTGATCTTGGCAGAAAGCAGATGGCACAAGAAAATTAGGATTATTTGGGGAGGTTTTAGTATAGAAATTATTGCAAATGTATAACCAGAGACTAGAGAAGTAACTAAGAAATAATAACCCAAACTTCTGTTACAGATGAGAATCTGTAAATTTAGGGAAGTTAATCAAGTTCTCAGGACATAAGCTCTTGACCTAAGGTTTAAAACCAATCTGAGTCCATAGAAAATAAAAGTTGATTTTTTGGGAAGTCTTAAGTGGTCAACTTATATAAAAATAAGGGATGGTGACCCTCCTGGTGGAGCAGCGGGTTAAAGCACTGCACTGAGAAGGTAAAGCCACTTCCACATGAGTTTGATTCCCGCATGCCTGGGAGGTGACCACATGGCATGGCAGACCTCTCCTGACCCGCCCGCTGCTCCCCTCAGCAGTGTACTTAGTGGATCTGCCTATTGTGCTCCCCACTCTGTCTCTGGTGAAGCCTCTCACTGCCCCTGAGCCTCTGGCCTGTACCCCAGTTCTGTATGCACAAATAGATAAATCTTTAAAAAAAATAATAAAAAAATAAGGGATGGGACTAATAGTCCATGAATAAATATCAGAGAGTAGAGTCTGTTCACATAAGTCCTAGAGATTATGGAAGACTGATGAGAAAAAAATACTGAAAAATTGATGAAACTAATTAACATATGCCTTCTTGAAAAATATTTGAGTTTCATGGGATGTCAAGAAGTGCTCACATGTAATGCTGAAGAAAAGGAGTACTGGTGAACTGAAGTCACAAGTTTTATATTCCAATTGAATTTAGAAGTATACAAATCAGGGCAAAGGATGCATACAGGAAAATAATGTGAGGTGACCCAAAAGTAGATTTCTGTCATCATTTAGGGATTTAAAAAGCAGCAAATCACAGATTAAATATTTTTTTAAAGGATCACTGGCAGAACTCTCTCTAGGTATATATAATACCGACATTTTTACTTTTTTACTTTTCTAGCAGTGAACAGTAAAAAGAAAGTAGGCAGTTTTCATGTTCAAAATAAATCAGGCAGAATATAAAATTGTTATTGCTCCCACTAAGGAAATTAGCTAAGGAGATTCATTCTAAGGCTTAACGGAGCCTTTGAAAAAGTTTGTGAAAAAGTATACTCATCAACCTTCCAAAATTTACCATTTTCCATCTGTCACTATGCTGTGAATACCTCTCCATTTATATTAATTTTGCAAAATTAGACATAAAACATTTGTTGTGGATAATAGTGTCTGTCTCAATTTGTTAACCAAACTGTAAAATAAACCCAAATATGCAGTTAATTGAGATTTAATAAGAATTGCACATTGGTTAAATAATAAATCACAAGGACTTTGAATCAAAGCCGTTTTACCAGCAAGTACATAATGAACCCTTAAAATGGATTAATACTCCACTCCTGAGGAATTATGAAAAGGAAAAGAAAAAGAAAAACTATTAGGCAAACACAACATTATCAAATTTATTCTAGCTAAAAATTATAAAATTATTGCCAGATTTCTCAAAAAGATACATGTAAAGATAGCTATTCTTTTTGCAGTTTATGGAAATAAAACCAAGAAAAAAATGTTGCCATTATTGCTACAGTCACTTCAAAAGATTAAGGGGTGATATTCAGAGGAGAAATACAAATATTATTAGTTTATTATTTCAGAGATCATATGAATAACATTTATATATATATAATCTACATATATGTATACTGAATTTATTTTATAAAGGTTTTTAATTTTAGTCCCTTTAAGACTGCTTATTATACAGACCCACTCTCAACATATGCTAATTTAGGCCTAACAGAATAGTGAATTACAGCATAGCATTTTAAAGTGTGTTAGTTGAATGACTTTCCATCTTTTCCCCATCAACAATAACTATGCTTCATTCCCTAAATGTTCAGTGATAGGTCCAATTTTACAATATATGGTGGTGAATGAATAAATGGATATAACTGTTAGCATGACACATTCTTACATATTTCCTATTTGTAGTGGTTATTCACTTTAAAATGTAAAAATTGAACAAAGTGAAACAATTTAAAATGTTAACTAAACACAAAAACAACCAGGTGATATTACCAATCATGTTTTTTCAATTAGAGACCCATAGTCGACGAGTTAATTCAGTTAGACCAATGTATCCACATCATCAACAAAAAATATTCATCATCATTATCACTTTTCAGCTGGCAGAAATTAGCAGCAGATGTTATGGAAGTTTTCCATGTTTATAGTCAGGGATGTTTAACATTCCCTTGTGAATTCAAGATAGGAAAACACAATGAATCATGTCCCTGCAGTCATAGCAAACCATATTTTGCATCATAATAACCATTTGTCTAATAGAAAGTCATCTCAGATTTTTTTTCTCTCTCAAAGATAAGGAAACGAGGGTATAGTTGGGGCCCAACAAAAACATTCTTCATATTGCTCAAACTAAAATATAAAGAAGTGTTTTGTTTGTATTCTATTGTCCAGAATCCAGTACAATAACCAGAATATTTCTTTATTCAGATCATTTTATTGTTCAATTTATATGTTAATGTAATGTTACCATTTAAGGTTTATACTCTTTTACTACCACCCTCATAGAATTAATGAACATTTCTGTTTTTAAAGAGGTAATATTCTCAAATATAGTATGAAACAGAACATGTAAGTATTTTAAAAAGGACAAGCATTCTAATATTTTGAGCATCTAAAATGAGCGTGTAAGTACAATTTAACACTGCAGATAACACTGAATTTATTCATAACAAAGTCAAAAAAACTCATAAGCATAAACATTTTTCTAATATCAATTTGGAAAAGTAATTGCTCTAATAAGAAGTAATATGATAGATGACATTTTCAACTGAGTTTGTAGTAGTAATAAAACCCTTTAAAAAAATTATTTATCTATGCTTACAAGAGCTGGAGTGAAGGCTAGAAGTTCAGGAGTGAGAGGATTCACCAGAGACAGAGTGGGAAGCAGAACAGGCAGATGCACTGAAATACACTGCTGAGGGGAGCAGTGGACAAGACAGGAGAGTCTGCTGAGCCATGTGGGTCAAGCTCCCTGGCCAGGAAAAGAACTCATACTGCAGTGGCTGTGGATAGCTTCATAGTGCTGAGACTTAACCAGTTATGCCACCAGGAAGGTCATAAAAATTATTTTAAAGATATGACTTATATCAACACTGAAAAAAACTAGTAAAATGATATTTAGTTATAAACTCTGAAGGCACTGGGATCAGTGAGGAGTAAACTGGGTATTTAAGTTCCCGATAACATTATTAAATAGAACATTAGAGAATTCTAGCTAGGTAGGTTCTAGAATGGTTTCTTAAAACTTTTTTTCTTAGACCCAAACTCACTAACATACTTGGTGATGAAAGTGTTTCTTAAATAATGTTAGGAGTAAATAATGCTATGTGAATTTATAACTTTTCATAATTAATATCACAGTATTAATACCTATGAGAAATCTTTCTATAATTACATTTGGTTATATTTGTAAACATATTTCTTAAAATTATTTAAACATAAAACTAATTTTTCATGAAATATGTATTAGTTATGTGATGTGTTATTTCATTAATATTCCAGAGGGAGAAAAAATTGTATATGACAAAACAGAAAACAGGCATGTGCTAAAATAAAATAAGCCAGCTAAAACATTAAACCATAATGGCTGATTGTCATTTCATTGGTGCTTTCACTGGTGGTGACTGTTTCCTTTTCAGTGATAAAGAAGTTTTTACATATATATGAGAAACAACATGTATACTCATCAATGAACTTTAAAATGGGTTATTACCCAAAAGCAAGGTCAAATTATTTTTGTCTGAAAATGAGACATAGGGGACATCCCTAGTGGTGTTAAGGGGTTAAATCTCAGCACTATGAAGCTGTCCACAGCCACTGCAGCATGAGTTCAATTCTTGACCCACAGATCTGACACACATGCCATAGCAGACCTCGCTGCTTGTCTTGCCCACTGCTTCCTTAAGCATTATATTTCAGTGGATCATCCTGTTCTGTTCCCCCCCCCCTCTGTCTCTGCTGAATCCTCTGACCCCCTGCACCTTTGGCCTGCACCCCACTTCTTGTATGCATGGATAAATACATCTTTTTAAAAATTACTGAAAATGAGCTACAGGTTTCTGTTAGGGAGAACTTTAAAATAGTAGGTACCTTAGGTTGGATTCCCTAAAATCAGAGCATGATATAGAAATTCTCTCTAAAGTGAGGAAAGCAGACAAGATGGGGCAAAAAGCTAAACAATGATGTTCTTTAAATCAAGAAATCTCTTGCAGCTTGATCTTGCAAGGGGCTCTATGACACGTTTGTGAGTAAAGCTGGGGAAGGTGACCCTTTCAAATTTCTCTAGGAATTGGTCCTGGACAATTCTCCAGAGAAGAGCAGAGCTGGATATGATAAAGTAAAATAACCACTCCATGCTAAAGGTGAAAAGGAACATGAGGGACACCAAAAGCAAACAGAATCTATCACAGGCACAGTTGGCTTGTTAAATTTAAAAGTTTGGCTCTTGTCAGTTTGCTTTGTTTTCATAAACAGAATCACTAGAAATTCACTAACTATAAAATTCATGAAAAAAGTATAAGGAAGTTATCTAAAATTGGGTGATCTCCATTTCCTCTTAAGTCATCTGTTTTCTTACAAGCAACGTCATGTCTTTTTAGATATACTCAAATGCCATAAATTCAGTAAATTCAGCTTGCTTAAAGCTAAACTGAGCTAAACTGATGAGCCACACACCCTAACCTAGGTTGAACACTCATCTACTGCTCAATAGCTTACTAAATGTCACTGACATCTTTCAGGAGACATCTTTAGTATCTCTCACTTTTACTCCACATCACTCATCTATGACTGACTTCTCCTCATTTTCTTTTATTAAAATTTACTGAAATAACATTGGTTTGTAACATTTATAGTTTGAGATATACAATATGATAGTTCAACATCTGCATATACTCCCTCAAGACTTTACCAAAAATCTAGTCAATCCACTACCACACTAACTACCCTTCTTAGAAGATTTACTCCTCTAGCCTGTCCCCTATGATTACCATAGTCTAGTTATCTCTATTCATCTTATGTGACTTTATCTGTTTTACCAAACCCCCAGTCCTATTACCTATGTTTTTCTGTATTTGATCTTTTGTTTCAGTGTTGTTGTTTTTCCTTTCTTTCTCAATTTGCAGGTATACAACTTTATATTTCAATGTCTGCACAGGTCATGCTAGTCATGTTATAATAACCCTACAAAGACTAGATTCAATTCAGCACCAAAATTTATTTTCCTTCACTATTTTAGGTATAATATGCCAGATTAAACTCATTATTATCTGAAAGTAATGAAACCACCTCCTTATGTGTTTTACGGCACTTGGTCTTAACCCTCTTAAATATATTTCCAACTGTCATAGGGTTATCTTTCAAAAGCAAATATAATTATATCCTTTTAAACTTGTAAAATCAACTGCATTATTTTAGGACATAGACCCAAATCACTAATACGGACTAGAAGACACTAGGGCATTTGTCTTTTCCTAAATTTTTTCATCTTCTACTTTTAATCCCCACCCCCACCTCAATCACCCTAACTTTCCTTCAAATACTCAAATAGTCCCTATTGCCTTCTACTCAATTGTCTTTACTCTTCACACATGTTGTTCCCATTAGCATTCTAATTATCTATTTATGATTACACAAACCTACATGCACACAAATGTACAGTGTGTGTCCACTAGTGCATTCTTAATGTTCTTCATATCTCATCTAAATTATCAATTACTTAGGGAAATACCAGAGATGCCTTTGTGACATAGTCACACCATCTTGGCCTACCATTCAGCAAACTTTTGAGACATTTTCCTTAAAACACTCACCTGATTAATGTAGGATGTTGCTAGAAATAATATGCAGTTACATAAACACAATTGAGCAGTATTAAAGTTTTAGTACTTCACACGAAAACAGCCAATTTGTGCTTCTCCTGTTGTTGAAAATTCAAGGCCTCACACCTAATGGGGAAGGGAGAAAGGTGTGTTTGCTCCTAGCTTTGCTTCAATTTCACTGATTATTCATTTCTGTTCTCTGGCATTGCTTTCCCAACGCAACTGCTTTATTTTAATCTCTAATTTCAGGGATACAGTTGATACTAGTACAACTCTGAAAAGCAGCTTTTCAGATGAGATAATGGAAGTAAAACACTCAAAGGCATATAGCAATGGGGGCAGCATAATGAGTTGTAGATTGGTTAGTGATCACACTTGGAATGCGGCAACTCTACATTATAAGACTTTCAATCTTGGCGGTTCAGATGAGGAAACCTGGCAGGTGAAGCACCACCTGGTAAGGTAGTGAATACAGCTACACAATATAAATAACTTTATCAAGGTGATGATCCTCTCCACATCACTATGTGTAATTCAATTCTTTGAATTTGATGAACCTGAAGACATTAGAAAGTACCAGGATTTTGTGCTGAGTCTCATTCTTTCAACTAACTCCTCTCACTCCCAAAGTCATGAATTCCAATCCTTACTTCACCTTCGCATATCAGACATATATTCAAATCACCTATTGCACATTTTCACTAGTTATTTAATAGGTACCTTTATATCTATTTTAATTCCATTTTTCTATTTCCACCCACACAAAATGCACTGTCCCTCTTACCAGCTGTGCTGAGGAAGATACCCCTGAAATTCTCCTCCAAACTAGATATCATCATAACTCATCCCAAATTACATATTTGCTCCCTAAAAACTCTATTCTACATGCAGTTACCATCATAATCATCTTGGGCACAGACTAGCTTATTTCTTTCCTTAAAACCATCGATTTACCTGTACTTTGTTTCATCAAGCTTTTTATCATTCCTTAAATGACTGTGCAAGTTCCCCTCCTAGTGACCTCACTGGCCTGATGTTTTATAATTCTCCCCATGTTCATGCTATGATACTTGTTTTGCTGACTCTTACCATGTTTTTTATTTGAGTGTATTTTGTAAAAAATACTTTAAAAAAGTATTTTAATATTTTTTTAAAAAGTGCTTTTAATTCAAATCATTGTTCAAAAATGACCTTTAAAAAAAAAAAACACTAAACTTTCTACAGCATTTCTTGTAGGACATGTTACTTCTGTAATTTTGTTCATAACACTTACTATTACCTCTGGACATTTGTTTAGAGTCTGACTGACCTAATATAATGCATATTCTTTGAAAATAAGATCTTCATATTCTAACACTGAGTGTCTGACATATAACATGTTAAAATATTTTTGATACTTTTTGCATTTCTATGTTTTAACACCATTGTTTCAATTCTATTTTTGTTTATTCAATCTAGTCAATATAAATCCTCTCAGGTTCCTAAATATGTGTCAAGAATTCTAGGTATATTGCTATTTTCTTACCTCCTTTATCTTTATTGAAGACTAAGAACATGCAGAATGTATATAACTACACATTTGTGTATATATAGACACATATGTAGAAAACCAGTATTATATACATATATATTCTCACCTGTGTGTTTTTCCTACCACATATAACTTAGTAGCTTTTCCTTTCTTATTCTTTAACTTTCTAAGACAGGCAATGAGTGGTACATGTATTTGACAAATAATCTTAAATCGCACAATATTAATATTCATAACTTTTTGTAAAATATCTATAATTATAAACATCTTTCAAGTTAACATGAACCAGTAATGATGCTATGACCAGCTAAGAATGGTTATTATGCTATTTGTGGTAAAGTTTCACTCAATAAAATTTTATTGTGGAAAACAGCTATAATGCAAAAATTTAAATCAACATTAGAGCAGATCCCTTCATTTCATTTATGGCTACACTAAAATGTCCAATAGGATTATGATGTTAAATTTCTATGCCTGAACTTCAGAGCTATCCCTTATGGTCTCCACTTCACCTCCCTACATGTTTATTTTAAACTGTTCTGCAGCATAATACTAGGATCAATTTTATCTGCAAAACAATTTGTTCCTTCTCACATATCTGCTTTTATTGATTGGTTCCAAATTATAAAATGGCATTTCTCTGCTCTATAATTTAGTCAAATTGTACCCATTGTACAAAGTTTATTGAGAGAGCTATCTCTCACGATATACTTTCCTATCTTTGTAGCATTTAGCAATAATATTAAGATAGGGACAAATATACTCTATAATATGCAAATAATTAAATTAATCCTTTATGTTCAATTTTATTTTTAAGCTTACTCAGTGGAGTTTGTTAATGTCATAAACTACAATACATAGCTATCTGAGAGTTCAAACCATGTTGGTATATCAATGAAAAATGACTGATTAAGAATAATATAAACTTGCTAATGGAAATAAATGAAACATTGGTTTATATTTCTTATATAATAAGAATAACATAGACCTATAACACAGGACAAGAGTTATGCCTTAATCTGTATGCTATACTCCTTCAATCTTGCCTTCTGCAATCTCCTGGGTTTTGCCTTTTTTCTCCTGATTGTTGCCTTATGATTTCAAAGTGTTTGTAAGACTAGCAGACTTGAAGTACATACGCTAGGCAGCACTAAGAAAAAAAATATTAAAAGCTGCAGTAGCTGAAGGACTTTCCCTAGGGAAGTCTTTCTGTGTATTGGAAAGGAAGTCATCACCCAGGTCCATATAATATTGACACAAACTATGATAGCTCACCAGTGTAATGCATTTCTAACAAGCTCACAGGAGTGGTACATGGACCACATTCTGCGTAACAAATTATAAACTGTATTTTTTTTTTTAAGATACGCTGTTATCTAAGATCTGATTAGCTTCATACACAAACTTTGTCTTGGCATCTAGATGAGTGATCCTGAGTGATATATTTAACCATAATTTCCCCAATCTATAAACTGGGGATAACAACAGAACCAACATCACACATCTTTAAGAAAATTCAATTCCATAGCTCATCTGAAGCACTTGACATAATGACAATCCCAAAAGAGTATTCAATTCCTTTTTACCAATTTCTGATAAGTGCATGATTATAACCTAAAAAGTTAGCATTTTCCAAAGTGCTTTCCATGATATCTTCAAAGCTGTTCCCTAGCAAACATACTAATAAATTTGAATTAAAACTCAGGTTAAACAGATTTAACTAAATGGAAAAACTAAAATCTCAATTATGTATAGACTTTCTGAAAACTTATCATTTACTAATATAATCTGTGAGTCTCCAGGAAGGATCTCATATTTATAATTTCAAAAACCAAATTAAACTATTTTTACAAACAGCATTCAAGAAATTACTATAAAGCCATAGCACTGTCAAATTCCTTCTTAGTCTAGCTGCTGACCATTCTCCCCAAATCTACAGAGAACTTCCTTTGAGACTACACGGAGCAATAGTGTCTATTCTCTGTGCAAAATCTGAAAAGTATTCAGAAGACATTTGATATAATTTATCTGAGTGTTCCCAACAGAAGAGAGTGTGCTGTAGTCATCAAAATATACAAACATGCCTTTAAACACAAAATAATGAAGAAGGAATAGAAAGTTGGAGAAGAAGTAAAAAAAGAGATGGGGAGAAGAAAATAAACTTTTAATTTCCCAGTTCTCTGAACATCCCAGATTCTATTCATTATTGAACCCTAAACTAAGGGTAAAATTCACCCCAAATACAATTTACCACAGATATTGTGATAAATATTGTTCTAAATGTGATTAACAGTAAATTATTTCAGAGGCTTTCTTTTACTAAGGAAATGAGAACCCATCAGTGAGCTTGGTGGTACTGTACCTCAAAATGGACTTACATCTGTAAATATTCATATAGGGCACAATTACTAAATTAATGTATAGGTCAATAAAAGTGCTAATACAAGGGAAAAATCAGGATCTCAGATAGTTAAATGTAATAGCCACTCCAGAATATCTTCCTGTCTACCTTTATCATCCTTTGTCATCCTTACAAAATAGGCCCCACTGAATTGATGATTACTTTTGAAGTGTACATTTTTACCTTTGAAATATAATGGTACACAGAGTAAGAGAAAAGGAAAGTGTTTGGAATTTAAACATGGACTGTATCCAGACAAATATGATTAGTGATACTAAAAATTCACAGATCTAGTAGTTTTCTTGAGTGGTATCAAAATTGAAATTGACACTTTGAAATGATTTCTCAAAACATCCCATCTGATGAAGCTTAAATTAAATGAATGCTCTAATACACCATCAAAAAGAAACACTTGTATCAGAATAAAAGACTGGCATCAGAGGATGTACATTGCTCTTAGAGTCAAAGAGCTGACAGACCATCACTGTCATATCCATGAGATTCTTTCAGGAGCATATAATACTGAAATGGTATCAAGCTGCCAAAGAAAAATTATAGAATGTAAAAGAGTATATCACAATAAGTGTTTACTAGTAATCGCTACCTATCGATCCATGTAATCCACTAAAAGGCAGCACCCTGAATGCGGCTCACAACTAAACATGGAAACACATGAATTGCAAAATTCTTGGGATTAAGTATATCTATATCTATATCTATACACACACATATGCATACATATATACACACATGCATATACACACATACACATATAATCATAGGAAGAGACATTAGATTTAATATTTTCTTATTCAAAGTTGGATACATATAGAAAAAACAGACTTTTAACGGAATGTATCATACAAAATAACTGAGTAGTATTTCCTTCGCCAAAATAATATGTTATCACAATCATTTATGAGTACCTCCATCTTTCTTGGCAGATCTATTTGTGCAGTCAGGGATGGTTTTAAGTGAGTTTCCAATGTATAGTAAAAAATAGTTGACAAACAAATGAGTCATCTATTTGCCAAAATGTTACTACAAGAATGTACAATTTATTCTGAGTCATTAAAATGATTAGATGTGTTACCAAAATAATAATAATAATAATAATAATCTCCCTTAGAGAAGGTATACAAAATTAAGAGCGCCATAAATTTGAAGTAAATTATTTCTATATAAATATGAAAAGTGTAGACCACTAATACTTTTAGAACTCTGGTGACAACGTACATCTCTGTCTCTGTTCTGGCACAAATTACTATTACATTTCAATTTCTTGGAACATTTGTAAGGCAGGATTGTTCTCTATCACTGCCTCTACAGTGGATTTTCCAAGAATTGTGGAAAGAGTTTCTTCATCTTTCAACTAGAATTGTACCATGTTGTGGGAAGGGTTATATTATTCAAAGAAGGTATTGCATGATGGAGAGCTAGCTTGGGTCCAGTAGTATGAAAGAGCGTTCCAGGGGAGGCTATTCCTGATGCACTGCAAGTTATGTTTCACCCTACTTTTTCCTAAGCATAAGAGGACACTGGTATTCCAAAAATCTGGTATTTCCAAGAACATCAACCTGTGTCCTGTGCTCTAGCTAGCAGTAAAAGGGGAGAAATTCTTAGAGAGCAAAGCTCTGAAAACCAGTCCTTTTTAATTAACTGGAAAGCATACATTAAAGCACAGATAGAAGAGATAGACTACTGGGTATCAACAGGAAAATTAAAATATTAATGCTATGTTAATAGACAATGGAAAAGTATTCTGAAATTATAATGAACATCTACAACTACATATAATAATATGGATGCATATCATATTCATGAGGCAGAAGTCTGACAAAAAGAGTATACATACATATGATTCATTTTATATAAAGAAAAAAAGGACAAGATCATTTTATACTGATCAATTCCAATAGTAGTTACTCTTGGGAAGCATAGCGTAAGGAAGAGTGCACAAGATAACATTAATACAGACTGTTTCCTGATCTGAGCGCTGATTCTTTAAGTGGTTGTATTTGTGATAATCTATTGAACCATGTATCTAAAGTGTATTTAAATTTATAGGTGTATTATACTTCAATAAGACCTTTTGAAAACACAAAATACAGATGCAGGTCACTTTTGTATAAGGAGTAAAGTATATGTAAACTTTACCTGCTTTTCCAGTGACTTTTTTTTTTATAATCTGCCTCCCACTTTCTGTTCATGCCATGTCTTTATGTGGGTACATTTATTAATTCTTACCTGCATATCATTGTTCTGTCTACATGATTTATTAATATAGATGAATTAGCCTTTTTTCATATCTGTTATTGTTGTTGGAATTATACCATCTAATCATTTGACATTTTATATGTAAAAGCTACTTTTCAAATATAATCACTATTAAGGACATCTCCACATAAATAAATATATAAACACATAATCAGTCACAAACATAGATTACACAGAGTATGCATATGACTCTATATGGCAACACCAAAGGTAATATTAAAACTGAATTTTAGAAACATATTCTGCAATAACATATATACCACATGTTAATGAAATAGTTCTAAAGCATAGGCTGATAGTACAATATGTATATTTAAACTTTTATTTTTTGTCTTTTGAGTTTTTCTGTATTTTCTGTTATCTGTTGGTTACTTTTAAACTTAAAAAAAAGACTTACTTATTTTTCTTTTCTTCAAAACCTTTATTGATCCAGTTTCCCTGAGAAAAAATATGAGATTTTCTTTTAGCATGGCAGTTAAAAAAATGTCCTTCACCATCTGGCTACAAAATACCTCTTTAGTCATATTAAATGTTTCACATTGACCTGTTCCCCAGATTCTTCTACGTATCTGTAAACATCTAAGCTTACTTTTCTGAGTCTCTCTTTTTGTCCCTAGTTTTCTGGAACTTTATATTTATTTGCTTTTCTTAGTTTATACTCAAAGAATTGTGTTTATCATACTTTTCACTGCTATATAGACACATGTATGTATACATACATTGTTATATATAATAGATTGACACACACACACATACACACACAGACATTTTTTTATGCATGGTGTATACTACAGCACATTGAGTCCCTCATGACAGGATAGTCTATAATTCTCCTCTATGTCCAGCAGTGCATTCAATTATTAGTAAGTGGTCAATGTTTGTTAATGAAGAAATGAATGCATGAGGTAGTACAAAGGCACTAGTAATTTTAATTCAAGGTTTACAGTAGAGCAATGAAAAACAAAAGGGAAGAACCAAAAAGGCAACAAAAAAATAACAAAAATTTTTAAACTTTATTTAGCATAATTGAAAAATATTGTAAATATCATTTATAATATTTATCTCTCTGTAATTTTAAAAAGAAGAGAATTCTAAATCATGAGGGAAAACATGGTATCATTATTAATTTACTTGTTACACAAATATTAATAAAAATCTAAGAGATAAGAGATGAAAAAACTTAAAATTACTTGACCTTAAGGAATCACACTTTTTGATGCTCAAAAAAACAGAATCAACCTGTATAGTAATTTTGAACCAAATATAGTATGAAATAATTAGATGACTAATAAAGTCAAATTTCAACCTACCTTTAACTAGCTCACTTATTCCTACTTCTTTTCTAATTGCCTTATGTCCTGGACTTGTCATCAGATGACAGACATCTCTAGAATGAATTATATTTTCTGAGGCTGCTCAAATCTATTTTTTTTAAAGATTTATTTACACATACAAAAGAGGGGCACAGGCCATATGTGCTGGGAGTGAGAGGTTTCACCAGAAACAGAGTAGGGAGCAGAACAGGCAGATGGACTGAAATACATTGCTGAGGGGAACAGTGGGTAAGACAGGAAAGATCTGCCACACTATGTGGGTCAACCCCCTGCCCAACATTGAACTTGTGCTACAATGCCTGTGCTAGCTTTATAGTGCTGTGCTTTAGCCTACTGCAGCATCACGGAGGGCACTCAAAGCTAAATTCTTAAAAAACATAGTGACGTATTTTTTACCATTGTATGCACATACTATCTGACTTTCTGATTCCTAGAATTATTTTACAGATATTTTTTGAATGAATGAACCATACTCTCCACATTCTAAATTTAGGATATAAATACTGCATTCAGCAAATTAAGACTATTCTACTACAAGTAGGGAAAGAATAGAGGAGATACAGGGAAAAAATAATATATGAAAATAATAGGAATGTGTATTACATACACACACAACCATAGGAGCAGTATAACTCTGGGAATGTTCTAATTCTTTTCCTGGATTCCATGACACAGTTTTATATGTGAATTTAAATTATGGATAAATTTTACCTAATATAAGATAATTTGATACCGTGAGAAACCATGGCAAAGTCTAAATAATCTTTCATGCAATGACTTCTACTTTCTAACACTTGAAAGAATGTCATGAAAGATTTGTGAGAACAATTCTCTTTTCACCTTGAGCTGTAGTCTGTGGGCTATGGTGAAGGGGTGATATATCTTATGAGAACTCAAAAATTATCCAAATATAATTGGCTTCTCAAGACTAACTTATCGATTTCTTAGTTAAAAACCAACTGCATTACAAATCCTCAGATTTCTTTTTATGTAAGTGAATTAAAAATAAATTTTATTTACACAGCTACAATGATTAGGTGTTGAGGTCCACATTATCAAAAATATCATTTGAAGAGAAGAGTTAAAACTCAAAACAACTATGGATTAGAAAAGAAACATTGTCTCTAATGTATTACTGTAATGATGTTTTAACTTCCATCCCCTTGTGTACAATATTATTATAGTTGATATCTATCACATAATTATACTTTAATTTTAGCTCTTGAAACTTAAAAACTACTAAAATAGCACTGTAAGTGCTATTATCCTGGTAAATATAAGTTCTGTATTAAATGTTTTATTAGAATGGATTTTATATGTGTTCATATCAATATTTAATTCATTTGTGTAGCCTATGAGTAAAATAGTTAAATTTCACTACTTCTTTAGAAGTTGAATGTATTTTGTTGATTGCAGGCATAAGCACACTTGTACCAGACCTTCAACTAGTCTGATAAATGGTACTGAGTTTTTTTCAAATCAACTGGGACAAGTCAGGTGACAAATGATTTCCATTAGCTTCAGCAGAATGGAAACAAAACAGATCAATACAAATGATTTGCAGCAAGTTTAGATCATAAATTTCCTTTTGCCCTCGTACATCATTTTAATATAGAAGCTTTTTCTTTTCATAGCAGAGAAAAAAGTCATTAGAGAATTGAAAATTCTAGTTACAGCAACTATCTCTAATTTAAGGTGAGGCTTTTTTAATGTACAATTTATTTTATTCCAACTTATAAAAAATGTTTTATAATATTACAAATAAAATTGCAATGAGCTACATTCCAGAAATTAATTTCACCTATATGTAGAATAGCAAACATAAAATGCTTGTTTAAAAAGTTAACTTTTGTGTTTCTATTTATGAACTTTACTGGTTAAATATTTGTCTTTAGTTCTATTTCTCAACATTTTTATTGTAACTGTTTTCTGGTAGCCAAATGTATTTTCACTTTCTTGCTTCATATTTAAGATATGTTCTTCTTCATGCATCATACATTAGTAGCAGTAAAATAGAAGAAGGAAGATAGTGGGGTAAGGAAAGAGAATAAGGAAAAAAAAGCTTAAAGAAATACTTGAAGGTAACCTTTCCTACTTTCTGAGTAATTTCAAAAGAAAGAACTTCTTGGGCCCTCCCTAGTGGCGCAGTGGGTTAAAGCACAGCATTAAGAAGCTCAAACCACCTCAGCATGAGTTTGATCCCCCCCAGCCCTGGAGCTGATGCACATGGCACTGCAGTCTCTTGACTGGCCCACTGCTCCCCTCAGCAGTGTAAATATTTCATTGATCTGCCTCTTCTGCTCTCTGCTCTGTCTCTGGTGAATCCTCTCACCACCCCTGCACCTCTGGCCTGTACCCCAGTTCTGTGCGCATAAATAAATAAAATTTTAAAAAAGTAAAATAAAAATAAAAATAAAAGAAAGAACTTCTCTATGTAGATGAGGAGGAGTATGAAAAGACACACAGAACTACACCCAAGGGTTACCAAGTAACTTGACATTTAATAGAAATATTTATTCATATAGCATGTGGGCCCACAAAGATGAACATAAAAAAGGCAGTCAAGTTCATGTATCAAGAACATCCATCTGAACAATGTTCTTCGGCACTCAAGAAAAATATATAAAGACATTTACTGCACCTATGGGAGCCTTCCCAATGGGTACTAAGCTGATTTTTTTTCCCAAAAGGTACTTTATTGAAGTATTATTTAACAATTTCATTACTGTCTCCATTTGACTTTTTTTTATTATTTATTGATTTTTTACATCATTTTTCATTTTGTGCATTTTTTTTCATCTCAGTTAATCCCCGTGGAATTTCCACCACCAATTCACCATGTGCCATCACCATAGTTCTGTGCACTCTTCCCACCCCAGTTTTGATCCTATCTCCCTCTCCACCACGTAAAATGTCTCTTAAAGAAAAATTCTGGATGGTTTCACTCATAGCAGGAGTGTAAGGGATCGGGGTGGGGGGAACAATTGTAATAAAATAAAAATGAAAAACTATGAATAACTATAAATTAAGCTGGTGTTTTTTAACAACAATAAAGAAGAGTAAATTCAGACCATCACTGCCTGAGAGATAGCAAGAATAAATTGAATTAGAAGAATAGAACATGCTGCTCACTCCAGTTGACAACTACTGGCATTCCCTGACTTATTAACAAGGACAGAGGGCAAGCACTCCTGCTTCCACAGCCTTCTTGATATGTCATGATTATCAGAAATGCTTTCACAGTTTTGGGATGGAGATGGACTTATTTCCTAAAAGAGAAAAAAAAATCCCAGATATTATAATTGCTTTTGTGATCCATATAGCTTATAGATTTAAGCTTTTGTGAAAGAAAGGAAGATGGGTCCTAGAATGGCATGGGAACAAATATAACTCTATGTTCTCAAGATCAAATCCTAAAGGAAATATTCAAATTTTACTTATTTTTTTCATAATAATTTGGAATAATTTCTCTAGATTTGTAAAATGTGTCATAAAGTACTAGAACTGTTCTGAAAATCTAGGTTCTAATCATGAGACATTAACTATCCTCTGTATAATATCTAAAAGTGATTTACATGACTTTCAGTTTTCTTGTCTATAAATAGGTACAAACATTATCCATATTAACCACTTTATACAAATCTTCATACCTACAAATACCTAATTTCCAAGCTGTCCTAATAAGTTCAAAATGCATATACAGAGTTGTAAGATAATGCTAAAAACTGTAATGACAAGAGGTGACTGAACAGATTTAAATCCAACTTTGCAACCAAGTTAACTTGGGCAAGTTACTTAACCTCTCAATGACTCAGTTTCATCTGTGAAATAAAGATAATGGTCATATCTATGTAATAGGATTGGAGTAAGTATTTAAATAATAATACAATAAACTGCTTATACAAAACCTGATTCATGCTATTTTAGTCTGCTGTTATTATTATTATGGTAATTATAATTTACTATAATTTTTTTAAAGATTTATTTATTTATGCATACAGAACTGGGATACAGGCCAGAGGCTCGGGGCGGTGAGAGGCTTCACCAGAGACAGAGTAGGGAGCAGAACAGGCAGAT